>NW_022639507.1:1847592-1864667 GCF_010583005.1 Odontomachus brunneus | reverse complement strand
AATCGACGCCGAATCGAAGCGTGTCGCCGCTTCGGCTACATACATGTATGTATGTGACACAGCGAGCGGTGTGTAATACAAAATCGTGTGCTCAAAGGTAATTATCTTTCTTTTTTTTCGACGTCGTGGTAGAAAAATGACAGCGCGCATTTAGAAGATTATTTTATAAGACAGTTTAAGGTCACGTTAAAACTGTAATATGTTTCTGTGATAAAAAAAAAAAAAAAAAAAAAAAAAAAGAAAGACAGGTCGAGAACACTTACAAGCGGTGCCATTAATTTTTCCCGTGATCGCGACGCGATGCTAGTAAGCTAGTCGACGGACCCGGCCACTGTTTATTTACGTCGAATCGGATGTTTGTGTACACACGGGCTACGCGGTGTCGGGCTCGCGGATAATTTTTCGCGAAAGCGTTCGCGCGGTCTCGCCGCCAGGCTAAGTCCACCGCAGCACAGCCCTCGCGTAGAGCGGGTGGAAAAACGCGAGGCGAAGAGCGTTTGCCCCGGTGTCGACGGTGTTTCATTCAAGAAACGGAAAACGCGGTAAATTTCGTTCGTAGAAACGCGGTCGGTTGGCGTTTTCGGTGGACTTTTCGCGACGGAGATCGCGCCGGGCCGGGACGGTCGGAAAAATGTCCGCCTGGCGAAAGTACGGGAAAAAAGCGCAATAATCTGCTGCCATCTTTCCTATTTACTAATGGATGACAGCGGAAAAAAAAACAATCAAAAATTCCCAATAGACCTGGCAGAAAAATGCGCTGGTTTCGGCCGGCGCGACGGAATAACGGCGCGATAACGCGCGGACGGCTTACCACTCACCTGCACCATGGTTCCGAAAGAAAAATTAACCCAACAGACGCATATCCAAACAACGTAACTTGTAATTAAACGAGTCCCCACGTGGGACGATATTTTCCTTTTCGGGGGTATATTTTTTCGCTTGGAAAAGTCTGGTCAGTAGAGCGACTGTCACACGATGTCACTATGGGCCGTATACTACCGTCAGGTCGCCGTCAACCCATCGTCGCTGATTTCTCCCGATTTTTCCGACCTTGCTGCATGCTCCACGCCGCGCTTGACGTGCGGAAAAATTGCGTTTTGTGTCTCAACGAGACACGACTTCCGTTCGCACGCTCGGCCAAAGGTGCGGCGCCATCTTCGAAGCACGATTGACCAAGCGGCGACTATCGAACGCGAATACTCGTTGACACGATCGTGTTTCACCTTCGGAGGAGACGTGAGATAATCTGAAAAAACTCAAATTTCCTTTCAAATATGCACGATTCGAAATTGAATTCGTGAACAATTCGATTTCCGTCTCACGGGTCTCTGTGCGTAGGGAACTTTCGCGCCGCTGTTCGCGCCAGAGGTCGCTCGGGTCGCCCGTCTAGGGAACTTGATACGAGGGCTGGCCGCCGTTGGCGCGCCGGCAGTCGCGTTCCGTGGTTTAGTTCAGCGCGAAGTCAACTTCATTTTTGACGTGATAGTGGTGGGTGAATGAAGTGGTGGCAATCGAAGACGAGACTGCGAGAGACGGCGTGGCGCGCCTTCATTGGGAATAATATCGTGTAGAATGGTAGGTGTTCGTCAGGATGCGGCGTTTTCGGGGCGAGATGCTTCGCAGGATCAAGCGAATGCGACTGGCTGACACACCGATTGTGCCTCGCCACCGTGTTTTCCGTTCTTGCCGAGCGGGCACCGAGTGCGCCCCGTGATAATGCTGTCAAAACGAAATTGACAGTACGATTCGTCGCCGAGCGCGGTAAATACTCGCGCGAGTGACGCCGTCGCGCTCGTTTCTCCGGTCGTTTCGCTTGGGTTTACGCCTGGAGGTGTCCAAGCACCGATTACGTTTGCGCTTCCTGCACGCGTGTCTACGCGGCACTCCGCTGTGTGTTCACGTGTCATTTTGACGTGAGTTCACGCGAAAAAAATGATGTTATGTACGTTGAGTATGATTGCATTTTTATTTACCGCGATATGCTCGTTGCATAAGCGTTCATCGCGGTCATCTCTTGGCCCCGACGTGAGACCGCTCCATGGGCGGGAAGAGATCGTTCTGTTTACGCGAACGTGCCGTTCTGTGTGACGCGAACGTGTCATTGATTGACGATTTTTTTCACGCGAGCCAATACACGTCGTTCAGTAGAATGATTCTGTATTAATTGAGTAAACTTTCTGATGCAGGGCAGATTACAGAGGAATGGTGCTGTACTAGTGGTAATATCCCTTTTAATAGGAACCAATGGCTTCTATGTGCCTGGAGTTGCACCAGTGGAGTTCAGAAAGGGCCAGAAGATCGATGTCAAGGCTGTCAAAATGACTAGCGTACATACGCAATTACCATATGAATATTATTCTATTCCATTTTGCTTGCCCAAAAATGGAGCTTTTATCTATAAATCTGAGAATCTGGGAGAAGTATTGCGTGGAGACAGGTGAGATAATTTTATATAACTTTCAGAAAAAATTTAAATTTAAGAAGTTTTTCATTATCTCATCTTAATCATTGTAGCTTTTATTCTGAACTTTCTTGCCAATAAAATATAGCTTATAAGCTTTGTGATTGACTTTTAGTCATATCTAGAGGCACTTTTATCAATAAAAGAGTTCAGAATAAGAACTTGTAACTGCAACATTAATAATCTCCATTTAATATTCTAGGATAGTAAATACTCCTTATGAAGTTGTAATGGGAGAAGATGTTAGCTGCAAACTCCTGTGCCATGAACCGTCCAGCTTGATGAATTGGAGCGAATACAATTCCCAACAAGTTATCGATATGATTGAACATGAATATTCTGTGCATTTGTTAGAGCATTTTTGTTATAATTATTGAAAAAGAGTCTCTTTCCTATGCTTACTGCTTATCCTGAATATTCTATTTCAGATTAATAGATAACCTACCAGCAGCCACCAAGAAGAAGATCCATAAAGATACTAATAAGGTGGTTGTTTATCAAGGATATCGACTAGGTGGCAAGATGAACGACCAGGCATACATCAATAATTATCTCAACTTGAAATTAAGCTACCACAAACACGGCGAGTCAGTATTCCGTTACACTTGTTTACACGCCTTATAATTTCCACGAGTGTATTGAACGCACCGAAATCATCTCTTTCATTGATTCAGAAACGAGTTTAGAGTAGTTGGATTTGAAGTTGAGGCTCATTCCGTCGACACGTCTCAATTGCAATTCGACGGGAACACCTGCATCCGACCGGACTTCAACAAAGTGAGCCCGCAATTCGTCAGTCCCACGGGCACGAAGCTTTTGTTCTTGTACTCGGTGGAATGGAGCCAGTCGGATGTAAGCTGGGCGAGCAGATGGGACATGTACTTGGGCATGAGCGACGTCGAGATACATTGGTTCTCTATCATCAATTCTCTCATTGTTGTCTTCTTCTTGTCCGGTAAGACGTAACAGAGTATCATGAATCCCACGTTAAGGTGAAAGTATCATTACCCGGAAACCTAATTCCGGATTTTTCAATTGCATTATCCGACAGGGATTTTGACGATGATCATGGTGAGGACGCTTAGGAGAGACATAGCTCGTTACAACGCCGGAGAGAGCGACAGTCTGGCAGGCTTGGACGAAACGATCGAGGAAACCGGCTGGAAATTGGTGCACGGAGACGTGTTCCGGCCACCTATTAACTCCCGTTTGTTTGCCGCTGTGATCGGCAGTGGCATCCAGATCTTCTTCATGGCTCTCATTACGATATGTAGGATCATATTGTTTATATGGCGGCAACTCCATACAAACTTTACGGCGTATATAATGTGTTTTTTAAACGTGTCTCTTCATTTTCACAGTCTTCGCGATGCTGGGAATGCTCTCACCAGCGAGTCGAGGAGCTTTGGGTACCTGCGCGATATTTTTGTACGTGTTTTCCGGCTTGGTCGCTGGCTACTTTTCTGCACGATTATACAAGACTATGCGAGGTCGAGAATGGAGAAAAGCTGCTTTATTGGTAAGAATAATGTAACATGATGCAAGAAATTGATTTCTACATTATTTTCTTCATCATTGGCGGAATATTTTAGGTTGGTGTGCAGAAAATTAGTCATTTTTTATAGAAAGTTTATTAGAAAGAAAATATGAAGTAAAAATACTGAATAAATTATAAAAAAATAATTGAAATAAAAGATAGGAAATCCTTTTTTTTTTAGAAAAATACCGTGGCAATGTTCATTTTATTCGTTACAATTATTAATTCTTTGAGATTAATTTTGTTTTTTATTTTATTTGGCAAGCATGACAAACCTTTTGTAATGACCTGATGCATCAGTTTCTATGTAAAGATCACTAATAGCTATCCATGATTGCAGACAGCGACTCTTTATCCTGCTGTTGTCTTTTCGACGTGCTTCTTTTTGAATTTCTTCATATGGGGTAAGCAAAGCTCCGGCGCGGTTCCCTTCAGCACGATGGTGGTTCTGCTGTGTCTCTGGTTCGGCATATCACTTCCTCTCGTCTATCTTGGCTATTTCTTTGGTTATCGTAAGCAACCCTTCACTCATCCGGTCAGAACAAATCAGATTCCCAGGCAAGTTCCTGACCAGCTGTGGTACATGAATCCAATATTGTGGTAAGTTTAAAGTAATAACGATCATTTTAATTTAGTTTTTAATCTCAGTATCGACTATTAAGGAAATAAAATTTTGTTTTGCAGCACATTGATGGCCGGAATCTTGCCGTTTGGCGCGGTATTCATCGAACTTTTCTTCATTTTAACTGCACTGTGGGAGAATCAGTTCTATTATCTCTTCGGATTCCTATTTCTCGTCTTCTGCATCCTTGTAATCTCATGCTCGCAAATATCGATAGTCATGGTCTACTTCCAATTATGTGGCGAGGTATGAAAGAAATATCAAATCTAATCAAGCTACACTGAGCTTATTTTGTTTTTTTTTTTTTTTTTTGTAAGTCTTGACGCGCGTGAACACACTTAAACGTTTATTATGATGTTTAATTCACAGGACTACAGGTGGTGGTGGCGCAGTTTCATAGTGAGTGGAGGCTCGGCGGTCTACGTGTTAGCTTATTCCATTTTTTACTTCATGACGAAGTTGGAAATCACCGAATTAGTACCGACCCTCATGTACTTCGGTTACACCGCGCTGATGGTTCTCACATTTTGGCTACTGACCGGTACAATCGGCTTCTTCGCCGCATACACGTTTATTAGGAAAATATACGCAGCCGTTAAGATAGACTAGTCAAAATCTATCAATAGTAGTTGCAGTGACATTTGTGGGAGTAATATTAATTTTAATTTAATCGAGAGAGAGTAAAAGAGAAAAAGAAAGGGAGAGACTGGAAGCGAGAGGAAAAGCTTAAGTTTCTTCTGTAGTTATAGGAATTACGATGAAAGTGCAGACGTATATTTCCATCTTCCACGGGATTTTGAATGACAAACATTTATACATTCTGTGACTGATGTGTACGAATATATTCGATATAATGTCAATATAATGTTTCTACATGTTCATCCGCCATTGACAAGTATAACGAATCTATTTTATTTAATTTAGTCGCGATTTTCCCCTGTAAAGTACTTACGATTCATAGAACGCGCAAAGAGAAAGAGGGATAAAGTTGAAGAGAATAAGAGAAGAAAATCTAAGAGAAATTTAACGTTAACAATGGGATGTTGGCTATATCAATATCGTTCCTCGTCGACGAGAGGACACTGTAAAAATGTTCAAGTATGTGATATTAGTGATGGTCAATAATGCAGAAGTATTACGGCGGTGTCGGACAAGTTATGTACTCACGAATGAACGATTGTCAAATGAATATGTATCACCGTGTCGTCACCGTTGATACATGATGATACATGTATATTTTATATTCGTGAATGTACGTATGTATTTAAAGTTGTCGTTCGTCATTCGTGAGTATGTTTTCGCAACCGACACCGCGCTATAGCCGATAACGAGCCAGTTTAAAGTTATCGTTCGTCTCCTTTAGCATAAGGATACAAGCGGTTTTGCAACTGTCCCCAAACCAGGTCATTGTTACGACAAGTGCAGTATAATGTAAGAATAAGAATACAAAAATTTGTGTATTTAATTATGTTCAAACGAATCTAATTACACACTTCATTCCTCAGCGATACATATCTCAAATTCCGCGCGTCGAGTTCCGTCGAGTCTTTGACAACATAACAGCATTTTTTTTCTTTTTTCCATATATTTACGTAATATTATATATCGAGATGTGTAACTTATATAAAAGAATTTTTTCTTAGTAAATTTTGCATTTTCGCAAGTAGCAGAAGTTCTATATACATCGAGACTAATGTTAAATATGATATATCACAAAGTAAGTATTTTATACTATCACTAATGTAAATAATGTGTAATTGATATTATGATAAAAGTGTATACAAATGTCTTATAAATATTCCGAGAATTATATCTCCATTAATCACAACTGTATATAGAGTTATTGCACATTCGCTCGCATTTGTAACATTGAGATTCAATGAACGACGAAAGCCAAATTACTCAAGGCATCTTCAAGCGAGAATACGCGAGCCGCCTCGGTCTGAGTTTTATAATCAAATATATCACTGTGCATGTGAGACTAACATTATAAATTATGATCACGGTAGACTCCACGGGCATGTAACACTTCGATACGGCATAATTTTTAGGTGTAAAAGTTCCCTGAAATTAAAAAAGAAATGTCGTTTATAGATACACATACATACACACACACATATCCTAAAAAAAATATATATATATATATAATTTATCATAACACTATAAAAGGTTATAATTACAATACAAAGAATTTCAACTAAACCACGATTGTTTTTGTCTTTTAAAATTCCCGGAGACATTAAAATTATTGGCAACTAAAAATTTTCGAACATTATATATTAAAAAGAATTTAAGAGTGCTCTCTAGTACTAAAAAATCATTTTATTTGTAATAAATTTGTATCCCAAGGAGTTAATGAATTAATGTCAAAGTGAAAGTTAAGATTTACCATCAAGAGGGACGGGTTCACTTTGTTACGCCAGCTGAAAGACGGGATTGTAAATTCCAGGATGTCGTCTCGATGTATCCTTCTACAGCCGTGATGAGTGTGGCCAGCGACGATTAGTCGCGGATTCAAAATATCCAGTAGCTTTATTTCGAACAATCATTAATTCGTGTATCAATTTATATTTACATTAACAAGTGTGTACAAATATAAAGACTCTGACTATATACAATAAATCGCTAGAAAAGATCAATGAAAGGCAAATGAGAGTCAAATACCGCTGGTGTAATAGCGAGAACATTTATACAATTGACAAAAATTACAATAAAAATCCAGCGAACATTTCGGACTCATTCCGAGCAATCTTCAGCGCATACTATACAACTATAAAAAGTTCTTTCGCAAATACTATGAAACGTGGGAGCTGACTGCAGCTATAACCGATTAAATTCTTCTCGAGCAACGATATTCAGCGATGCCCAGATTAATTGATCTGTAGATCGATATTCGATGTTCCCAAAAAACCTATAATGGTTATAAATGGAACAGTGCAACTAATATGATACAAAGGCAAGCATATCGATGATATCAATTCAACAGTAAACATCGAATCACGTCCGAATAAAGATCTTCCTTGGTCGATGTGTAACCAGGTTACAAATAACGCCAATATACAGGGTGTCATACACACTCTCCTCCGGGCATTTTGTGGGGACATAGAACAGGTTGAGGTGAACATAAAAGTCCTGTACCGTTTTGCGATATTCGCAATAATTATCGAGATATTAATTCTAAAAAATTTAATTAAATGATCATGCAGGATATAGTAAATGAGTTATAATAGCGACGACTGCCGTCGTGTACTTATACTTTAGGTCAAATTGAACAAAAAAGTCCTCTACCATTTTGCAAATAATCACATAAATTTTTAATTATTAATTAAAGAAGGTGAGTGCATTATCACGCAAAATCGTACAATAATCTTCTTTAATTAATAATTAAAAATCTATGTGATTATTTGGAAAATGGTAGAGGACTTTTTTGTTCAATTTGATCTAAAGTATAAGTACACGACGGCAGTCGTCGCTACTATAACCATTTACCATATTCTGCATGATCATTTATAAGTTTTCTACAATATTTCGATAATTATTGCGAATATTGCAAAACGGTATAGGACTTTACGTCCACACAAAATGCCCGGAGGAGAGTGTGAGACACCCTGTATATGTAAACAAAAATTGATAAACAGAGAAAACGTTACATTTGGAACTATCTAAATCCTAGAGAACTTGTCTATTATGTTATAATAAGTATTGTTCAGTGTTGTCAGTGATTTCCGAACATAGGCTATTTGAAAATCACGAATTTCATTGGGAAAACGTAAAAATTTTAGATAGAGGACAAAATTATAACAAACGAGGTATTTCTGAGATGATTTTCATAAAACGACAACAATATGGCTTAAATTTAATTTCTAACATCGATTTTTAGTGTAATTTTTGTTAATTGTATAAATAATTGTTCTCGCTGTTACACCAGCTGTATTTGACTCTCATTTGCCTTTTATTGATCTTATATAGCGATTTATCAACAAGTGTGAATGCAACATGTAAAATGATTAAATGTACTTGTTCTGATGCTTCCTTCGACAGGCATTCCCATCGCTCGCGGAATTTGATACCCTTTATGTCATCGGGTGCCTGATCCAATTCGTTGCAGATTTCGTCGGATTCTCGATACATTGGATAGTGCTGATTAAAGAATATATTTTTAATTTCGACTATCTATACAATCTCGTTATACTTTGTGTGTAAATTATATAAATATATTATACATATATTCTATAAAAATTACAGGCAAAGGGACTGACTTGTAACAATATAGGCCTGCTGTATCTAGAAATTAAGCTTGCATTGTTACAATAATTGCTCATCTTTCTCGCACATTTTAGATCTTCTGCAATGTGACATGGATAGTTTAACTAATCAATTATGTAGATTTCAACATAATACTATGAGAACACATAGATGATAGCTCACTGGCTATTTTGTTCACTGCAAATTCCGTGGGCTTGCATAGAAAACATCCATCTGCTTCTAATGCCATACTGTTAATCAATATAAAATGATTGTCTCTTATACTCACTCGTCGTACAGTCGGGCTTTTCAACCCATTAATGAAACGCTCATTACGATATGGCGTAATCGCTGAAAATATGCCCAGTTATTATAAATTATTATAGTTATTATAAGTAACGATTTCTCCATCCAATTTAATCAAAGGAATCTACAAATCTGCTCCAAGTTTCCAAAATCTGCAATTTCAGAAGTTCATCGTACCATAGTGAAATCCCATGTCGTGATTGCCAGCAACAACATAAAGATATGTGTTCTTAGGTGTATAAAACAAGGAGTGGAATCTCTGTATGTAATTCTCAAATTCTTTTAAACTACACCATTGTCCTTCATCAAAAATATCACCTATACCAAAAATATTATATTATACTAATAAAGATAAATTCTCAGAATATTTCAAGATTAATAATATTTATATTAATCATTATTACATACCCAATATGAAAACTATATCTGGTTTGTGTATTGTCATCATTGTTTGGAAAGCCCTATACATTTGCCATTCCCTAGAAATCATTCTTCTTTAAGAGATAAGGATTTTTTAAACTGTTACTGCCAATATGTTTTGTATCGATAGAAATTTGTATACTAATATTGAAAAATACAAACCTTCGCAATTTATCAAACCAATGACCTTCTCTAGAACCTAACAAGTGAGTATCTGCAATAAACATAGCTCTTACAGGTTTATCAATCGGTTCTGTCTGCGATACAGTCAAATCTTCTTTTCTAGGATCTAAAATAGGCCATCTGCACTGAAATGCAAAAATGCAACTATTAAAATTATAAAACAACACAGACTAACTGTTTCAAGTAATTTGAGTGTGTATTAAATTAACAAAATATATTAAAGACTTACCTGTACAAGTACTATATAATATATAAAATGTTCACAAAAACACATTGTAAATATTAATCCTAAAGCCGCATTGAACAATATTTTTGGGAACCTTGTCCTGAGATAAAACATCTTTGAGATTCAGATTGAGTTTGAAATTCATATAATATCATTAACTAGAATTGTCACAATTTTACATCGATTACACCAAGTACACATTATACAGCACGTAACAATGTAAAATATCACTGTAAGCAAATCAGATCATTTTACTGCTTGTTTACTTTGCACAAGTGTAAACAATGCAAATTAGGATTTCTTTTTTATTAAATCTAACCTAACATACCTAACCCAGGCTCCGTTCCGAAATTCACTAAAATTCTATAATATACGTAACATAAACTATAGATTTTCAGTACTGGCAGTATATTTCGGAACGCAGCCCCAGTAGACTGCCAGCACCATCTAGCGGTGCACAAGAATCACGATTCACTTGAGAAAAATCTTTATTTTTGGAAGAATACAGTTCGCTATTTAGATTATAAAACCGTATTTATTTGAAAACATCTATAAATTTCATATCTGGTTAAATATCATTAAATATTTATATATTCAAAATAATTTATTGATGAATTGTCAAAGTCTACATTTTCGCATTGTTCACATAATAAGTATCAACAGGCTCAGTGACGCATTCCGTATACGCATTTGTAATTTTAATACAATGCAAAAGTCCAGTCTTTTATGGATTACTATCTAACAGGTATTTGGATCAATTATAACATTATGGCGTGCTATAACATCACAAAGTTTCAATAATATATATATATATAAAACAATGATAGAACCACCCAAAGGGGTGCAATCGAGATGCTTCTGTATATGCGTAGTCTATAAAATATAAACGATATACTTATATAAAATAAATTACGTGACAAACAAAGACACAAGTGTGCGACGTCAGCTGTTCTACAAGCAAGTCGTGTCGCTGATAATCTCGGCCATCATGTCCTTGTCTTGCAAGGCTGAGTCCAACTCCGATTGATTCCATTGCAAGTTTACCTTGGACAGACGCGACTGCTTCTTGCCGACGATTGTCAGAGTGCCTCTTGTCTCTATCAGTGAACACATGTTCAGGAATTCGGAGAAATCGGAGGCGCATATATTTCGTTTCTTGCAGACCTTCTTATATACATCGTGCAACTGAAACGAAGCGAAAAAATCGTCGTTGAGAAATTTCAGCGAGACTATACGGTTCTAACATGACTTTTGCATGAACTTACTCTCCCGACAGTGACAATCTTGTTTCTCCCTTTATTCAAGATGAGTAACAGGGAGCAAAGTAGTAACTTCTGCTGAATAGGAAACGTGTCCTTGTTGAAGTTCTGCGTGCTTCCATAGACTCCGTTTAAAACCGTAACTACCTCTTTCAAGTCGGCCGGTCTCTCCGTTATTTCCGCTTGCTTCTTTGAATTTATATCTGAATGACAAAAGACAGAAATATTAGATGTTGTGTGTTATTTTCTCAATTATTTATTAATCTCATAATTTATTTCATATATCATTGCATAGTGTACTTCACTGTTAACTGAAGTGAAGGAATAAGTTGATATCCATAACTGAGCCAAAGAGTAACTTACGGATATCCATTGCGAAATTAAATTGACACCAAATCTTTCAAATATTTTTGAAATATTATTGAAAGATAATAATATTTGACAATAGATATTCGAATTCTTAGAGGTCTTATTCTCTCACTTCAGTTAAATTTCATCAAAGCCTGTTCATATATGTTATTTACCGTTATCGTTCGTCGGACGTAGCACTCCCGCTATTTTTTCAGACTCGGCTAGTTCAATTACTCTTCTGCTAATGTCTAAAGCACGCCTGATGTCTCCGGAGATCGCAGCCACTTTGCCCGCTAGCAACTGTATCGCGGACGGTGTAAATATATTGGACGCATCCGCTCGTTTCAATCTCGCGGATATTATGTCGGATATCTGTTGTTTGGTGTACGATGCGAAATGCATTAGCGTCGGTTTCAATTCGCATCTGGCTTGCAGCCTGGGCAATATTCTATCCGTCAAATCTAATGCGTTTGCGACACCGACTAGGATCAGCTTGGAATTTGGCAGAGACGGCCATTCGAATATAGAATACAGCACAGACTGCTTCTTGCTTTCCAATTGATCAATCTCGTCCAATACCAGAAGCAACATCTTGTGCTTGGATTTTAAATACCTTTCTATAATGGCCTTGTTATTTTTGCCAGAACTGATCGAGGTTATGGATAACTCTTGAATTATCTTTGCATAAATGGCAGCTGCAGACTTCATGGTGGTGCAATTGATATAGACACTTTTAAACTGGGATTTCAGCTCTGGTTGCTGCATTATCTTTGACAGACTAGCAGTCTTACCAGTGCCTGGGGGACCAGAGATATACAAAGAACCCGATGTCTCTTCCTCCAAATGTTTTTGGAGAAATTGCTGCAGTTTGACTAACTCACTCTCTCTACCAGGTAAGTCTTCTGTCTCAGAACTATGCAAGGCCAAACGTGCATTCTGATACTGGTTAGACTCGAATAATCGTTTAGACTGTAAATTCTTTCTATCCTCTCTTTCAGAGGATAAATTTAATCTACCTATCAGAGTGGATGGAGTTAATGGAGACTGTAACAGCTGATCCTTTTTCTGCTTAGACGGACTAGTGATATGCTCTTCTATAAAGTAAGAAAAGATAATTTGTAATGATAGATAAAATGAAATTATTGCAAAGTACAAAAAAGTTGCTGCAAATATTTTCAAAAGCAAAACAAGATAATACTTATATTGGAATTATATATAATTGCTTATACAAATATTCTATATACTAATAATTATAATAATTCTAATAATACTAATATTTTATATACTAATTCTATATACTAATAATTCTAATACTAATAATACTAATAATTCTGAGACAAAAGATTAATTATGAATTACCATTAAAGGCATTACGCTTACGACGAGTTGGTGTTTGGGCTACATTATTCGTATCGCTTTCAGCAGTTCCTCTAGTGATTGTCTCTGTTGTATTCTCAATATCTGAATCTGACTCAGATTCACTGCTGATTAAAGTGACAATCTTTTTCACTGTCGGGGTATATCTCGTCGATGTGTTTCTCGCTGTCGCTTCTGAGAAATCTTCCTTCACGACGTCCTTTTTGTGCCCGTAGAAATTGTATTTCTTCCGTATAGGAAAAGAAATTGTAGTTTGCGTGCTCATCGTGTCTCACAAGTTCGCGTCAACGTGTCAATTATTAAAGAAAGCGATATCACAGATTGCTACTTTAATCTAGAGAGAAAGAGCACAAATTGATCAATTGATAGTTTGTGGCGCTCTAACACCGAACTCTTTCATACATAAAAAATTGCAAAAGTATGTCTTTTTCCCTCCAATTGTTGCTCTCTAACCTGCGAGGTCTTTGCGATTTTTAAATCAACTTCTTTAGGTTGTCAGCACACATACTGATGTTTCATATATTCCGAATATTTCGTCAAACGTTCACGATCATCAAATTTTGCTACCGTCATCGATTTTCACTTCCAACGAAATTATAATGTAGAACAGGCTACTCTGCTCGTGATGAACACTCATATATGATTACCATCTGTACGATGCGTAATTGGCGGGAACAACTTTAAACGCGGGAAAACCGCGGAACGTGGAATTGAACCTCGAACTTGGGGTACGTTCGGAAAGACGCTATCAACGTCATTAACGCAACGCTACTAATATCATTCATGGAGCTAATAGCGCGATAGTGTTAGCAAGTTTCACGAACGACGCTAGCGTAGTGTTAGCATTATAGCTCCTGCACACAGGACGCGGTAATGCTTGCCGCGTGGCAGAAGTTTGCGCGACAGCCAATCAATATGTTGCTTTCCGTAAAAGCTAGAAGGTTATTACGGAAAGCAGCATATTGATTGGCTGTCGCGCTAACTTCCGCCGCGCGGCAAGCATTACCACGTCCTGTGTGCAAGAACCATTAATCTCGATCTACAATAGCCCCTTGTCTACAACCTTGTTTTAATCTTTAAGCCATAAGAAATTGACCAACCACAGACGATTATTTTAAAAATAATCAACTTGGAATATCTTACAACTTAGCCCAATTTCTTTACCTCCATTTAACTTTATCTGTCAGTTATTCTATTGGAATTGACCAATCATATTTATGGTTGGCAAGATTAACCAATCACGGTTGACATTTATCCGACAGATAAAGTTAACCGGAGGTGAAGAAATTGGGCATTAAAAATTAAAGCAAGGTTGTGGACAAGGGATAGATGTAGTAAGCTTTAAGCCATAAGAAATTAACCAATCACAATTGATTATTCCTCTATAATTCCACTGTGATTGGTCAATTTCTTAAGGTTTAAAGCTTACTACACCCTTACAATAGGGTTGCGTTCTTTTATTTGCAACAGATGTAGCTGAATGCATCTCGTGGATGCATCAAGATTGCACTTTTTAAGGTTACTAACTAGTGATGTACCGTCTCTAGAACATAATTTTCCTATTGGCTATTGGATCGTCGTATGTCCGACGTCGGGTCCCAATCAGTAATGTATCAATATTGCTTTTATAAAAATTGTGAGAGAAAGAGAGAGAAGCAGTCTAATAATAATATCAAATAATATAAAAAATGTCATTAATTGAAATCGATTTAGTACATGGACATGACCAGTTATTAGAGGGTAAAGAG
Source organism: Odontomachus brunneus (assembly GCF_010583005.1). Taxonomy (NCBI): domain Eukaryota; kingdom Metazoa; phylum Arthropoda; class Insecta; order Hymenoptera; family Formicidae; genus Odontomachus; species Odontomachus brunneus. The sequence goes on along the minus strand of NW_022639507.1, from coordinate 1,849,932 downwards.
TCCTCAGAGTTAATTTCAGATGCTGCTAAAAACAAACCTCCAATAGCTCCCACATTTGCAGTATCCATCTACAACTCATTAATAAATTAATTTTTACATATTTTTTACTACAATTATCCCAGCAAACACAAAATATTACTATTATATAACATAGACGTAACACGTACTTTTGTTACTTCTATGTTATATCCCACATAGTACGTAATATCGCAGAAATATCACAGCAATATTATATTTTCATTGCAATATTACCAGGGAATATAACAGAAATAATGCTGGAATATTACTAAGATATCACAATAATATTAAAATGTCCGCGGCAAATGCATCACAGTAATATAATGGTGAAAATCACAATGATATTACTGTGAGAAAATCATAATATTTAAAAAAATATACTTATATATTCCTAGTTTTCTCATGTTTCATAAACTACTACGTATTGAAGGTTGTCAAATACACTCCAAACTTTCGTGAAATTCTCCAGCAATAGTTTCGATCCCAAGCAGTATACCACCACTGGTCACCCATCCATGTCCTGACCGCATTAAACTGTTGCTTAAACCTGACGATCGAGCGCGCACGCGGTGATTCTGATGACTCCAACGATGTTCTTACAATTCATGCTTATATAATGTATCCTTATATTGTTCACAGTACATTATAATATACTTAGCAAACATCAAATAATAGTTATATAATTTTTACTTAATGTTTGTTGGATAATTTGCTGATAGATATTGAAACAATGCAACAACATTCAATATGCGATAAATATTGATGTAATGTAGTGAACCAGTGATAATTACTTTTAGATTTTTAACAAAATGTTATAATGATTAATCCAAACAAAAAAAATTAAAAAATCCAAGAAAATTCAAATTAAACAAATCGAAATACTAAATTTTAAAAGAAACTTTTAAAAAATACTATTTCTGTAAGGGAAGGTGACTTCAAATGACGCCGTAATAACGTTTTAATGATCGTTTTAATGTCAAAGAAATTAATATGTCAATTGATGTCACCATTCTATTTAAAATATGATATATTGCTATAATTTAACTATAATATAAATGTATAATATTTCAATGATATAAGTATGTAATATTGCAGTAATATTTCTGTAATATTTCAATGATATATGTAAAAGTGCAATATTTCAGTAATATTTCTGTAATATTTCACTGTGATATGTAATATTACCACTATATTGCAATATCACTGCAATATTTCTGCAATATTACGTGTGGGATAGCAGTTATGTCTTTCCTTGTTAAGATTGTAATATTTCGACTATATTTAATACATATTTTTGTACATTTATTGAACATATTACATCAATTACTACTATTCTTTATTCTTTTCATCTATTAACCCAGACAGCACAAAATATTTATAAAATATTTACAAAATATTTATTAGATTTATTTGAATATTTTATGAATATTTAACAAAATGTTTCATAAATATATTTACAAATATATTTACAAATTATTTTTGTGACCTCAGATTCAATAGATGAAAAATATTTATATATCTCATAAATATTATAAAAATATTTATTAAAATATATACATTTATATACATTTCCCAGCAAACACAGATATATAACAGTTACATTGCCGTAATGAAACGGAATGTAACATGCAATATAACATGTATGTAGTAGGTTATATAGATGTTCGTTGTAATTTCCTATTCACATATGTTACAGTTATATAACGTAAATATAACATAAAAGTAACATGTGACTAAAAAGTTATATAAAAGTTATATGTTATTTGTTAGCAAATTAACACATATATTTTTTTGTTGAATTCCAACGATTTATTCATTAGTATGGTTCAGATAAGTGATAATGTATGATTATTTTGTTTAAATAATAAAAAAAAAATGATATTTTATATTCCGTATTATTTCAATTATTCGTGAAACTCGCGTGGTTTCGATCCTATATCAGGCGGGACCCATTTTTAGATCATGTTGTTCAATGCTTAACTTCAATGATCGTCCGGGAACTGGTGATGCTGATGCGCCGTAACGATATCTCTCTCTTGATAGATAATGGCTGTGTTCAGAAAACATAGCTGATCAGTGAGCGGTTAGTGATTATTGGTCCTTACTGCTAGATCCCTAATTTTAGACCAATTACGTTGACTAATTACTCAACTGTTGTGTAACCGTTGTGTCTCCTGAACGCACCCATTATTTACAATATATTCTTATATCGTTCAAAAAATGTTATGACACATTTGTTGGTAAATGTTTGACACGACAATCACAATATGATTAATATTGATACAATGTTGTATCAGTAATCAAATTTTAACCTACAACTCG
>NW_022639507.1:1834313-1840412 GCF_010583005.1 Odontomachus brunneus | reverse complement strand
AGTTATATAACGTGAGTATAACATAAAAGTAACATGTGACTAAAAAGTTATATAAAAGTTATATGTTATTTGTTAGCAAATTAACACATATATTTTTTTGTTGAATTCCAACGATTTATTCATTAGTATGGTTCAGATAAGTGATAATGTATGATTATTTTGTTTAAATAATAAAAAAAAAATGATATTTTATATTCCGTATTATTTCAATTATTCGTGAAACTCGCGTGGTTTCGATCCTATATCAGGCGGGACCCATTTTTAGATCATGTTGTTCAATGCTTAACTTCAATGATCGTCCGGGAACTGGTGATGCTGATGCGCCGTAACGATATCTCTCTCTTGATAGATAATGGCTGTGTTCAGAAAACATAGCTGATCAGTGAGCGGTTAGTGATTATTGGTCCTTACTGCTAGATCCCTAATTTTAGACCAATTACGTTGACTAATTACTCAACTGTTGTGTAACCGTTGTGTCTCCTGAACGCACCCATTATTTACAATATATTCTTATATCGTTCAAAAAATGTTATGACATATTTGTTGGTAAATGTTTGACACGACAATCACAATATGATTAATATTGATACAATGTTGTATCAGTAATCAAATTTTAACCTACAACTCGTAAAAGAGAGAATATTCCTTCTTTCTCTCTCACAATACTTTGACAGAGTAAGGTTATGATTAGACTCTTTGTAAGAATTTTAGTTTTACAATATCGTGATAGCGATCCTTGCATAAAATGAAATATCATATTTTATATACGAGAAACATCTAAAATATAATTTTATATTTGTGTATAAAAATATTGCACAACTGAAATTTAATGCAAACATTAGACTTCTTATATAACATGTTATATTAAAGTTATGTTGCTGTTATATTGTTGATGTAACTTAACCAATAAATAACATAATAACATAACAGTTTTATAATATAGTTATATCGAAGTTATAAAGGAAATTAAGTAACCTCAATATTAATAATGTATAACAGCAGTTATATTACATGTTACTCCTGTGTTATATCACAGTTATGTTCTGTGTTTGCTGGGTTTTCTCTTTTCGTGAATTTTTCTTAAAATTTCCATTACATTGTTTCACACGCTACTTAATTGAATTTTGAAATTGTACTTTGAAAATTTGCTTACCATTGCTGAGATTCGAATTTCTTATTTTTTTATTAATTTAATAATTTTAAATAATTACATTTATTTTTTTTCATATATAATATTTGTAAATAGATATATTTACAAAATATTACTACAAATATTTATTTTTCGTTTACTATAAATATTGTATAAAATATTGGTAAATGTTCACTTTAGAGGAGTCACCTTTGATCTCCTTGACCTTGACATATATTATAGAGGTCATCCTCCTGAGTAATTTTCAGAAGGTTTTAGCCGTCGCTCGTTGTTTGTTAAAAAGTTATTAACAAAAAATGTTTTAGAAATTGATCGTAATTTTTGCACATATAAAGATAAGGTAAACAGTGCACAGGATAAATAAATTATATTGAAAAAATTATTTATTCAATATTTATAATAAATTTATTCAGTAAAATTTCCGCTAAGTGGATAGAAATGAGCCATAATTTCAAAAAATTTATCGTAACACAACAACATACAATGGTAGTGTGTGTCAGGACATGATCATAACATGATTATCAACATTGAAATCGTACATACGATCAAAACAAAACCCGTGCAATATACCCTGTGTGCAAAAATTACGTTCAACTTTTTTTTAGTAACTACTGCAATCTCGAACGACTAGCGGGGGGTTGCGCCCCCCACACCCCCCCTAAAAACTAACCTAACCCAACCTATCGTCACATTAAGCGTCAGTCATTGTTTATTAAAGTGTTTAACTTTTGTGTTAATGTGACGATAGGTTGGGTTAGGTTACTTTTGAGGGGGGGTGCGGGGGGCGCAGCCCCCCGCTAGTTGTTCGATATTGCAGTTATTATTCGATATTGCTCGTTAACGGTACACATTATTGAAAAATTGTAATATATTTTTCGAACTTCTTTCATAACTTTTTAACAAACAATGAGCGACGGCTAAAACCTTCTGAAGCTTATTCAGGAGGATGACCTCTATAATATATGTCAAGATTAAGATGATCAAAGGTGACTCCCCTAAAGTGAACATTTACCAATATTTATATTATATTTATATAATATTTTTAAGAAATAATTCGAAATAAATATTTATCATAAATATTGTGTGCTGTCTGAGAAACGCACTACTTTCTGCACATCAAAGAACCGTATTCGTACTTAAGGTTTCTGCACATTTGGAACTCAGGCTACAATTTTTCGGCAGCCGCTTGGATTGGGATGCTAAAAGTTGCAAGCAATTGCACGATTTTGCTTGCAATTTAAATTAAAGAACGGTTAAGATGTACGCAGTCTGCAGCTTGATGTCCGCAATTGGATATACAGAACGATTAAATTATGCATCGGATGCATCGGGTTGTATTTGTTTCGAGATGGTCGTGTCTATCATAATTTTCGTTCCTAGTGGAACTAACTCTAATCGTCGTAAACACAAAGCATTGTGAGAATAAAAAAAGTGGGGATAACTGGCAGGATACTTATATAGTCAAATGTACAAATTGTGTTAGTGCGAAAATCGTGAGACCGCCCGAACCAGAGAACACGGAAGCGTTGAATAGCGCTAATAGCGAGCTCCCCGAACGCACCTTATATCTTGTGTATAATCATTCAAATAAGTTGATGAAATTTTAAAAACTTAATTAACGCAATAGAAAATAAAAAGATGGAGGATGATCCCGTTGTTAAAAAGGTTGGTGTTTTAATTTCTATTTCTGAATTCAACTTGTCACAGATTTAACGTCGAAGTTATTTAGATTAAATCAACGTTTACGTTTACACGGCAAGGTTAATTCGGTTTAGTAAGTACCGTTAGTTAGTTAGTTAGTAAACTATTAAATCCGATTGGTATATTCTTTTAGATCTAGAAATATGCTCCAATTGAATTCAAGAAATTACTAACTACGGTAGTTACTAAACCTGATTAACATCGTCGGGTAAACGTAGCCATATTCTTGTGTACACGTACACGTGCACGTATCACGTACACGTGTGTTTGTATTTGGATGGAGATTTAACTTTCAAGTTAATAAAGTCGGTAACTATTTTTAAAGGTTACACTTTACAAATTTCTTTTATTTTAATACATGTAAGAGCCTTTGCACGTAGAAAAAGTTTAACCATAACCGTAATGTCGTAAGAAAACTGACCAATCAGAGTTGATTATTCTCCTTTCGTTCGAAGAATAATCGACTGTGATTGGTTAGTTTTCTTACGACCTTACGGTTACGTTTAAAATTTTTCCATGTGCAAAGGCCTTAACTCCCTTACTCCAGCTCTTATTACTTAATTCAAGGTGACTCCATGTGATATAAACGGACAAACTTTTATTCCTTCCTTCTTTCCTTCAATATTTGGCTAGAAGCGCTGCTACGGCTCAAACCCCAACGCCATTACTCCCCAATTTCTCATAGCAAACTTTTATTGGAATAAGGGAGTAAGCGAAATAAATTATTTCCATTTCGTCTTACTGCTACTCCTTACTCCATCTATTGTAGATCGGGCCTTATACTCTATATACAGTATGTTTGATAAGAGCGTGTACGGCAAAACTTTTTCCTCGAAACCGTTAGAGGGGGGATATGAACGCGAGCCAATAGCGGGGCTCTTCTCCCAAGATGCTTTGTCTAGAAAGCCTTAGTTATCGTTTGACTTTCGTCACAAAAGGGCGTATTTCAACATGAGTGCCGCGTACGCATCACGTTACGAAGCTGTGTTTCTATGTTCGCATCCGAAAGGACCAAAAATGTCGCGCGGAGCGGCTGCTAAGTATATGAAGAAGTCTAAGGCGTTTGTGAGTAAGTGGGTGAAACGTTATTCCGAGGTCAAAAACGTTGATGACTTTCCGGATCGTGGCTCTGTGCAGAAAACGATGACAATGGAGGACAAAATGATTTTACGGGTGTTTGAGAAGAATCCTTGTTTATCATTGCGTGGCGGGCAAGCGGTTTTACTTAAAAAGGGTCTAAATATATCATGTCATACTATAAGAAGACGTTTACTGGCTCATAAAGTGAAATTTCGAAGCACGATAACGAAACCGTTGCTGTCTGAAAAACACGTCGAAAAAAGACTTGCTTGGGCAAAAGAAAATTTGGACCGCTATTGGGGCAACGTAATTTTTTCAGATGAAGCTTTGTTTTGGGCAAAATCTTCTATCAGACGTGTCTGGTCTACCCAGGCCAATAGACTCATCGAGCGGACCGTTAAACATCCGGTAAAGGTGCACGTCTGGGGCTGTTTCTCAAAACAGGGATTTGGCACTTTACACATCTTTACACAAAATTTGGATGCTGCTAAAATGGTCCAAATATATGAGAGAGCTTTATTACCATCTGCCCAAAGGTGGTTTACGAGGAAAAATGAAAATTGGCTACTGCAAGAGGACAATGATCCGAAACATCGGAGTAGACTTTGTACTGCGTGGAAACAAGAAAATGACGTTGACGTACTGGATTGGCCTTCACAGTCGCCAGATGCAAATCCAATTGAAAATGTTTGGGCGCTTATAAAGTTTAAGCTCCGAGGAAAGAAAATATGGACCGTCAAGCAGTTAATTCGACAGATTCGATTTATATGGAGATCTTTGTCTGAAGATTATGCTGTAAAATTAGTAGAAAGTATGCCTCGGAGATGCCAGTCAATTATTGATAATGGAGGCGACTGGACAACTTATTAATAATAAAGCATCGCAGTCTATATCATGCATAATGTGTATAAATTTTTTCAATTTATGTATTATCCTAAGTTTTTGAGTTTTGCCGTACACGCTCTTATCAAACATACTGTATATCTATATACATACATTAGCTGCGTTCGAGATTGTAAATCGAAGACATCGGATTGTTCTTTCATTTCAAAGGTGCATAAAATTGAAAAAGATACGAGATCTCATATCTCTCTCACTTCCATGCATTTTCGAGGTAAAAGAGCAATCTAATGTCTTCGATTTACAATGCCGAACGCAGCTATTGCATTTACCGTATTACCTTTCCTTTTTACATTTTTAAATATCCACTTTTGCTCACTACCTAATTTTATATATTACACATTTTCTTTTGGTATCCCTCATCTTTCTCTTATTCATCCCTATTATCTATTCTTATTCTTATCTATTTCTATTTAATCTGAATTCTTATATCTACCTTCCTATTTTTATCTTATTCTTCTTTTATCTTTTCTTTTTCTTTCGTACTATTTTATATTCATACTTTTTACATTTTACTTTATTCCCTTATTCTTTCTCCTTTCTTTTTTCTTCCACAACCTTTGTTTAATAACCTTTATTATTATCCTTTATTTCTCGTTATCTAAACTATTGTCCCATAGCTTATTTAATCTTTCCTCTACACTTTTTCTAAATTCTCAAACCACCCTCTTACTTCCTCACATTCTTTTACATAATGCTCTATTTTATTTTGCCCTTTTCCACAGAAAATATATATGGAATATATTTCTTTTTGTGTGTCTGTATAATTTTATGTATTTCATATTTACACACACACATACATACACACATGACAAGGTCAACATTTATTTATTTTATCTTCCATTACTTTATTCATTGTTTCTTTTATTTTCTACCATTTGTCCTTTAGTACAATATTGATATCATATACAATATAAATTGATAAAAAATGATTAGTAAAAATTAAAAACAAAAAAATATTACTATTAAATTAATATAGAAATAATAAATAAAATATCTACTTACTAATACTATTATTGTTTTTTGTTTACAATATTGCTTCTGAAAGATAATATATATTTATATTTCTTATCAATATAAATAATTATTATTTAAGGCTCCTGGGGAGTCGCATCATCCATCTCTTTTTAATGACGTCAGAAGCGAGAAAACGCATGCTAAAAATTCCTGCAAAATACGTCGAGATAAGCAGATATATCCACAAAACGACATTTGCGATCGATTAAGTACACCTCTAAAATACTCCGTACACTTTCCTTTTGTTCTAA
>NW_022639507.1:1773270-1827616 GCF_010583005.1 Odontomachus brunneus | reverse complement strand
TTAGAACAAAAGGAAAGTGTACGGAGTATTTTAGAGGTGTACTTAATCGATCGCAAATGTCGTTTTGTGGATATATCTGTTTATCTCGACGTATTTTGCAGGAATTTTTAGCATGCGTTTTCTCGCTTCTGACGTCATTAAAAAGAGATGGATGATGCGACTCCCCAGTACTGGGATTCTGTAACTCGTTATTGGAGTTAACGACAGTTTCGTTATCGTTGCGCAGCTTTTGTATACCGTAGAAAAGCTGCGCAACGATAACGAAACTATCGTTAACTCCAATAACGAGTTACAGAATCCCAGTACAGGAGCCTTAATTATTTTCAGATACCTGTGTTTCTGTCTAAGACTTTGGAAAACAAACTATTGCTGTTACAATACCCTACACGTCCTATGAACAATGACAATTTTACAGTCTTAAAATCGTGCATCAAACCTAACAACTTAAAAGTTCAATTAGAATTTAAAGTTGATACACATAGTAACAATTATAATCTCAGTAAGGGAGTGAAATTAGTGCTCAATGCAAAGAATGAATCTAAGAGAAATGAAAATATATCTGACAGGTGATTAGAAATTTTGGATTAGATTATTGAAAATTACTTTTCTGATGATTTATATGTGTGTCCATATATAAAATTATAATAAAATAAGCTTAAATTATAGAGAAACAATAGAGAAAAAAATCTACATTTGTAATTGATCTATATTGTAGTACAATTAATATATTATGTTAATATATTGTATTTATATTAATGTTATGTTTGAATCTAAATTTTCATACATGCTTAAATAAATTGTGATAATCATAAGATTATTGTAATATTCCTCTCTTATTTTCTTAGCGAACTGTTTGATAAGATTACATTCTCTTCAATACAATCAGTGACAGACTGCTCAAATTATGCGATCGGAATCTTTCAAAACAACGAGCTTCATATCACGCCGTTAAAAGGAATATTAGAAATGCAACCGCAATTCAATTATTTGGATAAGAGTGACAAACGTTCCAAGTATAAGAAACATGCTCCAGAAGGTAAAAGAGAATCTATTGTGAATCTATGTACTGACATACAAGTTTATTCATATGGATAAGTATAGAACATTTAGCACTTGGCAAACGAATGAGAAAAGCTCATAAATTTATTTTGTTTGCTAGAAATAAATAGCAATGAGGAAGAGAATATGGTGCTAATGCATACAATGAAACAACAATCAGAATCTATAAAGAAACTTCAAGAGCAGTCTTTCAAACATGATTCGAAAAAAAATCAAGAAGAAAATTGGATACACACGACATACGTATCAACCCATGAAACGGTATCTCATGTCAGTATTAATATAAACACGAATACAATGTGTTTTATTCTTCTTGAAACGCTATGTAGTAAAATTTTAGAACGTTTTATTTTATTACAACCCAAGTATGATACCTTGTTGAATTTTGCAGTTAACAAGATTAGAGATGCTCTATCCGACGTCAGACATAACACTGAATTTATCCAAGCATAAATATTTGGATCTGCTGATGCCGTCACGCTCGCAAACGTTTCTCGAACACATTAAGACATTGCCATTGCAAGAACAAATCACATCATTTGTGGAAAACGGTGAGAAAGGCTAAAATAAAGTATAGATATAATTTAGTACGCACAGAGAGAAAAAGGAGAGAGGTCATGGGCCGGTTTTAGCTGAAATGGCTTACAGCGCCTCTAACCAACCGTGCACATAAACTACGTAGCCAATGTGCACAAATTGTCTCAGTGGGTAAAGAAGTAATGTCTATGATTCTTGATGTTAGACAAAGATAGATAATCAACACTATCTATTCTTGTCTCACCACAGGCGAGAACAATAGTAACGGTAGACACAGAGCAGTGATAGAAACTTTGGTCACGAACAGCACGCATTAGTACGGGAGGGGATACGCACACTCACGCGACCGTGCGTGAGCCTCACGGCACTGTGTGTGTGCTGCTCGTCAAAATTTCTATCCTGACACAGAGGCGCGTTAGCGGCGGTCTTATCGTTAAAGAAACATCTCGCTCAGCTATTGACGCATCGCATTACTTGTAATTCCCGAAGAATTTTCAGATTTACACTTTCTGGCCATTGTAACTGAGGAATCATTTGCATAGAAACACTGATTTAGATAAGAGAAGGAAATGATTTTAATTTGAGCATTATATGCAAGCTTTTACATGCCGATAGCATTTATTGCTTATTTCTCGATAACTATAAAAGATATTAATGTCATTCAAAAAGCACTGACTTTTTAACAGTTTATTCTATTAGCATTATGATAGTACGAATAATACTATTGCTTTAGGTAAAGCGTGGGACCACATGTACGTCTCTACATCGCGGGCAGGCTCTTACATGTCGCTAGCATTTACTGTTTATTTCTCAACAACTACAAAAGATATTGATGTCATTCGAAAAGCACTGACTTTTCAACAGTTTATTCTATTGACGTTAATGTTTTATAATAGTATCACTGCTTTAGGTAAAGCGTGGAAACGCGCGGACGTCTCGACGTACGTCGCGATCAGGTTCTTACTGCTTAAGCATTTATTGCTTAATTTCGGTAACTACAAAAGATATCGATTTCGTTCACTTAACTTCTTCACTCTATTAAAATTAGTGATTTGTAATACTACGAATAATACCACTGTTTTAGGTAAAGCGTGGAAACTCGCGTACGTCTCAACGTCGCGGTCGAGTGTTTATACGCTGACAGCATTTTCTGCTTATTTCTCCACTTATTTCTAAAATGTAGAAGCATGCGTAAGACTCAACGTACGTCACGGTAAGGCTCTTACGTGCCGCTAGCATTTATTGTTTATTTCACAACAACTACAAAAAAGATATCGATGCCACAAAAAGCACTGACTTTTTTACAGTTGTGTATTGGAATTAGAGATTTATAATTATAAATTAGAAATTAAAAAATATCGATTTCATTCAAAAAGCACCGACTTTTCTACGCATTTTTCTCCTACGTTTTACTTAACACATCATTAATATTACATTTAAGAATCTCTAATTTCAATAGAATGAACTTTGGAAAAATAAATATTTTTTTAATCACATCGATATCCTTTTTGTAGTTGACGAAAAATAAGCAATAAATTCTAGTGGCATGTAAGAGTCTGCCCGCAAAGTCGAGACGTACGCACGCTTCCACGCTTTACATAAAGCAATGATATTATTCGTAATATTATCAGCCGATAAATCCAATACAATAAAATATGGAAAAGTCAGTGCTTTTTTAATGATATCGACATCTTTTATAGTTGCCGACAAATAAGCAATAAATGCTAGTGGCATGTAAGAATCTGCCTGTGAAGTCGAGACGTACGATCGTTTACACGCTATACTTAACCAGTATTAATTGTACAATTATAAACCTCTGTATTGGAATTAATGTTTTTTATAATAATACAATTAATGTCAGCGCCTTAAGTGTAAATGCGCCTACGTCCCAACGTCACGGTCAGATTCTTTAACCTTACAGTCGTCGCATGGAGTCTTTAAAAGAATATTATATCCAAAATAGTATTTTCTTATAGTTTATATGAACCCAAAAATCTAATTAAACAAAGAAAATATTATACAAATTTTTATATAAGGGTCTCTCAAGATTCCATGCGTCGACTCGTATTCGAAAAGTAGCGCGACGATTGTAGGGTTAATGCCATTAGAAATTATTGTTTATTTCTCGGCAACAACAACATATCAATGACATTCAAAAAGCACTGACTTTTCGACAGTTTATTCTCAAACAACATAATGTCTAAAATCGGGATATAAGACGTCTTAAAGATCATTTTTGAGACGTCTTTCAGACGATTTACGTATAAATGTCTTTAAGGTGTCTTAAAGATTATCTTTAAGACTTCTTATGTCCAGATTTTAGACATTATGTTTTGTGGATTCTATTGTAATTATAATGGTACAATTAATACCGGTGAGTTAAATAAAGTGTGGAACCGCGCGACTTTGCGGTCAGTTCAGATAGCAGAAAATTCAAAAAGAATTCAGTCATTTTTCACCAATTCTGAGTTCTTAAGCACCGGACGTCTCACCGGTATTAATCGTATTATTATAAACCGCTATTTCCAACAGAATCAAGTGTAAGGAAAATACAGCTTTTCGAATAACATCGATATATACGATGGTTACAGGAAAATAAATAGAAAATTCAAGCTGCCAAAAAGTGACAGTCGACGACGTCGAAATATACGGATCTTTTCACGCCTTATTTAACGTACCGGTATTAATCGCATTAATATAAACCGCTAATTGCAACGAAATCAAATGGAAAAATTAATGCTTTTTGAATGATATCAATATTTTTTGTACTTTTATCGAGAAATAAACGATAAATTATAGGGGCATGTAAGAATCTGCCAGATAGCACAGAGAATTCAAAAAGAATTCAGTAGTATGTCACCAATTCTAAGTTTATTTTACATGCGAAAAGAATTCTTTTCATTAAATTGAACTTTGAAGAACTTTTTTTGCATCTGAAAATAAACTCAAAATTGGTGACATATGACTGAATTCTTTTTGAATTCTTTTTGAATTCTCTGTGCTATCTGGGCTGACCGCAACATCGAGACATACGCGCGGTTCCACACTTTATTTAACGCACCGATATTAATTATACCATTATAAACCTCTAATTCCAATAGAATAAGCTGTCGATGTCATTAAAAAAGAACTGACATTTCCATATTTTATTGTATTGGAATTAGCGATTTATAATAGTACGAATAATACCATTGCTTTAGGTAAAGCGTGGAAGCGCGCGTACGTTTCGACGTCGCGATCAGGCTTTTACACGCTGCTTGCATTTATTGTTCATTTTTCGTCAACTACAAAAAAGATATCGATGTGATTAAAAAAATATTTATTTTTCCAAAGTTTCTATTGGAATTAGAGGTTTTTAACCCGTAACAGGTACGGTACCTTTTTAATCAAGCTACAAGTACATTGGGGTCCGGCGGAACACAATAAATTTTTGCCATTTTTAACATGATAAAAGGTAGAAAGAAAAACGCTTTATAGTTCGAAAATAATACTTTACGAATATTATATTATAACTAAACATATACAATAAGTCTCAGTTTTTCAGTAATCGAAAAGAAAATGTTAACTGATTATAAAATGAATACAATGTGGACAGTGTTGAAATAAAATACACTGAAAGATAAATAATCGGAAAAAGAAAAAAATTTATGTTTTAATCTAAGTCCACAAATTATAGATTATATAAAAAATATAAATAAGTATTGTTAAATTAAATACAATATTAAAATCTTAGAGGGTTTTTAGGTGCAATCGTTATAGATAGTGCTTGCTTTGGTGCTCGTTATATTTGGTGTATACTGGTTTGTTGCATCTAACATATATTTCTTTGAACTTCATATTTTTACTTCTAGGGCATTTATTACATCTTACTCTGGATGGCAAAATAATTTTAGATCTTTCAGTTTCTTCAATTTTTAAAATAGATGAAATTATTAAACGCAATAGCTTATGAATATATTGAATTGTAAGACGTCTCTTAAATTCAGGTTCTACTAACTGAAAGGCAAGAGCTTTTACTCTTTTGCGTGAAGAATGAGTTATATTAAGCTGAAGATTAAGAAATTTAGAGAAAGAAATAAGAACTCACAAACGAAGATATCAATCAAAAAATAGGAAAAAGGGGCAATTCGAGTTCAAGCACAGGACTAATAGTGCTATGTACCATATGGGTAAAACCTTCCTTGTGTTAGGAAATCGTGTAATATTTATTGAACATGAGTAATCAATATAAATAATCAGATGTTTCGGTTCAATCATGAACCCTCTTCGGTGATAATAAAAACTCAAGGTTTACAATACGAACACATTACAATTAATTAAAGACCTGATTAAAATGACATGAATGTTAATCGCAATATTAAAGCTGACAAGACCGTTACCGAAATAATATTAAGTAGTCAAATTAATATTAAGAAGTAGCCGTCATAACTATAAAAAATCATAAAATAAAATAAAAGTAAGTAAAATTGAAATATAATAAATAATTAAAACAGACAATATAAAATATCTTTGTTGAGCTCAGCTAAAAGTAAAACGATCCTGTCAACGATAACATCGCCACGTCTAAGAAATACAAATAATTACAGATTTATATAACCGAGCATTAATATTGCGGCAACGACTCGTGGAAGAGAAGGAAATTCAATTATTCTTAATACTTACAAATAACTCAATGATGTTTTCTTCTGTCATACTGAAAACTTGAAAGGTATTGAAGATATTAGCGCCAATGGATAGTTTAGGAATTATCATGAAAATAAAATTAGTTGGGATCCCTGGGACTCCATTATACCGGTTACGGGTTAAACGTAATATTAATATAGGTGCGTTAAGTAAAGCGTAGAAGAAAAGCGCGCAGAAAACTATAGTAAAAAAGTTGAGAGAGAACGATAAAATAAAATGCTATCGTTTCTATCATTTTGAATATGGATTTTGATTCGTGAATTCATATTAAAAACGATAAAAAATGATAGAACGATAGAATTTTATTCTATCGTTTTCTATCAACTATTTTTTATCAGGGAAGTCAGTGTTTTTTGAATTAAATCGATATCTTTAATTTCTATTATAAAATTATTGTAATTATAAATCTTTAATTGCAATACAATAAACTGTAGAAAAGTCGGTGCTTTTTGAGTGGCATCGATATCTTTTTTGTAGTTGCTGAGAAATAAACAATAAATGCTAGCGATATGTAAGAGCCTGCTCGCGATGTCGAGACATATTCGCGCTCCCACGCTTTACCTAAAGCAGTAGTATTATTCGTACTATTATAAAACATTAATGCCAATAGAATAAACTGTTGAAAAGTCAGTGGTTTTTGAATGACATCAATATGTTTTGTAGTTGCCGAGAAACAAACAATAAATGTTAGCGGCATGTAAAAGCCTGCATACAGGGTGTCCCATAATGATTAGTAAATCTCGGAAGGAGTGAAAGAAGGTGGAATTTTGAACTAAAAGTTCCTTTTCCACTTTTGGCTCAAGCCATTATTTACCGAGTTATTAACTCTTGAAGTTTCTCAATGAGAAGGCGCGCTACTATATTACGCAGGTGCGTCGCGCACCGTGTCATCCCTCGTCCTTGCCCGGGTTACATTGCTTAAAATTTTGCCATATTCATTAATACATGAATAAATAAATAAAAACAGTTAGAAATCGATGAACTAATTAATTATAATATCGATTTAATAAATTAATTTAAATTAATTTATTTATTTCAGAAAATTATTAATACATTGTCCGAAATTAATGAAGACTTTCTAAAATAATAAATTAATTAATTTATTATTTTAGAAAGTCTTCATTAATTTCGGACAATGTATTAATAATTTTCTGAAATAAATAAATTAATTTAAATTAATTTATTTATTTCAGAAAATTATTAATACATTGTCCGAAATTAATGAAGACTTTCTAAAATAATAAATTAATTAATTTAAATAATAATTAATTAATTATTTCTGTATTTATTTTTTCAAATGATGAGAAACGTAAAAAGACACAATTGACATCAATTATTTATGTATTTATTAATTTCCGACAATGTATAAATAATTTTTTCAAACAAACTAATTAGTTGATCGATTTCTAACTGTTTTTATTTATTTATTCATGTATTAATGAATTTTAGCAAAATTTTAACAGAAGCAATGTAACCCGGGCAAAGACGAGGAGTGGCACGGTGCGCGACGCACTTGCGTAATATGCCTTCTCATTGGGAAACTTCAAGAGTTAATAACTCGGTAAATAATGGCTTGAGCCAAAAGTGGAAAAGGAACTTTTATTTCAAAATTCCACCTTCTTTCACTCCTTCCAAGATTTACTAATCATTATGGAACACCTTGTATAATGCTCAAATTAAAATTATTTTCTTCTCTTGTATCTAATTCAATGTTCCCACGCAAAATATTCCTCAGTTACAGTGGCCAGAAAACGTAAACTTAAAAATTCTTCCGGAATTACGAGTAACGCAATGCGTCAATAGCTGAGCGAAATGTTTCTTTAACGATGAGATCGCCGCTAATTCGCCTCTATGTTTACCGCTGCGATTGTTTCTCGCCTGTAGTAAAACAAGAACAGATAGTGTTGATTACTGTTTTTGTCTGACTAACGTCAAGAATCATGGACATTACTTCTTTACTCACTGAGACAATTCATGCACATTGGCTACGTAGTTTATGTGCACGGTTGGTTAGAGACGCTGTAACCATTCAGCTGAAATCGGGATCAGTTAAAACCAACCGATGACCTCTCTCCTTCTGTCTGGTACGCAAATGTCTTTATATAATTCAACTTAGTAGAAAATCCTATTAGTCTTGAATAAATTAAACAATGATTTATATATATATATATATATAATAGAGAGAGAGAGAGAGTGTGTGCGTGTGGCACGAAAAAGAAATGAGATCTTCTTTTTGCAGCGAGAATCATATCTTTCAGCAATTTATGTTCAATGTTGTCGTTGGAGCACAGCACGACGGATGTACTCTGTCATTTACAAAAGGTGGCGATGTTAGTGCAGGGTAATTGGGTCTTAAAAAGCGAACTGATCTATCCCACTGGTTTTATATCTTCCCAGAATAACATTTCCGCCGATTTCATGTGCAGAGCTCGCGATTACATAGTGAGTGTTCAATCTAAGGATAGAGAATCGATTTAAAAAATACGCTTGCGAAATGTTTAGAGGAACCATCCAACCTATAGCCAGATTTAATTATACTTGTGTCTTTTTTAGTTGTTATTATTGATGGACCATGTATATCTCAAGCGCGATAAAATAATATCCGTCGTCAAACTGCCGTCGGCGGAAGTGATGGAGATCCTAGAGAAACTGTGCACGAAAGATTCCAAAGAAGGATGGAAACTGATGATACCGCCTGATTGGAACTTTTGCAACAGGTAATTGTCAGAAAAGAGTATGCGGATTTTGCTGCCATAATACAGAAATTGCCTATATCTGTCGCTCCGACAACTACAACTTATGTACCGACTATTACAAATATATTTGTAAGTTTTAATATCAAATATTCTTTAGCATTAATTGCTATTAATTATATGTAGATATCCAGAACTTGCTGAACGGCAACGAATATTTTGGGAGGCGAAGCGGAGGTTTCTACGTGAAAGTAGAGAGAAACCTGAGAGCGGCCATCAGCCCAATTTCAGCGGCCGGAGCTAGGCGCATTTTAGATACGCCATCTAACCAAAATGCGCCTAATTACGTCCGTCAGGCGCACTTTCGCAGTGTATATTTCCATATAATGATAATAAGTTAGAAAAGGACAGACGTCCAATCGCTCTGTTCTTGTCTCACCACTGATAATGGCTCCTGCATACAGTACGCGGTAATGCTTGCCGCGCGGCGGAAGTCCGCGCGACAGCCAATCAATATTCTGCTTTCCGTAATAACCTTCTAGCTCTTACGGAAAAACAACATATTGATTGGCTGTCGCGCGGACTTCCGTCGCGCGACAAGCATTACCGTGTCCTGTGTGCAGGAGCCATTACGGCTACTGTTATGGAAAGTGCGTGTGGCAAGCTTAATAGTATAGTAAAAGTAATAAAAAGAATTAGACTTTTTTGAAAACCACAAATACTTTATAATAAAATTAATTATAGAAAATTATGTTAAAATTTTTATGAATTATAAAGGAAAATTAATGAGCCAAAAATGCAAAATATCTGACATAAATTGACAAAAATTATTTTATTTCAAGGACAATAATATACCGTCATTTGGGGTAACTTTTGTATCGCTGATATGAAAGTTCTACCTCTATCCGTTTAATAATGCCACATATTTTTATAAGCCGTTGCAAATTGTTCAAAATTACCCCGGTGTTTCAAGTTACCTCAAATGACGGTATTTTAAATGTTTTAAAAAATGTTGAACGTTCTTTTTATAATATTACATATATATTATATAATATAAAATATATAATATATGATATTACGTATATATTATATAATATAAAATATATAATATATGATATTACGTATATATTATATAATATATATTATATAATATATATTATATATTATATAAACACTCTTAACCCACACAGCAAAGGGAAATCTATGGAATTTCCTAAAGATATTCTGCCAGGATATTCGCAATATCCTACAGATATTCCATAGAAATTGTGGATATATGAGAGATATTAGTAGAATACACTAATGTTCGCAGTTACGAACACGTATAAGTATCGCATATTGTAGCGAAATATATTTGTATGATATCCCTGAGATTTCTAATTATTGCCGTGTACAGGAAAACCCCGGAAGATATATCGCACGTATATTTTACAAATATATTAGTGATGATTATGGTCTGGATATATCTCGGAGAATGTTTTTGATAATGATAATGACTAAATTTATACTGCTTACTTAATATGCACATCAATAAATATATAATTAGTACAAAATGTGCTTAGTAAGTCAATTTTATACCGATATACTAATTTATATACATATTAAACAATTATCAATATAATGTAGACATTAGTATTATAGCTGAAATTATACAAAATAGAATTACACCAAATCCCATACAGCACAGATCTTGCAGCAATATTGCTGCAACGTTGCAGCAATGTTAAAAGTTGCACCAGTATTGCTGTAATATTACTGCAATGTTGCAACAAGATCTGTGCTATATGGGACACAATAAATATATCTTTGGTGGAAAGATTTCTCAGAATCTCAGAAAATTCTCACAATTTTTTCAGATTTTTTACATGAATTGGAATATCTCTCAGTTTATTGTATAACACACGGGTTATATAAAATCTATATTGTTCAATCAGGAATCACAACCAACAGATGTTTACAGATAGGTTGTTATGTGTATTCTGTTTATATATATTATCTAATAACTACAAGTTATCACTTATAATAGGAATGTTATATGAACTGACGCAAATGTTATTAATCATAAATTTAATGTTAATTTATTCACGTGAGATGTTATGATATCCTCGCGCAATGCAAGCTGCAGTTGTGTTAAAGTTATTTCTTTATTATTAGTCGCAAATAATGCCACATTTTTAGCTTTCTGAAAGAGAAAAAGTTTTGCTCTTGGTAATTATTCAGTTTAGGCCCCTCACCTTTGGTGAAAGTAGATTCAATCGACGCGTTTTTGCACGAGAAACGACTTTTTCATCTGACAAACTCGTCGCTCTCTACTGCAAAGCGAAATATTAACCGACAAAGTTGACCACTATTAAGGTTAGGAAAACTTTCTCTCTCTCTTTCTCTCTCTCTCTTTCTTTTTGTTCATTTTACTTGGATTCAGACCTTTTTTTGCGGCCCTTTCATCAAAGTATCAATAGGTACGTTGCTCAAAAGAATCACAGGTCCGAACGTGTTCGAACACGTCTTAATGTAACGGCGGTTAAGCCGGATGGAAAACTCACACCGACGACAAACAGCGAGATGTATATGCTCCATAGTCACTTGTGCATTTCCTATAGTTTTCGAAATATTAATAAAAAGATGCCTGTCTCTAGCCATGTACATGCTTTATATCTTTTACTCATCTTTAGGATGTCTGTACGATATATTTTACACATTATCGTATTTCAGATAAAATATCTCTTGGATATTGTATACGGCGATATTTTCGAAATTTATTCATTATGATATACTGATGATATTATCAGGAGATTGAGATATATTTCGCATATCCGCGATGATTTTAGTATATCCCATATATATCAGTTGTCCAATACAGCACAGATCTTGCAGCAATATTGCTGCAACGTTGCAGCAATGTTAAAATTTGCAGCAGTGTTGCCGCAATATTGCTGCAATGTTGCTACAAGTATCTGTGTTGTATGGGGCTGTGTGGGAATATATATATATTTTTTTTATTATTCATATATTATATATCTCTTATTATATAAATATATTTTATAAATATTATATAAATATTATATATTCTTATGTAATATAATAAATACAAATTTGGTATCGAATTATATAAATATCTTATTTTGTGTTTTTATGTTTTCCTTGCAAATCGGATTTCTTTTTCTTGTTACTTAAAAAATTGTTCATTTTTATATTATAGCAAAGTTGTATACCTTTTTTTTTAATATAATAATTTATTTGAAAAAAATATGAAAAAGTCTGTTATTGACGATTAAAGAAATATATATTTCATGTATTTTAATAATAAATTTATGATCACGAACACACACACAAAATATCTTTCACATGGTAAAATAGAAATCACAAGTATGTGATAGTTTACGTAATAGCCGTTGGTTCTGGCGGCGCTGCAAATGTTGACAGATGTTTTGCTGCAGACACAAGTTAGCGGCTAGCGGTCCATGGTTATATAATTTTACTTGGTGTTTACTAGGAAGTTAATTGCAAATTCATAAGAGAAGAGTTTAATACTATCTTTAATGTAGTTCTACCATGTAAGCTTTGAATATTTCCGAACGAGAGAGGCAGAATATATTAACATACTATTTGACATACAAATCGTACAGTAGAAAAAATTCTTTTGCATTACCTAATTAAGTGTAACGTTGTGCACGATTCAATTGGAACAAAGTGTGTACTAATGTGTATGTATGTCGAGTAGGGTTAGGATTATTTTTCAACTATGTTTATATTTTGGTATTTTTTAATAATAAATAATAAAATCTAAATAATAAAAAAGATATTATCCACTTCACGTCGCAAATGCCAGTCTCTTTTCAAGCCGCTATGCTTATTAAATTTAATTTTCACTAGAAAACATTAGTTTAGCTAGTAGCCCTCGAGCTGAGTACAAATGTGTAGTGTTGTGTCGACGATGACGACAATTGGAATGCAACTTGTGTCACCGTGTGCATGAAAGTGTCTAGGGATATTGCAATTGGAAAGAACCCATAGTCAAAGACTACAAGTGGTTCTGCACTTTATCAGACGTGATAAAACTGCGCAACGTAAGGGCTATCGCACACAAATTGACATAACTGCATATGCATAGCATAAGACCGTATGTACCAATGAGCATCGAGTATTAAGTCGCCATATTGGTGTTCGATGCTTAATATTCGATGCTCATTGGTCCATACGATATTATGCTATGCATATGCAGTTATGTCAATTTGTGTGCGATAGCCCTAAGTCATATTTCATCTTTGGGTGTTACGATAATTATGGCTCTTGCACACAGAACGCGGTAATGGCTCCTGCACACAGGACGCGGTAATGTTTGCCGCGCGGCGGAAGTCCGCACGACAGCTAATCAATATGTTGTTTTCCCATAAGAGCTAGAAGGTTATTACGGAAAGCAGCATATTGATTGGCTGTCGCGCGAACTTCTGCCGCGCAGTAAGCATTACCGCGTCCTGTGTGCAGGAACCATTATAGATATCTACAAAATATTGCAATTCAGCGGACATTAGACGTTTCTACAACGTTTCTTCAACGTTAAATTTATATTTTGCAATGTTGATACAACATTTCAATGTTGAAATTAAACGTTTATAAAATATAGATTCAACGTTTCTGTGCTGTATTGGCTCCTGCACACAGGACGCGATAATGCTTGCCGCGCAGCGGAAGTTCGCGCGACAGCCAATCAATATGCTGCTTTTCGTAATAACTTTCTAGCTCTTACGGAAAAACAACATATTGATTGGCTGTCACGCGGATTTTCGCCGCGCGGCAAACATTACCGCGTCCTGTGTGCAGGACATTATTGCTTACTTCCAATATAGACGTCCCTTTACCCATCCCAATCTACAGTAAAGCGTCTTCTACAATGGCAGTAGGAGTAGTAGTAAGAAATAAGCAGTAAGCAAATTGACCAATTCCATTCTCACGTTTCAAAAATAATCGATTGTGATTGGTCTATTTACTTACTGCTTATTTCTTACTACTACTCCTACTGCCATTGTAGAAGACGCTTAAGTGTAGTAAGCTTTAAACCGTAAGAAATTGACCAATCAGGATTGACTATTCTTCTATAATTCGACTATAATTGGTCAATTTTTTAAGGCCTTAAAGCTTACTACACTTATTGTAGATCGGGACTAAGAAATTAACCAATCACAGTGGAATTTTAGAGGAATAAGGAATTGTTATTGGTTAATTTCTTACGGCTTAAAGCTTAGTATTGTACATCGGGACAAAGGGAACGACATCTTTGAGAGAAATGCGAACTACCGGGTTTCTTCGGCACTTCGCGTTGTAAGTCTCTTCCATATTATTTTTGGAAGCCATTGGATGTGGACGCTTCGAAATCCGTAGTAATCGAACACTTCCAGAAAAATTTAGCGGTCTTCGATCTGCAGAATGAGAGCTAAGGTAATTATTCTGAAGAAGTATATAATTATTTAATGCACGGAATACGCGAATGTTAAAATGCGACAGTTTCTCTTTTACTCGTGTATTATAGCACGCAATACGATGATTTTGTGAATAAATTCAACGATTTAATCCAACCATGTGCACAGTTATTTTAACAGAGTTTACGAGTTTTGATTTTATCATTCGATTTTTAAGTTCTATCAAATTTTGATGTTAAAAATTTTGATGTTATAATCTATAATCTAACTTAACCTTTGTGGAGAAGGCGCAAGAATGACTAATAACTTGCTTGATTTACAGTGGCGGAAGAAGAGGATGCGTAGGCTAAAGCGCAAAAGGAGGAAGATGCGTGCGAGGTCCAAGTAAATGACTTCTACATGATCTTTGTGGGTGAAACTTCTGCACGATGTCCCAAGTCGACTTGCTCATGTGGCGAACCTTTGTTCTCGGACATTCGTTGTGTCCGTGTGAGCATAAGGCATATCAGGCATAAGAAGAACAAATGTATGAATTCACATCGCTTGAGGTTAATCTTCATTGAAGCTGCAAGAAAAATCATTGCTTTCAAGAAATCTCAATGGATGTTTTGTCCCACAGAGAACATTTTATACACTTGTACTCAAATAAAACTTAAAAATTAACATAAATTTGTTGATAATTTCCATTTTCTCTCCCTTTCCTATATAGTAGTAAATTTCATACAAAATTTAGTTTTAGTTACGGTAGTTAAGTATGTAGAATAAAGTTTGAGAAGTATATTTTACAATTATATATATATATATATATATATAAGTATATTTTACGCTGAAATATATCTTTGATATGATCGCTTTAATAAAACGTAATAATTTTATATTCCAACTCAACCTAACCTAAACTTGTCTCACGTTGCCGACAATTTGAATTCGTTCGATATGCATTCGTATATTTTGAGGAACTTGCTTCGTTCGCGAAGGATATTACGCGAATCTTTCGCAAAAAACAAAGAAATACTAACGTATTCGCAGTTAAAACAATCGAGACAATTCTCGAATAATTCCGGAAAAAAATCCGGTGAGGCAGAAAAGATTGACGTCCAAAAAGATGATGATCATAACCTTACAGCTCCCATTAACGCCAAATACAAGGTTTTTCAAGATGAGGATGCGGATGTTATCTTCGATGTCACCGAGGAACAACACAAGATAGACCTGGAATTGTTAACCGCGCAAGAACAGTTTCATGATCCCTATGCTGGCATAAATCTCGAGCGTGAGTATACCTTGTATGTCAACAGCAGAGAAAATTGTTTCACAACTGTTGTAAAATTCGTGAATCTGATTGATATATGCTCTAAAATTCGGTAAGGATTAAAAGCATACATCAAGCGAACACTAATTTTATAATAGTTGTAAAATTACACTTTCTACTGGACACAGTCAATGTAATACAGGTAAGATAGTCATGAATGTTTGCAACAGTTTTGCAATGATAAAACTGTTTTCTAGGCGGTACTACTGGCGTCTATGATATCGAGGATCTCGTCATATTGCTAGAACTAAACAAGGCCAAGAATATTTTCGTGGCATCTGTACCAAAGGAATATGCCTATGTCGACTATATCGTCGTTGTAACTGGCTCATCAATCAAACATATGAGAGCTCTTGTCACGTTTGTGCGCAAAGTTTATAAACTGAAACGACACAAGACTGATAAGTTGCCAAAAATTGAAGGGGAGATGTCGAATGAATGGATAGCTATAGATTTAGGTACAGACTTACACAGCTATTTACAGTACTGTTATTTGTTGGTACAAGAATAACATTTGATCTGTGTTGTAGGGAACATTGCTTTGCATGTCTTCTCTACATCTTCTAGAGAGCATTACGATTTGGAAACATTATGGACAGTTGGCTCACAGTATGACGATAAGACTAATTTGACCAAAGAAATGGACATTATGGAACAATTCAACACCTTCTTAGCTGAATTTGAACCAGTTGAGAATAAATAATACATATGTATACATATATAGTTTAAGAGTAAATCTAAGTTAAGTTGAGAATAAATAATACATATGTATACATATATAGTTTAAGAGTAAATCTAAGTTAAGTTGAGAATAAATAATACATATGTATACATATATAGTTTAAGAGTAAATCTAAGTTAAGTTGAGAATAAATAATACATATGTATACATATATAGTTTAAGAGTAAATCTAAGTTAATGCAGTATAATCTGAGCTTAATGAAAGAATATATGTATTAATAAACGAGGTTTTATTAATAATATCGAGCCATCACTTTTCTTAATGAGGAATTGAGGTAGTGATAGCTGTAAGCAGCATCTGGCCAATGCATGTTTCTGTCAATACTTGTTGAGTTCTATTGTGCCTCAGTACAATTATTGAGATCATGATACAACTTAACGAGTGATACATAAGTACACATATGTTTCAAATGCGCGCACTTTCGCATGCGTATGTCACTACAGAGCGTGTGATGTCGCTACATTTCGTCGCTATGACAGGTTTCACATAACCTGTCATACCCGTTAACTTTGATGATTAATATCTCGCTTTGCGGGTCAAAACGACAATTTTAACTGTCATATTTGGTTTCTACGCGTGAAGATACATAATACAAGTTGAGGTTCAGCCAAATCGGAGGTAAGCTCTAAACTATATAATAACCGAAATAGCTTTTGTCCTCTACTTGTTAAGGTGATTACATTTTCCATACACCTATACTCTCTAGATATACAGATATATTTCTTTTAGTCATGTCGTGCTTAGCCACGCATAGATTTAACTTCAAAGTGGAATAAGAATATAATTAATTATCAAGAAAGAAAAAAGAGAACAGAAAAAGAGATTGTAAGTAGACAGGAGGTGCTATTAAGAAGAATACGTGTTATGTCAATATACTGACGCATTAACCTCAATTTTGCTTATTTTTAAGTTAACGCAAATGACGTTAATGTTACATTGTTAAACTAACAATTGCGTTCTCTCGTTCGTTATTTTACTTCTTTACTTTTCAAGAGGAATCAAAAAGGAGAAATCTCAAAGCAGACTAAGTCATAGTTTGTCGTTAGTATCTTTGCAAAAATTCTTGCTAATTTTTATATCAAACGTTTCTATGTTTATAAATAAATATTTAAATTGATCTTTTAGCTGTTGGTCTACAAAGTAAAGAAAGAGTAAATATTTACATTTTTTGTAGACAATCTTAGTATCTCATATTTCTGTATTGTTCTGTATTGTATTCTGTACAAAATAAAATATTAGTTTGTTAAAGTTCTCCGTATATTAAAGAAGGTACTTTAGATTCAGTTCCACAACTTACTTTAACTAAAGTTTATCTCATTAAAGATCTATCCATATATATTATATATTCATATCTTATATATTATCATATATATTATTTTATATATTCACATTATTCATATGCACAAGGAAAGTAGCTAATGTAATGTAATGTAAAATGTGTTTAACACATAAAAGGCATCCTTTTATCAAATAGATCATGATTTCCTTATGCATATACAATATGTGATGATATAAGCTTGTCTGGATAGGCCTTTAATGAATTAAGCTCCAGTTAAAGTAAGTTATAAAATCAAGTTTTAGAAGAGCAAAAGAAATTTGCAAAAATTTCTATAAAACATGACAATCAGCACAATATATTTCAGTGTTTTGTGTGCAGGATGACATCGTACTAAAAAAATTTGGGAAAAGTTTAACAAATTGTCTCTGAAAAGGATTTCATAGGAGTTTAAACATGGATGTCAGCGCATTGTTCAAAGCCAGTGTAAAAACAGTGAATTTACGCAACAAGGAACTCGGCACGGTGACTAATACGAAGGATCTCCTAAAGAAAACCAGAAACAAGAGTTCCTTCCACTTCAAAGCGCACGATGTAGTCGTGCAGATCTCCAGACTGCGGGAATTTCTGCTGAAGAGTCGGAAAGTTTATCTGGACTTCCACAACCATCTGTGCACCGCGTCCCACATGACGGACGCGGAGCGCGATGAAATCGACGCCGGGGCGCAGAACATAATGAGTATTTGCTCGCAGCTCGTCAAGGATCTCAAGAGGGAGGTCGCGGCATGCGAGCTATCTCAGCAGAATATGGAGCATCGCGAGATCATGCTACTGATGATAGAAGATTACCTGAAGAACGTCTGCAAGATATATTCGGAGCAGAAGGCGATGCGCGTGAAAAAGGCCATGGAGATGCGGAAGATCGTCCGACTGCAGTCTGATACCAAGTTCGTCGACCAGTCGTCGTCAATAACAGATGACAGGAAGTTGGCCCTGAACGCGACGCAGAAATTGACGGACGATCACGAGAGTAAGAACGACTCGAACGACTCGAGCCCGATGAAGATCCAAGAGATCAACGGGGACGTTAACACGCTTACGTACGAGGAAGAGCTGTCGCCAGAAGACATCCAGATGTTCCATTCGGAGAACGAGCAGCTGTATAGCGAGCTGAATACTTTGACGGAGGAGGTCAGCCAGATCGAGAGTAAGGTGGTTCACATCGCCGAGCTGCAAGAGATCTTCACAGAAAAGATCCTTGACCAGGATAAAGACCTGGACAGATTGATGACCACGGTCGTTGGATCGACGGAGAACGTGAAGGAGGCCAACGAGCAAATTCGACAGGCGATTCAACGGAACGCCGGACTCAGAGTGTGGATCCTCTTCTTCCTACTGGTGATGTCGTTCTCTTTATTGTTTCTCGATTGGTACAATCCGTAAATACTTTGTTATATTCTCAATTACTATTATGAAAAGGAGTTTTGGGAAAGGGAAGAGAAAAAGAGGGAAGGAACGCATTTGCCAAAATATGATTGTATTTTTCCCTCAGACATTGTACATAATAGATATATAACTTACATTTTATAAGGTATATATATATATATTTACTTATATATACACATATATTACCGCCTATCTTATCCCGTGTTTATTTTTTTTTTTACATAAGGGGGAAATTTCCTCTATCATTGACAATCACGGGTCCAGACACATTATCTTTCGTAAAAGATATTTTTCACGGGCGGCATATTAATTTGTTATTACCGTGATATATATATTTGACGAATACTTTATCAGTAAATAAATTCATTCCCATTTCATATTTATCTTCGATTTGAAAACGTACAAAAACGTTTTCACGTGAAGAATAAATAGAGAACGAAATGTACTTTTAGTTACTAATGTTGAAATTTATCAAATATATATTAGTGTATCTTTTATATCTCTCCGATTCCACTCTTGCAAAGTACAAATAAATGTCTTACAATGTCACATACTTTGAAGATAGGCTATGTGTAAGGAAAGGGAGAGATAACATGATGTCGCGAATTGATGTGAATCCAATGTCTCAAACAACGTCACTTAAAATGCATATATATGTGAGAAGAGGCATGAGGCATGAGGCATGTCATAAATAGAAAAAATATTTCGTTTTACATGTTTCATTCTCTAGTTTTACTCGCGCAAGCGCGATTCAAACACAAACACAAAAATATATCTTCAGATGAATATTTTGAAACTTTTGATATTTATTATTATCGCCCAGATTAGCTGTGCCTTTTCCGCGCATATATATGTATTCTAAGGTCACCGCAAACGTCTCTCAGAAGTAGACGTTCTTATCGTAAAAAACAGATTTGCGGCTCACGCGTCGTTTTATACAAAATCTTACAAAAATCTAAACATCTACACGTCACTTTTTTTATGCTTCTGTAATTTTCTAACGATAACACCGCTACGCGGTTATGTTGGCATCAGGATGATATGTTGTACAACGTCACAATGATGCGTAGTTATTATTGTTAGAAAATTAAAGGAGAATATTAGGAAGCAATATATAAACACGAATATCGAAAAGTCCACTTACAATCATGCGAAATTCGTCAATACGATCCGCGTTACTCGATTATGCTAGCCAGTGACTAATGTTAATACCAAAAACAAAGGAATGATGTCTGGATAAATGGACCGATTTTTTGCCTAAAGTTAGCGACGACTATGTTCT
This sequence comes from Odontomachus brunneus, assembly GCF_010583005.1. Classification (NCBI taxonomy): domain Eukaryota; kingdom Metazoa; phylum Arthropoda; class Insecta; order Hymenoptera; family Formicidae; genus Odontomachus; species Odontomachus brunneus. Next base: position 1,807,168 of record NW_022639507.1, on the reverse strand, counting down.
AGTCATTTAATAGTGAATTCGGCAGCTTGCACTAGTGCGCATTGAGTGTGCGTTAAGACTTATTTACAGTACATTCTTATATTTAAGATTGTTTTAAATACATATTTAAAAACATTTTAACTAATAAAATGATTCGTACGGATGTTGTACATATCATATTATCGTTAAAAATATTTGATAATTTATTTAAGACAATCTTTAAATATAATAACATACTATGAACAAGCCCTAATGCGCACTCAGTACGCACTAGTATAAGTAACCGAATTCGCTATGAGGTAAATGTACCAATGCCTGGACATTGTTATTATTTTTATATTTGAATATGAATATTTCAACTTTCAACGTACAATACATCCATATTATATTTATATTTAGTGTACGTTGAAAGATGAAATATTTAGAGAAATATTCAAAATAATAAGAGTGTCCGGAATTAGGTACATGCCCGGGTATTGAGACATTTACCTTAATTACTTGTATTATAGTTTAATTTTATAACCCTTTTCACTGGAAACTAAGAAAACATTTCAGAAATGATAAGTTTCTTTATAGAAAATTCTTTTATCAAATTTGTAGAGTGGTGTGGAAGTCCACTATTAATAATTTTAATTTTTAGAACTGTATGATATATATCTGACGAAACTTTTTTTTTTTTAATTTTTATATTATATTAATTTTGTTATATTGGATTTAACATTTTTGAAATGTTTTCTTAATTTTAAGTAAAAAAATTATAAAACTAAACTATATAATACAAATAATTAAATTGGAGCAAAATCATCATTAAACAAACTACTATTAACTTATTTCGACTCCTTTAATACGAATTTTGACTATTTTCTCCACGGGTTTAGAGATGAACAAAAACATAAGATTACATGCATGACAGCATGACTTACGTTACATTTTGTAGATAAATATCAGCCCATCGTCCTTTTTGTAAGTCTTGTTTCTTTTCTGGTAGAGTGTTAGAGTGTTTGATATATCAAACGTAGAAATGACGTGAAAGAATAATGTTTTATATTATTAATCATAAAATCAAAATTAAAGCAATTATAATCTCCATCAAGTCCTGACATAAATAAGATACTAACATAATATAACAAAAAAATATAGAATCGTATCAACTGTGCACGATAGTCGTTGTCTTCTCGTTTTCTGTCTAAGTCAGATGTATAAAAAATTAAAATAAGTATGAAAGAGAACTGAAGAAAGCTGGCATGATTATTACAAATCATATTGATTACAATCTGGATCTTCGCGAATGTATGTAGCGGGTCCCCTGAACGATAATACGTTTTAATTTTTTATATAGTTGTACTTATAACAGGCGTGCTGGCTGTACGGACAAACCCTGCCTTCGATTAAGCACTGTATAACCCACGTGACGGACATAATAGGAATTCGTAATTGTTGCGCCTTCTCCACGGCCCACGAAGGACACCTTTGATTAGAGACAATCACAGCAGCACTATCGAATTCCATTTCCTCGATGTTTTCTGCAAAATGTAACGCAAAATCCGGTAAATCACTCGCAAGTTGATTAAAGCGAGGTATACACGAGACAAATATTTATTTCTCTTTAAAAACATTAACGTTATTTTAAATACTAATTAACGTTATTTTAAATACTAAAAACAGGAAGACTAAACATACCTGAACTCTCTGCGACTAAAACTACAGCTCCCGCGTTGTCGCACACTTGCGACCAAAACGTGGCGAACTGTTGGTCGGTCACCTGATTAGGAATTATAATGACGTGTTGTGACAATGGCTTGATCTTTATTTGGAACGCTTCTACATAGGTTCGCCTTTGTAAGCTCCATCCTGTTGGAAGCATTTCTTCAGCCGAATTTACGAGTTTTTCCTGAAAATACAATTCGCGATTTGCAATACGATTGTCGGACAAATTAAGGACATATTCTAATAAGATACTTGTTCTCTATTAATGAATATAAAATTATAAAGTTGGTGTCATTTTTACCACAATAACACAAATATGTACAGTTAGTGAAATTAAATAACTGATAATCATAATCGTTCACATTATAAACCACTAATAATTGTTGTTATAAATTCAATAAGATCATAATACATTCATTATAAGAATGACTAGTAAATTTGCAATAATTAATTGGTTCATTAAATTAATTAGTTTAATTTTACTAGCAAGTGATTGATATTATTGTGATAAAAACGTACGAACTGTACAGAGTTGTTTTGTGTTTGCATCCCAAATCTGCAAAGTACGAAAGAAACTTACCTCCAAGCAGCATCTGATGATCCACTTGTGATTGTACGAGGGGATGCCGACCGAGAGGCACAGTATGCTCTTCGCCGTAGTGTTTGGCACGTTCGTGATGTGCTTGGTGTTCGCATATTCTTCCTTCGGGATCTCGTTGAAGTCCTCGTAAACCTTACCACCACCCGTTACGATCTGTTTTTGCAGTCGTTCTCGCACGAACGGCCGTTTCAACCATTCCGCCTCGTTGTCGGTCTCGGTCTCCGTGCCTGATGCGGAGGTCTTCCCATCGTGGTACCTGTCCAGGTAGTCTGTGGGCGCGCAAGTGAGGATAAACGACAGACCCTTGAAGATGGTGTTGTCACTGGGGATCGGGCCGTAAATCTTTTTCATCTCCTCGTCCTCCACCTCCGCTTTTTTGCTGAACTTACTCTTGACTCTGTGCTTCGGTCCCTTCATGTTCGATTTAATTGGTGTGTCGATTATCTCCCTTTGTAGACCCCACAGCGTGTACTCGTCCTGCATCACGAGATCGGCGTTCGTATCACTGGACGTGCTCTCGTTCTCGGATACAGCGTTCCGTTTCTTCATCGTTTTCGCTGCCATTCCCGACACCGACGGCTCCGACTTGGTCTTGCTGAACGAACTATTGCTGGCGTTTCTGGTCTTGGGGGTCGAGTAGTTTGATCTGGTGATTATCTCCTTCTGCTGCGCGTACTCGTCCTGCGCCACCGGCTCGGCGTTCGTGTCACTGGACATGTTTTCGCTCTCAGACAAACCGCTCTGTTTTTTCTTTGTCTTCCCCGACGCCGACGATACCGGCTTGATCTTGCTGGATGAGCTGGCGTTTTTGGCCTTGGGGGTCGAGAAGACCGGCGTGCCGATCCGCTTGGAACGTCGTTTGCCTTCCACCATGTTGTCCAACGACACTTGCCCCAAGTGCTTCGGTGTACTCGGCAGGCTCTTGTTGTTCTCGGTATCCACCTCTTCTTTCAGCACCTGAGCTTGATCAGCCGACAGGAAAATGTCCTTCACTTGGACATGCAAGCGTTCACCTTCATCCGTTTCCACGGTATAGCGCACGTCGTCCTCTTCGCTGTCCTTGCCGCTCTTCACGTCCACGATGATGCCGCAGGAACCGTAATCGTTAGTTTGCGTGGTCGCGTACACCGACAAGCCCTCTCTGATAGTCTTTGGTATTGGTATAATAAACTCAGGTATGAGCATCTTGCTCTTGCCGTCATAGAAGTTCACCTTGTACTTGGTCTTCATGCGGTCGATTACTGTACCGGGATAGTAGTTGTTGTCCGACCACTTGGCGAACACCTTCTTGCCGATGAGGTCGTCGACCGACAATGGCGACGAGTTCGCGAATATATCCGAGTCGCTGATTATCAATTTGGCTGCTTCCGTAGCATCGGACACGGTGTCGGTTTCCGTTTTACTCTTCTTCCGCGGTGTGTTGTCGTCCTCCACGATGGAGTCAGTCGTGATGGTCGGCGTGTTCGCGCTGTTCTTGCTCTCGCCGTTCGTGTGCGCCCGCGACCTCGTCATCTTGCTCCGGGGTCTCTTTAGCGATTTGCTCTTTTTAGTGCTCTTCGGTGTGGTCGTCAACGCGATCTTCTCCGCCTCGACCTCGGGCGTTGATGAGTGCATCTTCTGCAAGGGTGCATCTTCTGCATGGTCGTCCAACCGCTCGTTGCTAATATTGTGGGTGTCCAGTGCGCTCAGCTCCGCGTTTGCGCAATTCAACACGGTCGTGATCAACAGCCGATTGTTGCCCCACTCGCGCGTCAGACGTTCATAAGTCTCGTCCAAAGTGTGCTTATCGTTCATCGACGACGGCATATCCTGCGACATCTTTTTCGCGTGCTTCGCTGGGCCGCGAGGCAACGAGAACAACACGCTTTCCTTGAGTGCGAGCTTCGCTGCAAGCGATGCGGCGCTGGACGCTGAGCTAGACGAGCTAATGGATGACATTATAGACAACCTGGACGGGTTTAAATGGAACGCCTGAGGATTGCTATTTACGGAGCCGGGCGATGCCTCCTTGTTGTCGGAAATATCAGCCAACGAGGACGACGCTGTGTCATCGTTCTTCTGCCTTATCAAAGCGGATTCCATTATAGGCTCGCAATGCACCGCACTGAGTTCCTTACTCAAGAGCTCCTTCGTGTTCTCATCGATCTGCAAGAGACACCTGAGTTTCACATACATCCCAATTTCCTTCTCCACCTGCACGGCTTTAGCCAGCGCGCTGTTATGAATCAGGTCGTACTTCCTCGCGCCGTCGTCGGTATTGGAGAGGTCTTGCTCGTGATCGCTTATGCTGATCAGCTCGATGTTGTCTAAGTCCTTGGAGCCTGAGAGGATCTTCGTAGCCAGCTTTCGCGAGCTGAATGTAGCCGCGTTATTGCTATCATCTCTGTTGAGAACTACAGGCGGTGTATCGTAACCAGAAAACGTGTCAGACTCGATGCTAACAGTCTTGTCGCTCCTCTTGGACTCGTCACTGCCGTTCACCAGCTTGCTGCTATCATCGTTCGAGTCCATCAACGACTCCTTCTTGCTGTCCAATACGCTTTTGAAGCTGAATTCGGTCGTGCTGCCGTAACAGCTTTTGTACAGCGTCTCATTCGCGTCCGAGTTCTTGCCCATGGCAGTCACCTCCGAATTGGAGTCGAGGCGATCCAGGACGATTCTTTCACGCTCCTCGTGCGAGTCGTCGATATTGACGACTTCCGGCTTCGACTTGTTCTCACCGTTCTTTGTTTGATCGAATATTATCTCCGCTGATGATTCCAGAATGCTTTTCTCGGTATCGTCGTCGATTTCCACGACCTCAGGTTTCGACTCGCTGTCACCATCGGTGGTGGTTTTTCTCGCGCCATCATACAATAACTCCACGCTCGTTCTTGGCTTGCTCCCGATTTTCAAGCATGATGGAGATTCGTTGGAGACTACTTTCGGCTGAGACGACGGAATATTCTCGTCGTTCTCAGTAGGCTTCTCAATTTCAGTCTCAGTCTTCTCGATGCAGTTCGTTAAATCTGTCGTGTCAGCGCTTTCATCGGCTACCACTGCATCTGTGACTGCGTCTGTGTCTTTTATCTCTGGCAATTTCTCGTCCACCTCTTTCTTGTCCGTGTCACTTTGAGGTTTTTCGTCGATGCTTTCCGGTACAGGATTAGGCGACGTGACGGTCTTTTTCGTGTCATATTCGTCTACCTGCATATCGCTCTCGTGCAGGGAATTCACGGTGGCAACGGTGCTATCGTTGACACTAGTGTCGTCGGCAGCTTTCGCGGAGACGTTCAGGTTTTCGTCTTTTTCCACGTCGCAGCATTTTTCGGTAAAAGCTTTCTCTTTTTTCTCTTTTTCCTCTTGTTGCTCTGTGTCGGTGTCCATCGTTTCTTCCGTAGGCGCGGTGGGGCTCTTCGGCAATTGGCTCGCTGGATCTTGAGTTTCTTCTATTATAACGTTATGTCGGGGACTTTTAAACAGCTCGTCATACGAGTCGTCGGACTTGCAGGACTGACGACTCTCTTCCTCCACGAATTTTTCCTTAACATCTACAGCGTTTTCCATCGATGTCGTCCTGAGAACTTTAGCCGGTGGCTCTTCGAAAGATCCCGCTTTGCGTTTGAGACTCGCGCCCTCGATATCGCCATCCGCTTTCTTAGGCGGCGTGTAACTGTGAGGAGGCGTACCTTGGACAATTTCATCCTCGTCATTGTCAGTAAGCTCGTCGTTGATTTCATTTTTCTTTACAAGATCACTCTCTATTGTCTCTTCTTCAATGATCTTTCTTTCGCTTTCGATTTTATCGTCATTCGCAGTTATTGATTTGTTGTCTGTTTTAGGTTCCGCTGTGTTGGAAGTTTGCTGCAAGTCTGGCTCTTTAGCTGGCTTTTGGCAGATTTCTTCACCAGAAGGCTGTGTCTTGTTAGTCAAACTCTCGTCTTCTCCAAAATCGACAAGACGAAAATCTTGACTCTCATTTACATTGGTGTTCTGTGTCTCACTGCAGGTCTTCTCGTTGTTGGATTCTTCATAGTAAGTTTCCTGTGTGTCTGGCACACAAATATCTGCTTTCTCTGGGGTCGACATATCTGATAGCCTATGGCAAACAATCTGAAAATATAAATAACATATCACATAATATTCATACACAGAAAAATAATTAAAAATAAATGTGTTATGTGTGTGCATATATGTATGTATGTGTGTGTGTATATATATATCACAGAATAATGAAAGTAACAATTAGAAACTAAATAGCAAGTCAGTATAAAAAAATTCAGTGCAAAAATGAGTGTCATAAATAGTGCATCTTAAATAGTGGAGAAAAGTAACAAAATATAAATTTGCATCTTAAATAGTGGAGAAAGGTAACAAAATATGATTTTTTTTGTATTTTAAACATTTTTGAAAATGGGAATTTCAAGTTTTCGATTGGATATAAATCATATAATTGAACATCTATGAAATATGGCATGTATATGATAATTTAGTGATTTAACACGTCGGTGATCGCGCGTTTTTTATGTTCGTCAACATACACGTGACTCATACAACTCCTAGAGATCCATTGTTCGATCATATGACCCGTGGGTGGTTAAACTTTGAACTCTCTTGAAAAAATAAAAAAGCAACTTTTGAGATAAAAATTCGTAAATCCTTATGATAATTTACGCCTGCCACGAGGTCACTTATCACAAGTTGGAATTGCAAATTTTCAAACGCTCCGTCAATTTGTGTGATACATAATTTATTGTGAATGTATTTTTGTCACGTACTTATCGCGTGAATTTCTTTCAAGAGCGATGTAAACAGCGCGAGATCGATGTAATGCGAAAACGTGCTATATCGCGCGCGCGTTTCCACAACGATCGGCGGAAGACACACCGCGTGCGGCGTACTACGGTGTTTACAATGGCGACAAAAAAAGGTTACGGCGGGAAGCGGTAACTCGGCGGCGCGATGGCCGTGGAAAGAGCGTGAGTTAGCGCGACGAGGCCGCCTATGAGACGTGCACGTGACGCGGCGTCCCGCTCCGGGCAAGAATATCTGGCCACGCGAGAAGCCGGTATCTCCTGGTTCACGCACGAGTAGCCAAACAAAGCGCACCGCCGGCCGTCCCGGCGCCGTCCGGCACGTTCGCCACGGATTTCCTCTCGTTTTCGTGCGCTTATTGTGCGCGCGATGCGGCTCACCTGAGATCATCAACGAAGTCGCTTGGCGTTCGGGAATGACAGGCGCATCGAGGATATCTCGCTCTCCATGAAAGAGCGCGCGCAAACGATGTATTCTCGTCGTCACACGTACCGCGACACTGAGGAACGTAAGGCGACTGCCGCCATTTTGCACCGCGGGACGCGACGCGGCGCGTGCAGCGCTACGGCGTGGTGAGCGGAAATTATGCAACGAGGATTATGCGAGCTAGGCTTGTTTATTTGTGTCGGAAATTCAACGGTAAGACGAACTTTCCAACATCTGCTCGCATTTGTACGTTTTCTTTCTTCAATAATTTACAATTTTTGTTTGCCTGTAACTTTTAAAGATCCAATCGAGCAAATGTGCGAGAGAGAGATCATGAGTCGCGCGCGGCGACGGCGTTGTATCATCCCTCTTTGTCGCTTTAATTGCTTGATAGTATGTACCGCGACCACTAGGTGACACTTGAATAATTCGATAAATTTATATGATAAATAAATGAAAATATAGAAAAGAAAAATATATAAAGATAAATACACGTCTCTTTCTTTTTCATCAATATGACTTCACATACGAAACGTAGTAAAGCCTACTGTGTAGTATGACCTATACGAACGTATGCAGATGGCGCTATGCACATAAAATATCGATCGTGCGTTGTGAATGCTCACTGAATCTGCACTTTTTAGCAGTAATGAGGAGCAGAAAGTGCAGCGTAACGGGAACAGGTTCGCAGGGTTTCTTCTGAGCGCATGGCGGCCTCTAAGCGCGCCTTTCTGGCTCCAAGTTTAGGACTTCATATAGGAGCATCGCGTGTGATGCTCCTTCACCTTAAGAATCGAAAGGGCGTATGTAGTTTCGCGTAGGTTTATATGTAGGGAGCCTGAGAGAATCACAGAACGCCGGCGTTGGTCAACACGTGCCGCGCGTAGTGTGATATCGAATTTGCTTGGATAATTTGGCGATAAGAGAATTAACGTGATTCGTTAACAAGATTCAAAATAGTCTCAGTTAACGTAAGTGTGACTTTGCAACGCCGGTGATACTTAACGTGTAATTGCGGGATTATTTTTAAGCGCGTTTTTCTTCTTTTTAGGTTATAGTGTATCTACCATTTGGACACTTGACTGAAGATGTAGCGCATAGTTGATGTTGGAGATTCTTATATATATATATATATATATATATATATTTTAGAGAAACGTTTTGTGTTGCCTGTTCACATCGAGCGTTTTTTGCGATTTTAAAACGTTTTTATCCGGACGAAAACAATGGAACTCGAACAGAACTTTATGTTGAATTGTGTGTTTGTATTGGTTCCCGTTCAATTAATCCTCGTTACATGCTTAACAATCTTTTACAAGCTAAAGTAAGTTATTCTTTTGTATTCTTGGATATTCTTGCGTATTGTTGGATATGTTTGAATTTTTTTAGAATTAAATTAAAAGTGACATGTATTTTAACTTTTCATATATTGATATGTTTCTTATTTTACTTTCAATAGAATAAGATGGCCTGTGAAAGTAAACTGCTGGTTTTGCAATGAAAATACAAGGGTTTGGAGGCGAAATCTGAATTGGTGGTTATGTCCTTCATGCCAACAATACAATGGTTTCTCCAAAGTAAGAACTCCAAAGTTACAGAAATTTCATCTAATTTCTATCATACAAATTATACTAGAGTTATACATAATCAAACTCTTTGATTTTATTATAGAAAAAGTTATTTTTTTGATTATACAATTAACATATTGATAATTTGTTACAGAATGATGATTATGCATACGAAATCCCAGAACAATATGCAACATTTAACAAACGCACAAAGTACTGCAGTTTGCCTAAACAGAACAATTTTGCCAATGTTCCAAAGAGCAATATCTGCATGGATTGTAACAAGCGAGAAAGCTTGAAATTGTCGGCGCTGTCAAACTTTGAAGCCAAAAATGAAAATTTCTACAATGCAGAGGTGAAAATATTTAAGGAATACTTGGAGAAAAAGTATCCACTGTGTAGTAGTTGCAAGTACACAGTGAGAGATGTCCTGAATAAGCAGGCAGTATGGCTTACCCATTACAAAATGCTCTTTTTCAAACAAAAGCCAGTTAAGACAGTTATCAATGTAAGATGTACATAAGTAAGAAGTTTTATAAAATTAAAATTTATCACATTATTGTGAATATATAGCCATTAATATTCCTGTTGATATTTTAACAGTATTCGTTGCAATGAATAATGATTCAATATTTCTTTCGCAGAATGTAGGGAAGTCAGACACAATTTTTCGATTTATTTCGATAGTTTTCTGTTCAATTATCACATACAATCATGACGTTATATGGCTGCCATTCGGTGGATTATTCGTTCACCTATGTACTTGTTGGGCAAGCTCGATGAAAAACAAGAATTCCAACGTGTTATTAATAATTTTATGGTTTTGTATGACTATTCTCGTACTAGTCAAGAATTTAATGACACTGCAAAACGTCTGGCTCACTGCGGAACACATTACACAATATCATATGGTAAGATGTGATGCAAAAATATTTTATCATGAAATGTATATTTTGTTTTGTTTTCAGATATCAGTATGTACATTGCTCATAGGCTTGCTGAATATAAAACCTAATTCAAATAGAAATATATCGACTACACCGATATCGTTTAAAAAGCTCAAGTTGCATACACGGGACATCATTGTGCCAACGCAGTCTCCGTATGACAATCGAAAAAAAAACGACAGTATTTTGAACGAGACAAACAGCAGTGTTGAATTATCAGGCAGTGAGAGCAAATTATCCAACGGCGAGATTAAGTCACACTTAGCAGTGTCCGTATTATTTCTATTCATTCTAAATTTTATCTCTGTTCTTGCACTAAAATATGTATCTCTCTTTTCGAAATAACGACGGCTTTCAAAATAGTGACTTCTATCTGTTTTTACACATCATTTTTACTTTTAGACCGAAGCAGAAGTTAACCACGACTGTTACAAGCATCAACGACAGCTATCCGAACTTCTACTCTTGTTGCCTCGACAACAACGTGAGCGGCCTGAGCGCGCTGTCCTTGAGCGAGGACTCGCCGAGGTACAGCGTGAGAACGCCGCCGATCTTCGAGAGAAAAGTATACGGTGCGACCACCTACGATCTCTTCAGGCGATCCGCGTCGAGCAAGCGATGTATCCTCTCGCCGCCGAAGCTGCGATCGGTCACGCAGACCTCGTGGGTGGCTGGCGGTTATTGGCAAGAAGGTGGTATGGTGAGCGGGGCGCCGACGCTATCGCGTTCATCCAGTCAGAGTTCGGGCTTTGGTTCGGCCGGCTCCTCTAATTTCGCGCCGTCCAGGGAGCCGTCCGTGCACGAGTTTGATCGTTGCTCCGTCGTGTCTGACGTCACGCAGACTTGTTACACACCGCGAGGAAACGTCGCGAATCCCGTGAGGTCCTTCGCCAGCTCGGTGGTTCCTCGCGCGCAATCTCGCTGCTCTGTATATGACGCGACTACGACAACGACGAGGATGAGGAATTGCTCGCAATTGCAATTGTCCGTAGTCCGAGCATGCAACAATCCGGTCGTTCCGGAGAGCCACGCTCAGCAGGAGCACGCGGCTGTTAGCAGCGCCGGCCAGAATGACTCGATATCGGTGTGCCCGAGCCACACGACGGTAGTCATGAACCCCGGTTTGCTGATCACATTACTCTGCGGCTCGCTGATATTGAACATGATAGTGTTGTGCGCCATGCTGCTGCGTTAACGACGTTAACTGATGTTCACGTCCGGTGTTTATTATAATTTCGTTAATATTATCACGCCGTTAGTAAGAGAATTTAACGACCACTTGAGTACTCGCGTCGCAAACTTTGTGATCTTCCTTTCTTTTTCTTGTTTTGTTTTTGAAAAAAAAAAGAAGAGCAAAGGAAGCTGGCTTCACATATGATCTTCTATTGTTAACTCTTTAAGATTTTAACTCTTGAGAATTAGGATAGCGAAAATTCTTGAAAATGATAATGTGTACATATATATGCGAATTTCGGAGGAAATCGAAATGTTAAATCTTTCAATTTGGGTATTTGTAAGGATTTAACTTTCGGTTCTCCGGACGCGAACGGAAGAGGCAAATGTGTGATTCACATTCGATGTGCGCCACGCGAATACTTTAGGGAAGAACAAACAATCGACTATTACTGCCAATTACGACTACAATCTTCCGATTTACTGCGCTCTCGTACAGTAGACGTAATGTTACACTGCCAATACACTGATATACTTTTTCGTCAAACATATCCGCCAGTGTTCACTTTAGAGACATTGGATTTTGTAGATGTACACAGGTACTTTTACATGCCCGAGATTTACATTTTATGAACGTAAGTTACAGTTTTTCGATATCTAGAAACGTGGCTTCGCACGTGTATATCGTATACGGGCTTGGCGCTACATGTGTGGCGAAGAGAAACGATCCTTTGTGTGTTCCTTAGCAAAAAAAAATACGTACATATGCGATTTTAGGTGTAAGAGTGAGAATAATCGTTTAATGCTGAAGATTTCCATTGTTTTCCGTAACGCGAATGTCATCGACAACATTGATTTGTACACTTGCTTTCAATAAAATCTGGATACTTTTTCCGATGCGATTTGGAACGGAGTCCGTGATCCAGAAAGGATTTGTTCCTGATCAATCGTCGGAAGTTAAGTTTTCTTATTGGATCATTGATTGCGTTCCAAACTGCATCGAGAAAAAAAATGTCCAAACCACAGCGAAATCAAGTGTACATATCGCGAGAACTTCGCAAAGGGAAAGATGTTACTTTGTTCTATTCGACAAGAGTGTGTATGCCTCTTCTTAGCCTGTGCACTTGAGAAACTTGTAATGATCATGTTACTTATCGTAATCTCGATTACCGTACGTTTTGATATCTGCGATATTGTACAATTATATCGATGAGAAATAAAACTAGGAAACAAGAAACTTTTTACAATATTGCTTACATAACTTTTGAGAATTGTAATTAAAACCGCTCGAAATAATTGAGAGCTCATGTTGAACTCTTGTGGCAAATGGGGAAAAAAGCTCAAGTATAATTATACGTATTAGACATTAATATTAGATATACTAGATAAGTAGTTGATAGTTTAAGAGTGTTTGCCAGATAACGCGTCCATTTACTGAAATAATCCTTCTAATTACTTCGAGCGGTATGTAGAATTAGATATATATCCCGGAGAGAGAAAGAAATCAGTGAATTGCTCAACTTGAAATTCTCAATCAACGTCCGTCGCGGATAGGATGATTAATTCGGAACTTCACGTGGATCCACACGTCGGTGTATATGTATAATATATTTTTATTGTATATTACCTTATAAATATATTTCTTTCGAATTACTTCCTTTTCTTTTGCCGGGACTATGCGGTGCGACAATAAATAAATATGTGAATACAGTCGTTTAGTGTGTGTCATTTTTCTTTTTCTTGGGTTTTCTCTTCTTCCATTAATGTATATAAGCATCGTCGTCTTCTCTCGCGACAATCGCATACAATTATTAACGATAATTATCTTAAAATTACAGTTTTAATTCGAGGGGAGAATATTGTATTACAATTTATAGTACCTTGTTAGCTACAGCCTCTCTACACCCTGCATATAAATCTACCGTCTAAATTCTAGGAAAAATGTTTAGAATCGCTATAATCGGTTTTCTTTTCCTTCTATCTCGTACTACTTGCTGTTTCAGATGAGGTAGATCTGAATTCGATTAAGATCATAAAGGGAAACCTGCGGCGATCGAATATTTTTCTGTTTTCTGTTGATGTCATGCAGCGAGATGTGTGCGACGATTTCGTCGTACACGCACAAAACGGCTCGTCCACGCGGAATCGCCGTTGCGACTTCACGCTCGTTCGTTTTTATATTGTACGGAAAGCAACGGTTAACGTTGGCCGAGATCTTCCGAATTATTTCACGACAAAACGGGCTCGTCCGTTCGACGGCACACTTCTCATTTCTATTTTCGTTTTTGCTTTTTGAAGAATAACAAAACAAGAAACAATTCGTTCGTCTCGCACAAGGTCGACGCAAGAAAGGCTACGATTGTAGATCAACCTCCTCTTCAACAGTGACTGGCTGGTGCGCACGTATCGTTATAACTCGTCTACTTTGACTGTATAATAATGTAATTTCAGACACGGCGAAGACATTACGAAAATAATATTACTAACAGCTCTGTCTCTTTCCTCGTTCCACGCCTGTCAAATCCGTCGGCCAACTAACGCTCAAACATACATAGCGCGTTATACAATATAATAAAATGTATCATTGGATAAGCCCGATCGTGCGGCGCGCGATCTGCAACACGAAACACGTCGGCTGCGGTCTTTCAAACGGCAATTTCGTGATTCATCGCAAGAGGGTGTACAGAAGCGGGAAGGAGAGAATGCCGATCTCCGGGATCGGAACTGATTATCCGGAAACAGCTCATCAGAAGCCGACAATATTATCAATTTCTCCATTCGACTTGATTTTATTTTTTCTTTTTTAATTACTGGAAAAAAGCGCTCGAGAGCCATGACGAGAAGAAACGTAGCACGATGGATTATAGTAATACAGTAGCACGTCGTTAGCGTTGTTTTCTTAGCGCAACACGATTCGAAAATACATTCAGCGTTCTAAAGGAGACGCGCGCTCGTTCGTCGTAAGACGTCGCCAAAAGATTGAGGAGAGAAATAGAGAAACATCGTAACGCTGTTTAAATGCGCGTGTTAATCTATGTGCGATATGAGAATAAACAAGTCTTCACGGCGAAACGCACGACACTAAGTAACCTTTTGCGGAGGAGGCGGCGGCGGCGGCGGCGGCAGCGACGGAGGCGGCGCGGGGGGATTCTCTTTACGACGGATTAAACGTTCACCACGAAACTAACGCAACTGCATTACGCACGGTACAATGTATTTACGCATACATATATATATTTACATACACCCGAGACAAAAATAGTTTAACGATAATTGCACTCGTTATGCACCACACACTTTTACTTGTCTCTGCTTACGTATGAGCAAAAACGCAACTTCTCCCTTCTTCTTCGCGCGCGCACCCTCGATATATGTTTACAATATATATATATATATATATATATATATCACAAAAGAGAGTCAAAAGAGGAGAAACGGAAGGTAGCAAAAAAAAACGAAGTAGTAATAGTTAGTTAAAAGTACTTCGGATACCTTCTCGCGATCGGTCTCCTCGACGTGTATGTGTGTGTTCTCAACTGCTCGCTCTTGACGCGCACTCGCGAGAGAGATTCTAAGCGCAACTAAATCTATCGTCGGATACACAGGTATTTGTTTCTTTCATTAAGCCGCGAAACTTCCCACGTGTCGAGTCAACGTATCGTTTCTAGAAAAACGTGGTTCCCGAGAGAAATTGCATCGAGTATATGCGATAATTATCGATAATTATAATTGTTGCGTGAACGAGTGTCTCGAAGACACTCCCTTGGTAGAAAAGCGATCGCGGAATAACAATGATAGACGCGAGATTATAAAAACATAGAATACCGCGTTACACTAAAATGCACGAGTGTGAAGGCCATCATTAACCCTTGCCCGGCGGATCGGGCAATTTATCTTATCTCGATTAAACAAACGATAAGACTATCGAGCTCTCATACTCTAGACAAGCCTTAAAAATTAAATGTACAAATGACATTTGTATTTTTATATCTTTATGTGTATAAACGACTCGAAAAAGAGCGTCAAAAGAGAGAAAAAGATAGATAGAGAAAAAAAGAGAGAGAATAACGCAATGTATAAATGTGTATACGCGAGAGAATCCGAAAAAATCAGACTCCGCAAGAGAAAAGAAGATCTAAAAAAAAAAAAGAAGGGGGTTAACGACGACGCCACATGTAAGCGAAATTCTGACAGCTCTCGACAGCGGGGGCTTTCTTTTCTCTTATCTTTTTCTTTTCTCTTAGGAACATGATAAGCGAACCCGTGCATCATCGGCTTTTCACAACCAGACATGCAGGTAACTGCCGAGCGGGAGCTCCATACATACATACATATTCACACACACACACACACACACACACACTCTCTCTCTCTCTCTCTCACTCTCACTCACGAACACACATTCACACGCGCGCAAACACACGCACATACAGTCGATCACATCACTCTAATTAAGCTATCCGTTCGTTACTCACACTCACACCCGAGGCGAGAAAAAAGAAACTTCAAAAGAAACAAATGCACCAAAAGACCGAAAAGACTTCACGTTGTCGCTCTGTGCGCTTCGCAAGCCTAACGCGAGAGAAAGTAAGCCTCTGACACGCGCGAATCGATAATAAATTAAGTTAAGACGCTACGAGACAGCGCAAATTACAGTTACGAAGGCTAAGAGTTAAAGAGTAAATTAAAGGGGACGACAGGGAGGCGGGGGACAGTCGTGATATAAATTAGCGTTCCTCCTGCCGGAATATATATGTTCTAAAAAATTTTCTCATCCTAAATTGTACGCACGGCGGCACGTGGATCCACGAAAGACGCTATAGAGAGACAATTCTACGCTTGATGGCGATCAAGCGTGCCCTCCAGCGAGGTTGGTGCCGAAAGAACGCCGTGCGTTGCAAAATTCTTATCAGTTACGGGGTCAAAGGGCGGGGGAGGGGGAACGGATTTCTTATGATTACGAATACTTGTAAGCCACAATCATTCTTATACTCGCACACAGCCGCATGTCCGATCGTGTTCTCTTGATCATCGTTTGGTGCAAACTCGCTGTGTGTGTGTGTGTGTGTGTGAACACGTTTTCTATTAAGTATTTTTCGCCTCTTTCGTCTTTACTTACTGATTGAAGTTTCTCGCTATGAATTCGATCAATAATGATTGCGGCAAGCTTTTTTTCTCATTTTTACTATTATTACTCTTAAACGTCAAGCTGAGACACGGACATGATTTAAATAGGGACAAACACTGCGCGAAATATGCATAAATATTCCGAGTGAGACGAGAGGCTCTTTCTCCGAGTAATCGGTCGTTCGATTAGACATCCACTTTATTATCGAATCATGCATGACATTATAAATTAAATAATTTATAAAAATTAACTATTTACAAATCGACGGGACATGCAGCGCTGGTGTATATGTATACACATATATATGTACATATATATACACATACATGTGTGTATATATATATATATACATATATAACTTAATGCACTTATCTCGTACGAATGTATACCTAAGCACATGCTTGCTCCGAAAAAAAAAAGAAAAAAAAATTAATTAAAAGAACTGGCGGTGCTCTCCTTGCGGATGTAGTACTATTGCCCTTATCTTAATAATTATAACACATTTATGCATATCCATTATACATAAGAGCCGCTGGAATTCTTTTGTTTTCGTCGATGAAAGCGTTCTTGCATTCGTTTTCTGTAAAAGTGAAGGGTTTTGGCATTATGCTCACGATCACTGTACGCTGTTACCCATATCTGTGTGATCAGGAACATGGAAAAAAAAGAGAGGAAACAAATAAATCTCAAAATAACATCAATAAATCAAATCAAATCTTGCGCTTTAAGAAATCAACGTCGTCATTTTTATATAAATTATGTGATTAATAATCGCAAATAAACGTCTAAACTAATTAACTCGCCATGCAAAATAGCAGTCGATCGTAAAATTTACAGAGAATTCACACCTAGGCAGAAAAGAGGAAAACAAAAAGGTATAAGGACTCGCGCCGGTGGTCAGTCAATATATATTTTTCTATCAGCGCGAGTATCTGACTGCTTTCTGCCAAAGTGTGAATTCTCCCTTAGGAAGAAACGTCGCGAGGTTTGTTCGTTTTTTTCGTTTCATTCGATAGGCTACCATGTATCACAGTATCTGCAAACGAGCTCGTGCGAAATCAGAGAAAAATTGTAGAATTGTATCAAAAACGGCTCACACTTACTCTAAAGCGCAGAGCTGCCTGCGGCGACATCATTTGTACAAAATCGAACAAACCCACGACGCAATGTAGGTGTTTTTAATTAATTGAATCTAAAAAACATAATGGTATGTATGTATATATACACACATAAAGACGAAGTTTGCAGAGTGAGAGAGTGAGAAAAAAAAGAGACGACTCTTTAACTGGCATTTAGCCGAGAACTGGGGAACTCCTTACCACGATTGCCGGTTCGGATGGCGTTGACAGTGCTCAAATGATGCTGACCGGCGCGAATTGGTTTCGCAATCTGCGCGCTCGGTCCGCGACGCGCCAGATTCTTTTGCCTAACAGCCTCCTTGATTCTGTCTACCTCGTACTGGTAGCGCTTACGATCTCGCATTGCTCCCTCTTTGGCATCGCGCAATGCTGTCTCCAGGGCCTTAACGCGCTCCATCGTTGCCCGCAGTCTTTTTTCCAACTTGGGTAGCTCGCAACGAAGATCGGCATTATCCCTAACCAGTTGCTTGTGCACCTGCGTTGATTAATCAGAGAAAACGAAACGTGAGTTAACGATCATATTATTGAAGATCCAATGGATCAATTGATAATATCGAGTATGTGAGTTTGGAACGTACCTTTGTTAGTTGGTCCAGGTTGTTCTCCAAGAAGGATATCTTCTGTTTCTGCGCAAGTGAGCCGCCATCGTCTTCGTTGTCTTCTGCGTTAATGGTCTTCTTTATTCTAGCTTGTAAGTCTTGAACGAATAACTTGCGTAGATTGTGCAGGGTCTGAAGTTCTTTGGCTACTGTATCCTCCAATCCTTTGAGATCCTTTCTTGCCTGAAACGAATTCAATGATAAGTTTACGATAAATGTGTATGATATCATTGTTACGTATATGGTCGTTTCTCGCGATTCACGATTAAGTCATCGTCACGGATGAGTGACGATGAAACAAGAAAACACAACATGTTTGCGTGTGGAAAACGTACTTGTTCCCGACGTTCATTTAACAGCATGAGTTCCTGCAATTTGACGGATTTGTTAGCCTCCTCTTGCTTCAGCCGCTCGTAGTCGGCCTGCATCTGCTGGTGCGCCAGAGTGAATTTCTGATTCAGGTCCTTCAGTTCGCTGATGAGTTCCTGCTTCTCGGATAGTTCGTCTCGAAGCGCGGCCACCTTGAGTGAAATTAAACACGCGATCAGAAAAAGGTCTCTCTAACGTAGGTTAGAGAAATTAAAAATTAAAATTATATATTAAATTAAAATATAAATTAAAATTATACACATACATATACACACGTAAAACTAAAATAACATCGAATTAGTACATGTTCAATATCATTGTGACCGTAGTCACATATCCCTCACACTTCCGTTTCAAAACGCCGGTCAAAGCAATCTAGGTCACTGGTATATCGAAGTCCATTGATTGCGAGAGGCGTTCGGCCAATGATAGACCGTGTGAAAACGAGTTACATTAAAGCGTGCTCTCCTTCTCTTCAAATTAAATGAAACTTTCAAAAAGTGTAATCGCGTCTCTATGATTAGTGAGAAATTAATGGCAGGAAGAGCAAGTAATGATGATTAAGCGGCGAACGTAACGCAAACAGTGGATTACGTAATTCACAGAACAGCTAACGTTTGTTCTCAGTGCTCCAGCGTCAATCTTTATTCAGTTAACCCCCCGGACTTATTCAGGCTAATTTACGCGAGATTAATTCTAAACATTAATTTTTGTAAAGTTATTGTTACGAAACATCCTCATGTCGAGTGAACCCATAAATTGAAATAAATCATAGTCGGAGGTTGTTCTCGGATACGAAACCTGTTTCTGATGCGCATCTCTCAGCTGATCCATCTGTTCCTCGAGTGCAACTCGCATTTTTGTCGCCGCTTCCTTCTCCTCGGCCTTCTCTTTGTTGGTGACCGCCTGCACTTGCTCGGCGGCCTTCAATTTCGCACATTCCTCACGCAATGCGTCCACATCCTCTTCCAAGGCTCGCTTACGCGTCTCGGCTTCCTTCATCGATTCCGTCAGCGTTTGCATACGAGCCTCATGTTGAGAAATCAACAGTCGGCACTCGGCCAAGTCCTTCTCGTATTCGGAAACCTAAGGTATTGACGTAAAATGAGGTTTAATTTTAGAGATTGCCACGTGGAAGAAATCGTGATTAATGCGACAAAGCGAAACGCGGTCACTCACTTTCTTGTTACAGTCTACTTGAAAGCTTTCTAATCCTTGACACCGCTGAACCAAGTTCTTTACTTCAGACTTCATTTTGCTGATAAATAGCCGCGCCACTGTGAACTCCTCCTCGAGTTTGCCATTGCTCTCTGGTGCAACCTGAAATAAAATTATAGTTGAGAGAACAGTCCAGATATTTACATTATAAATAATTAACGATCCGTAAACGACGGTACTTAAAGATGTTCTCATTTCATTCAGTGATTTAATGTCTTTACTTTCAGATTCTCGTCGCCACCGATAGCCACACCGATCTCCCCCAAGTCTTTCAGGAAGTTGGCAAGCATCTCCGCGATGCGCTTCCTCTGGTGTGCAGACATGTCGCGCAACTGCTGCAGCTCGGACGCGGTATTGTTGAGAGCTACTTGCTTAGCCAGGAGCTCCTCCGTCATGGTTTCTTGTTCTTTGTTCTTCAGCTCGACCTATACATAATGTGAAATAAATTGCACGTTCATATAGAAGAGACTGTTTTTTGCTCACAAATAATAATTACAGATAGTTACCTCCTGTGACTTTTGGTCGTAATTGACCGCAAGCTCCTCCAACGCTTGTAGCACCTCCTTCACCTCCTCTTTAGCGCTCTCGTTCTCTTGCTGTATTCGGTTCATCTCCTGCTGTAATTGCTCATAATCTCGCCTTGCGCTAGCGATAAGCTCTTCCTGTTCCTCCATCTGCTCCTTCAGCTTCTCGACATATTGCGATTGCTGATTGATTTCTTCATCTTTGTCGTCCAATTGTTGGTACAATCTTTCACGTTCTTCCTCGAGTTTCTGTCTTTCCTCGTTCGAAAGAGAACCAGCCATAAGGCCGCCACCGGGTGTCGCTGGCATTGGACTGTCATCCAGTTTACCTGCAAAAATAAAGAGATAGTTAGAGTTTTCCGCGCAAATTAAAAAAATATGTAATCTAGAAATCTATGTTTTATAATTTGTAAAAATTATATTACAATGTTTTTATCATTGCTTACGTCTTAATTCGTAAATTACTGAATTGCTCAATTCCCTGTCCTTACCTTCTATGGAGACGTTGATTGGTGTGGTAACCTCCGGTCCTTCGATCAGGTTAACTTGCTCCTCAGGCTTGACGGTCTCACCCTGCCGCCAACGCGACAACTCTGCCTCCAATTTGTCCACCTTGGCTTTCCATTTCGCTGCCTTCTCTTTCTCGCGCTCGTAGCGACGTTTCCATTCTTCGGCCGTTAATTCCTCATTCACGCATACGACGTTCTTGATGGTCTTAGCGCGTTTACCTGTAACAGACGTGTTCTACAAGAATTCAAAAGCAGAATTTTCTCTTCAAAAAATAGAAAAGGAAACAAGATAGCTGTACCGAAATCTAAAGTTGACTTTGTTTCAGACTCGTTGAAGCTAGCGGGAGAGCAACAGATGATAATCGTAGTCCTGGCGTTACCACCCAACGATTCCTGCAGTATTCTCGTCAACTTAGAGTCACGGTAAGGAATGTGAGTTTTATTGCCGTCAGCCAGAGCTGAAATTACGTTACCGAGCGCCGACAAAGACTTGTTAATGTTCTTCGCCTCGTCGAGCACCGTTCCTTCAGCACCAGTTTTAGAAACCTAGTAAAATATGGGCGCATGTGAAAACAGTGTCTATGTGTGTTTCTATGTGTCATATCTATATCTACATTCTTATTGTATCATATCTATTTCTCTCTTTTATGCTCACCTTTTCTGAGCCGGCTAAATCGACAAGATACAATTTGCCAGAAAGCTTCTTCTGATTCTCCAGATTCTCTTGTTTAACGTTAATGAGAAACACGGAATGGGAACGCGAACTATGTTCGTTCATATTGGTCACGGCGATATGCCGATTCGATTTACCTTCTTCTATCACCTCGAACACTTCCTCAGGACTAGAAACGAACCGCTCAGTTGCACCCTTCACAAATGGTACACGATTCTTGTCTTCATGCACACTTAAGTTAACCTTGGATACTGAAATCAGAGATCAAGCTCATTGATGTACCACTGTGTTGAATTTTAATTTATACATTTTTTTTTTGAGATAGTATAATCTATGAAAATCGGAAGAAAAATTTTTAGGACAGAGAATAAATTTGGAAATTGAAGAGAATCAATACATTTGGAAAAGTAGAAACAGGATGTCATAGAGTCATTTTATCCCAAGGGATGCGATAAAGCCAATGGCAGATAGAATGAAATCTCACCATCAAGAAGATCCCGGATCTTGTCCATATAAATTTCAAAGTATGACACTTTAATATGGAACTCTAAGTTCTCTTCCATGCCATAAATGTGATTGAAAATGTCATTGACAATTCTGGGGATAATGCCCTGCTTGTTGGGATCACCAATGACTCCCTCCATCGTGTGCGTTTTACCTGTGTGTATATGAAAATTTTAGTAACAAATTGTGCAAGTTAGTATATTTGTTTTAGAAGATCACTGTCCAACAAACATCTGCAACTACTTTCTTGTTTCTTTCTTCTTTGAAAAAAGAGATACAGAATGTGACTGCAGTTTGCAAATGTACATCAGACAGCTTTGCGCTTCTCAAGAAAAATTCTTTGGACAAGAATTGTGATACCTGAAGATGTTTGACCATACGCAAAGATAGTTCCATTATATCCTGCGAGGACATCTGTGACAATAGACTTGGCTGCCTCATTATATACTTTGTCTTGGGTAGCATTTGGCTTAAATACTTTATCAAAAAGATATACTTTTCCCTGAAATCAATACATCATATTGAGTCATTCCCCATATTTTCAAGAAATATCTATGAATCTCCTATCACAAAAGTGTTTATCCGAAGAAACTGAACTATTGGCAATTTAATCGCCCTCAGTGCACTCATGTCAGATGTTTAATGCATGTAATGGAGATTCTCAGCACAGTGTATTCTTTCTCCTATCTCTTCCACGTATCTTAAAGACCATAGCTCTTAAGCAATCTCTAACGTCTCCGAGTCTCTAGGATGAATCATAACTCTCTAATACACTCATATATAATATCTACGCGCGATATATGCAACAATGGGGGAACAAAACGATCTCGAGCCGCCGTCAGCTGTTGCTCGCGAGATCCCCCGTTCGCTAATAGTCGGCTCGACAAATGACGATCTACGAGCGCTTGGTAAAGTACGAACATACCCCGATGGAAATGCAATTGTCCTCCGCACCGGACGGGAACTTGACGATGAATTTGGAACCGGCCTTCTCCTCGGAGTCGTTGAGCGGCCGAAACCTGCAGACCACCTTGATGCTATCCTCGGCGGCGATCTCACGCTCCCTCGGCGTCTCCATGGCCATCGCGAAAGAAGGAGGCGGCGGCGGCGGCGGCGGCGACGGTGGTGCGTGCGTGCGTGCGTGCGCGCGTGGGTGAATACGTGTGTACGTGTGTATGTGTGCGCGCCTGCTGCCTTCCTGGAGGTAGGTGTATCAGCGCGACGGATACCCTGTCTTCTTTTTCCCCTCAGGCTACTTTATTCGGTCGTTCCTCGAACACTCTTGACGATTGCTCGTGAACTGAAGCGCACAGACGACAGGATGAGTGCGCGTACCGCATGAAGGAACCGCTCTCCTCGTATGTCTCTCTCCGACTCGACCGTCCCCGTCCCTCGTCCCTCGCTCCTTCCGCGCGACTGACTGCGACAGGCCTGTCACAAGCCCCTTTTCTACCTTCGCAGCGCAGCAAGATGGCGGCCGTTAAGTGGCCCGATCTGGCTGACACAATAAACCCGGCCCGACGCAACGCTCTCGCGACCGTCACGGAGCTCGCTCGCTCGCTCGCTCCCACGACGGGGCGGATCACGACGACGAGCCTCACCAGGTACCAGACGTGGCTCACCACGGGTGGCTACGATCGCCGGGATACCAACTCGATGCTGTGCTCGAGCCCAGCGGAGGTCCGTGCGATCGCGAGCAAGAGCGCGGCCGATACGCACGATCGCGGCGGCTACCCACGGCTACCTACTCTAACGGAGAAACTTCCCGAGCGATCCGCACCGCGCGCAATCGATGAGAGACGGTGGTGGTGGCAGCGGCGACGACGACGACGACGACGACGACGACGACACGCTATACACACCTAGGATGCGTTAACGCAAACGCGGCGCGCGATCGCGCCCGAGTTTGTGGAGGCGAGGTCGTACGCCAGAAGAGCCAATTTTTCCAACTTCATGGTACCCTAAATTATGTCTATCTTGTTTTCTCTTGAAATTAGACAAAGATGTACGACTGAATTGTTAGTCAGCCTATCAAGCGATGGGAACAATCGAGACCTTGAATATGCCTTTCTTATTCTTAACCTAAGACAACTTAGGGCAACGTTATACGTCAAGTAAATAATTGTAATGTAAATTTGTATGATGTTATAGGCAGAAACGTGCAATACTCATTACACTTCTCAGTTTTTGACAGTCGGATTTCATCAAATTAAAGTATATGGGGACTTATTAATTATTTATTGGTTATTTATTCATCTCATTGTTTCTTTTTGCGTCCCCGTACACCTTAATATTTGATAATATCCGCGCAGAAATGTCAAAAGCAGATAGTGTGCCGATTTGACAGAGTACCGGACGTTTTCCCTTATATGAAGCTTGTATATAAGAGTGAAACTCAGTATTAAAAGGGCGTATTAAAGTTTGCATGCGTCTGGAATAAAGGCCGTGTGTGTTGCATGCGGGAGGAGCGCGCACGTCTGAAAAGTTCTCGTGATTTCCCGCGATAAATAGACTTTGCATTCTCATCGTATATAATATTCTGTCTGTCATGTGTTGTATGACCGCCAGCGAGCGAGCGAGCGTACAAGCGAGAGAGAGAGAGAGAGAGAAAGAGAGAGAGAAGAGAGAGATTCACACGAAATGACACGTACTTTTCCTAGAAGATTTCACGCGACGCGTCGCTATATCGATAAATCGATGTTAGTTTTCGCGAGATTGCGGATCTTGACGGATTTCGCGTCGATTTTCCCTCGGCGAAAGCGTCGGGAGGGTAGATGACTCGAGCTTTTACAGTGTACTTGCGATGCGCGCCCGAATGTTTCCCGTAGCGATCTTCGGCGAACTCGGGGAACAATGGAACTTCCAAGCAATCGATAAAGAAAAAGTTATTTTGCGCTCTTTATAATCGACGGTCACGAGACACTAACGAGTAATCTGAATGCGCGTTCGACCTAAAATGCCGGGGCTGCAATTGGATGAGACATCAGTGACGTCTGGTGTACCTAAATATTCGTGTATCGTGATCGTGGATTAAATAGCAGCAACGAAATTATGATCTTTTATTGATTATTAGAAGTTCCTGTGCTCGAGAATATATAGACAGATCAGTTCCATTCGAGAATTTCAATGTCTGAACTTGAGAACTTCAAGTTGCCTACTTCTACATCATTGTTATATATCATATTACATATTCTTTTTACACACAAAAATGTATATAAAGATTAAATATAAGAAAAAGAAGAAAGAATAAACTTGCGATTAGTTTGAGAAAGTAATAAACCTGAACAAATTGTACAGAACAGACATTGAAAGTCTTAATCTTAACTCACAATTTCTCTGCACTTTCTATTTTGTATCTTGAACAATTTTTTATTCTATCAACTCAAGCTTTATTCTTCGACTATAAGGGAATATAACATACTCGGAAAGGATAGGTATTTATGAAAGGAAAAGACTTGTTTCCTTCTTTTGTTTCTATCAATATGTTGCATATTTATCCATTTCCCTAACACTTGTGCTTCTAAGAGCCGATTGTTCCAACTTCTTGATAAGCTATCTGATAGTAAAAAGGGAGGAAAAAACAGGTATTGTACCTATGTTTCATATTTAAACCATAGTAAATGCGTGCCCAGGTTCTAGAAAAAGGACAAAGAGGAAACAATTATCCACTTCTAAATTTTCCTCAACTTTCTAAAAAATCACATGTCTGTCTTCGTTTTTTTTCAAATTGGACAAAGATAGACATGATTTATCTGTAGCTTACCAAGAGGTTGGAACAATCGGTAGTAAATAAATAATCGTAAAAAAGGCAAGTGTCTAGAAATAAAAAGGAAGAAAGGAACAGGTATTGTATCTATGTTTCAAATTTAAACCGTAGTAAATTTTTTCAAGGTTCTGGAAAAAACAACAAAAGAAACAATTATCCACTTTTATAAATTTTCCTTAACTTTCAAAAAAATTTAATTTCTTTCAAGAAGCCCGTTTGCAATCTATATACAAGTGTAAAATATAAAGAGAAATTAATATCAGAAACACAGGAAATTGCTAGGATCTGCCAAGCGATTGCTCTATAAATTAAGCTGTTCATGTTCCCGATACATTTCTCATGTCTTTCTAACAACGCCACGATTAAACCTTTGAGTTTAAATTCTATTCAAACATAATCTTAAACTCTAGTTAAGATTTAATCGACGTTGGCAGAAACTTGCATTAGACTTTAATGCTCTTTATTATAAAGATATTCCTTATAAAGGTATTCCTTAATTTGCTTTCTTAGAGTGCGATCTCGCATCGTTTTTCCTTCTGTCTCTTATATCGTCGTTGGCAGAAACTTGCATTAGACTTTAATGCTCTTTATTATAAAGATATTCCTTATAAAGGTATTCCTTAATTTGCTTTCTTAGAGTGCGATCTTGCATCGTTTTTCCTTCTGTCTCTTATATCGTCCTTTCTTCGATCTTTCACATCATCCTTTCTCCTGTCTCTCGCACTGTCCTTTCTCCTGTCTCTCGCGTCGTCTTTTCTTCTGTCTCGCGAGTCGTCCTTTCTTCTATCTCTCACGTCTTTGTCTTCTTTCCTGCGCTTGTGACTCCTGTGTTTCGAGGCGCGATCTCTGTCCTTGTCGTGCTCCTTCCTCCTTTTCTCTTCCCTGTTTTTGCTGTTGTCACGATCTCGTCCGCGAGACGTCTCACGTTTCCTCGACGGAGGTAAGTTCTCCTCATGTTTCTTCATCTTCTTGTCCTCGTCGAAATACCGGATACCCTTTCCTTTACCTCGCCAGCGCATCTTCGCGACCGACTGCGAGAAATCCACATGTATCCTCCGATCGTCGATTAGAACATTGTCCATTTTGAAATACGCTTCCTCGCAACTCTTGCGATCGGCGAACTCGATGAACGCGTACTGTAAGGAGTCTCCCGTTTGATGATCTCTTATAACTTCACAACTAAAAGAGGATCAATCAATTAGCACATATTATTATATAAATAAATTATACATCCTATACTGTACAGTACCATGATGAAAATTTTTAAATGAAAATTTAAGAATTTCTCTAAAAATTTGGCTCTTAAGAGAAAGTAAGGATTTTTCAGACTTTTTCAGTTTTTTTAGTGAAAAAGTTTGAAAATTTCTGACTTTTTCTGAAAATTCTGGTTTTCATTAAACAGTTGTATAAGGTTTCTCTAAGAAATCTTTACTTTTATAGTGAAAAATCTTATTTTTTCTGAAAAATTCTAATTTTTCCTGAAAAAAATTATTTGCCTCCTCCGATATATAAGAATGAGACAAAAATGAAAAACTGAGAAAAAATTATTTTCCCTGAAAAACATCATTTTTAGAAAAAGTCGGAGATTTTCATTAAAAAATTATCACAAGTTTTTTCTAAAAAATCTTTATACTTTTCCTGGAAGAATCTTACTTTCTCTGAAAAAATTTTATTTTTACTGAAAGAGTTTACTTGTCTACACCGAGATATAAAAATACAAAAAAAATAAACTCTAGAAAAAATATTTTCCTCAAAAAACACAATTTTCAGAGAAAGTCAGAGACTTTCACTAAAAAGTTGGCACAAGGTTTCTCTAGAAAACTCTTACTTTTCCTGAAAAAAATTTTACTTTTTCTGAAAAAGGCAACTTGTATTCTCTGACATGTCAGAGTATGATATTTTTCCAGAAAATTTATGATAATTATTTATTGACAATTTAATGACTTTCTTTAAAAATTGCATGTCTTTTTATGGAAAGTAAAATTTTTATAAATGCTTGCATCAAAATAAACGAAATTTTTTTACAAAATTTGATTTTTCAATTTTTTAGTAAGATTGTAGTAATATATGAAAAGTTAATTATATTAATTACATTAAGTTAATTACTACTATATTAAGTTAATTACATTATGTAAAAAGTTAATTACATTATGTAATTAAGAAAATGTGAGCGTTTTTCTTTATGTAGATTGTATACAGTATGAGACTTAAAAGAATTAAAAGAATTCAAAAGCACATTTTGTATATCTTTTTTTCTGAAAGCAGGGTTTCTAAGAAATGTAGAGAAATTCATAAATTTTCAGAAAAATTCATAAATTTTCAGAGAATTTCAGAGATTTTCAGATAAATTCAAATTTTTTTATTTCTATTAAGTACAACCAATTTCCTGACTTTCTCTGCGTTTTTCTGAAAGAAAATTTTTGAGAAATTTTCAGAGAAATTAAGAGATTTTCACTTTTTTTCATTTTTATGAAGTATGACTTTCTCTGAATTTTTCTGAAAGTATTTTAATTTTTTCAGAAAATTAATTAATTAAAATTAATTAATTTTTTCAGAAAAATTTTCAGCAAAATTAAAAAATTATATTTTATTAAAAAATTACTAGGGAAAGAAATTACTAGGGAATTTTATTAAAATTTACTAAGGAAGATATAGGATATATAAATATATAAATTATATATCTTATATATTGTACAGAGCAAAGCACAGAACTGAAATCACTTCGATAACGCCGTAAATATTGGTTAAGTGAAAGTTAACCCAAGTAAATATTGCACAATTTAGTTATGTAATATATTATTAAATATTTTTCTGCCGCTTGTAATTTTTAAGATTACTTTTAGTTGTTTTTTTAAATAGATATCAATTCTTATTCTATAACAAAGATTATAGATAATATTAAAACCAATTCAACTATGCTAAACAGGATGATTTTAAGAGGAGCTCTTCGATTTATTGTACTTTGAATGTAACAATCTATCATTCCAAAACTAAGTAATTTCAATTAATGTGCTTCTTATATGATATATAAAACTTACCTTATATGATATGTAAAACTTGTAATAATAATACAAAATATAATATATAACACGATATAATATAATTAACATTATGAATAAAACATTCACGTACCCGATGATCTTTCCGAAGCGGCTGAATATAATTTCGAGGTCGTCGTCGTTAGTCACCGGGTTCAATTTGCACACGAACAAAACGTTCTCTGGTGGAGCTATGTCCGCGTCCGGTATGTCGCCTACGATTTCCAATATCGTAGCTCTCGTTTTTGCCTCCTTGTCCTTCTGCATTTCCATAATTTCCTCCGTGGTCATGCCAGTTGTATCATCAATGGCTTCGTCTGCTCCAATTCTGTCACTCTAAAACAGATATTGTTAAAAATAAAAGGAGAACACAATGAAAGTTTCTAAGTATAGTTTTGCACATAGATAATCAGTTTTACCATTAGAGCCTCTTTTGTAGGTTCAGGACTTCTGTCAGGAATCATAAATCCCACAGGATCATCAAATGGATCCTCCAAGATAACTGTGTGCGATATCCGTATATCCTGATATGGTCTGTGATCTCCATCGCAAATGGTTTCGTTCAATTTCAAAATGACTTCGAGCCCTTCCGCTATCTCACCAAACACACAATGTTCATTGTCCAAGGATTGAAGTTCTGAACCCAGTGTGATAAAGAATTGAGATCCCAACATGTTGTTACCACAGTTGACCATGGAGAGCAGACCTATCCTGCTGTGTTTGATCTTTGGCATCTGCTCAGCTTCGTAGTAACGAGCCTTCTCACCCAGCACAATTCCATATACACTTTCTCCACCTTTTCCAGTGCCAGTTGGATCTCCAGTTTGGGCGATAAAGTTGCTCTGTACCGAGTGAAAGAGATTCCAGTTGTAGTACTTGAGCTTGCATAGTTTCAGGAAGTTTCGTGTAGCTGTGGAAACAAACACAATTATGTGATATAATAAACTTAATATATATGAGAAATGAAATGTATAAATAATATAATATAAATTTAACACTTAATCTATTAACAATTAAAAATTAAACTGTTAACAATCGTGTTCATGGTGTATTTACTTTGAGGACGTTGCTCGGTGTAGAGATCTACAGTAAAATCTCCTATTGTCGTTTCAATCACCACTGCCATATTTCTTTCCGAATTTCTAAAATTTTTAGCGATATCGTCAAAACCACTACGTACGTACGCGCGTATTGATACTTTATATTACATATTTATTGCTGAAATACAACTGTGATTTCAGCGTAAAACCCGCTAATCTTTGCGAGGTTATGTGTACAGTTCAGTTTCAGTTTCAATATATGGCTGAGCACACTAGACAGTTGAATAGCTCTACGCCATTACTATGAGGTTATGTGTACAGCTTCTTCGTTAAAGGGACGTCTATATTGGAAGTAAGCAGTAAGAAGTAGGAAGTAAGAATAAGAAATTGACCAATCATAGTTGATTATTCTTCTCACATTCGACTGTGGTTGGTCAATTTCTTACTCTTACTTCCTACTTCTTGCTATTTACTTCCAATATAGACGTCCCTTTAATGTGTCGTCTACAATGGCAGTAGGAGTAGTAGTAAGAAATAAGCAGTAAGTAAATAGACCAATCACAATCGATTATTCTTGAATCGTGAGGATGGAATTGGTCAATTTACTTACTGCTTATTTTTTACTACTACTCCTACTGCCATTGTAGACGCATAAAGGGACGTCTACATTGGAAGTAAATAGCAAGAAGTAGGAAGTAAGAGTAAGAAATTGACCAACCACAGTCGAATGTGAGAAGAATAATCAACTATGATTGGTCAATTTCTTATTCTTACTTCCTACTTCTTACTGTTTACTTCCAATGTAGACGTCCCTTAAGATGCGTTTGCTTAAGGGACGTCTACATTGGAAGTAAGCAGTAAGAAGTAGGAAGTAAAAATAAGAAACTGACCAATCATAATTGATTATTCTTCTCACATTCGACTGTGGTTGGTCAATTTTTTACTCTTAGTTCCTACTTCTTACTACTTACTTCCAATGTAGACGTCCCTTTATTGTGTTGAAAGATATTTTACTTTATTTCTAGTATCTTCTACGTAATAAATATTGTAAAAATATCGTACAAAATTTCTGATTAACTTGTTTTCCTCTTTAAAATAGATATATATTTTTTAAACTTAATATTTTTTTTTACAAATGACGGAGTTTAATTTGTCGTGCCCGTGTTGCCAGGACACGAAAAGAGTTCGAGATCGGTGATGCGGGCGCGGCAGGGTGTGTGGCGGTGGATAAAATGTAGTTAAAGATTTTAACCACGATCTTGTAGTCTTAATTATAAAAAAGGTTTATTGAATAGTACACTTGTATGTGTTTTAATTACAACTCCCGTACTTATGAGTTAATATGCGAACCGCGCGTAAGTCACGTATGACGCGTATGTCGCGGCGAGAGACCGAGATGTTAAGCCTGACGCGAACGGTCTCTCCGCTTTTTTTATAGTATTGTTTTAGACTTGTCGGAGGGGGTGCCTGGCGACAAGAACATTACCATATTTGGTAATGGTGTCATGCGTTTGGAATTGAGATCCTAAATGCGGAATGTGCAAGGTGGTGCTTATCGCAGCACTTGCACATCGCTTCCTTGTTGTGGCGCAATTGAAACAATTCCTCGAGAAGTGTTTCGAAAGCGCTGGTACTATTCGCGATTATAACAAATTATTAATTTCGCAATATATAAAATTCAACGGATTGTAACTTTGATAAAAGCAATGATAATGAAATGATCCAAAAAACATTTCACAATTTAGAGTCTCTATTTTACAGAAATATTTTTGGATATAATGTTCATTTATTTTTTATAATACCACACAAATATATATAAAAATCCGTCAGGTATCCAAATTTTTTATAGTTTATCAAATTACAATGCATAAAAAATTGTATTAAAAATCCAATTTACACACTTAAAAGTGTAAATTTTCCTCTTTAATTTAAGTATACACAGATGTCTATAGGCCTATTCTTTGGGGTGTATATCAGTTGGACACGGGGCAATTGGACACAGTCCAATCACAAGTCGTTGTTCCAAGGGACCCTACAAATGTCTTTAATCATACGGTGCTGTGATTGGCTGTGCCCAAATGCACCGTGTCCAAATGCACCGCTCCCTATTCTTTGTAGCTGCACTGTGATTGGTCAATTTGCTTACTGTTTACATTTTACTGCTTAAGTTTTTCTATGTGCCACCAGCTTTATAGCGTGTTCAACTGGCCCTGGGTTAATCACTCCAAGAGCGATTAATGACGTCATAAGTCTCTACTAGCCAATCATAAAGCTTATAAGTACTTGTTCGATCAGTAAACGTAGCCTGAATAACCCAAAGTGGGTTAACCCAAAGCTAGTCGAACATGCTATTAAAATCGTCGCTAGCGGTCCATGATTATATAGTCAAAGGTCAAGATGTGTTAAGCAATTGGAAAGCACCCAAAGATAGGATGATACTTATTCGTATGTATTTAACCGGAAAAAAACTCCGGTTGGAAAACTATTCTTTTAAATCGTTTATATTTCATATGAAGAGTTTTGAAATGCAATTGAAAAGATTTGTGAGTCATTCTATTACTTGTAATTAATTGTTCTTTTTTGGACCATGTATTTAGCCGCAAATAATAACTGGAGGTAAATTAAACAAAGGTTCGGTATGGTATCGTTTGTATTTTGTATAAAGAGTTATGAAGTATCATTAAAAAGATTTGTGAGTCATCCAGATAATTTTAATTAAATATTAAAAAATCATATATTTGGTCGAAATATTGATCTCAAGCACTGCTGTGGAAGTACCGTCAGGCACGATCAGTGTACTATCTAGTATTTCAATATTCCTGGTTTTTTTTCGGATAATTATGTACAATAATTTTGATATCGAATTTTGACATCTTTTTGCAGCTCTTTTGGTAAAAATATTTATTTTGACTCCAATATTGATAATCAATCGGGAGAGTCCGAAAAATATGCAAGTTATATATTGTTTTAACTTTTTTTTTTCACTTGTCGAACGTTGCTGCTTTCCCACAATTTAAACAAGTTACTGATCTTTAATCACATTATGTAACTGCAATATCGAACGACTAGCGGGGGGCCCCCTGCACCCCCCCTCAAAACTAACTTAACCAAACCTATCGTCACATTAGCCGTTAGTCATTGTTTATTAAAAAATTATTAAGAAATAAAGTTGAACACTTTAATAAACAATGACTGACGGTTAATATAACGATAGGTTGGGTTAGGTTAGCTTCGTGGGTGGTGCAGGGGGCGTAGCCCCCCGCTAGTCGTTCGATATTGTAGTTACATAATGTGATTAAAAGATCAGTAACTTGTTTAAATTGTGGAAAAACAGCAACGTTTCACAAGTGAAAAAAAATATAAAAAATGTTAAAACAATATATATTGGGAGTATAAATTAGTTCGGTCCGTTTTTTGTGGTCAAAAATGCATTTATTTCAGAACAAAATGAATGAACAGATTAATCAAAGTATTGTCCATCACTGGTTACTACTTTTTCCCACCTCTCAGGCAATTTTCGAATTCCATCTCGAAAAGGTCTCGTCTTTTGAGGCGATCCAAGTTAGAAGCCAACTTTTGATTTCTGCGAAAGAAGTGAACCGGTGACCTGCCAAATCGTGCTGCATCCGTCGGAACAACCAGTAATCAGAAGGAGCAATGTCCGGCGAATACGGCGGGTGCGGTAAAATATCCCACTTGAGTGTTTCCAAATAATTTTTTACGACTTTTGCGACATAAGGCCGAGCGTTATCATGCAGAAGAATAACTTTGTCATGTCTTTGCTCGTTCCGGCCGTTTTTCTCGTAATGCACGGCTCAAACGAATCAACTCCCAATGATTTTGCAAGCTCATCTTGCGTTTGACTTGGATCTTCATCAAGTAGTAGGTTTGTTCTTTCGACCTAACCTAGGGCTGCACTGGAACTGTACTAGTTGAAGAAAGTTCAAGATAGTGCAGACCAGTGCAAAGATACATATGGGTCTGAAAAGAACGGGTAGGAGCAAGTTAGAGCAGTGTAAGATAGCGGACAACATGGCTGGATTAAATAACATAGATCAATTTATGGTCATGTTTTCGCACTTATAGCATTTTATGTTTTGTTGAACAATCCTATTTCTTTTAAAAACTGTTTTGTGTTGGATACCCATACAACAAATCCCTCCGAAAAAACGTCCAAGAGCCTTCCCAGGATGTCT
>NW_022639507.1:1772046-1773260 GCF_010583005.1 Odontomachus brunneus | reverse complement strand
TTGTTTCGGATTCGACTTAGGTCAGTCGAGGACCGAAGTAAAGCGCCGGTTGTGCCTTGCGCAAGGCAGAGGAGGAGTGAGGAGGAAATGAGTAGCCACGAGGTTAGATGGAGATCAAGTTGTATGAGTCACTAAGTTTTATGATAGTTATTTATTAACTTGTAAAGCTGTCGGTGCACAGTTCGCCCGGTCTCACGTTAAGCGAAATTCGGAAATCTTCTGCGAGCTCGTGTGCCGAGGGCCGTATATAGCGCGGCGGAAATCTTGCCGAGAATCTAATCGATCCTCAATCGACGGAAATCTTGCCGCGAAACGACGGAAATCTTGACTGCGCGACCCTGAGCTCGTTTACGCGCGCGGCTGAGACCGACGGCTTACTTTAAAGGACGATTCACACTTAACAAAGATTAAATTAACAAAAGATTAAAGTTAGAGTCCGAACGTCGCGCGAGCGTTCGGAGAGCGCAATTTACGGCTATATTAGCTTGACGTTAACGACTCTCGGTCGACAATCCACTCGGTTTTGCCCAGTCGCGAGCGATGCAAGACAGTTTTTGGTCGGCAAGCGAGTCACTAGAGCCTGGAACGCGTAACGATAATGAACGAGCGACAGCTCGTGGAGACGCGATCCAGGAGAAGGAATCTCACGGATTCCGATTACGAGCTGTGATATCCCAAGTGGGATGTGAGCTCGAGAGAACCCGCCGCGATTTAACTGACCGACTAAGTTGATTCGCACTGATTAGCGTTCGGAAGAATTATACAGTCGAAGAGAAGAGCCGCTTTGAGCGGTCACATTTATACCGAATTTTGAAAAGGCAACGACGCGAGTGGATTGGACCAGCGAAGCAAGGCGAAAAACGGTTTTCGCCACGAGAGAGAGTCTACATTACCTTATTTAGGCATTAGTCGGATGACAAGAGCTTTTCGCGGCGCGAGCCGCCCGCCGATTCGCGGAATCCTTGTTTATGCGATCCGTTGCTATGACGATCGCTTGGATCCTTACGCCGGCTGACGGCTCGCTGGCCTCGCGATGCTGGGATCGCACGTGATACAAACGTGCGATCAACATCGAAAGGACAAAGTGAGTCGCTTGTGTGCCGAATTAGAGAATCGAATAATGTTTGTTTTAAATAAATGCTTGCCGCAGCGGTCACCGGTCCCCGCTGACGTGAGGTTAACCGTCGAATTTGTTAGAATCTCGAACAATTCTT
>NW_022639507.1:1771238-1772036 GCF_010583005.1 Odontomachus brunneus | reverse complement strand
AGAATAACTTTGTCATGTCTTTGCTCGTTCCGGCCGTTTTTCTCGTAATGCACGGCTCAAACGAATCAACTCCCAATGATTTTGCAAGCTCATCTTGCGTTTGACTCGGATCTTCATCAAGTAATACCTTCGGGAGCGGTGCACTTGGACACGGTGCATTTGGACACAGCCAATCACAGCACCGTGTGATTAGAGACATTTGTAGGGTCCCTTGGAACAGCGACTTGTGATTGGACTGTGTCCAATTGCCCCGTGTCCAACTGATATACACCCATACCTTCAATTCTTTGTTTTCGAATTTTTTTGGCAGTCCAGAGCGAGATTTGCCTTCAACGCTGAAATCACCATTCTTGAAACGTCGAAACCATTTCCTACATGATTTATCAGTTGGAGCATTGTCACCATAAACTTCTACAAGCATTCGATGTGCTTCAGCTGCACTTTTCTTCCAATTAAAGCAGAAAACTAAAACCTCCCCTTATAGAAATATCATACTAAGAATCATTGATAATTACTTATTATTCAATATTTTTAATACTGAAAATAAGTAATTATCAATGATTTTTAGTATGATATTTCTATAAGGGTCCCGCAAATGCTGCTTAGTTAACACAAAATTTGATATATTCAACACAGTAAAAAAACAGGGATTTTGTATGAAACTCAAAGCGATATAAACTGAATATTATTGACAGATGTCTAACCTCTTTAAAACCACCGAAATAAACTATGACTATGAAACATTCATAACAGCCAGAGCTATCTTTTGAAAACGAACCGAACTAATTTGTATTCCCA
>NW_022639507.1:1751507-1771228 GCF_010583005.1 Odontomachus brunneus | reverse complement strand
TAATTACTTATTATTCAATATTTTTAATACTGAAAATAAGTAATTATCAATGATTTTTAGTATGATATTTCTATAAGGGTCCCGCAAATGCTGCTTAGTTAACACAAAATTTGATATATTCAACACAGTAAAAAAACAGGGATTTTGTATGAAACTCAAAGCGATATAAACTGAATATTATTGACAGATGTCTAACCTCTTTAAAACCACCGAAATAAGCTATTACTATGAAACATTCATAACAGCCAGAGCTTTCTTTTGAAAACGAACCGAACTAATTTGTACTCCCAATAACTTGCATATTTTTTGGACTCTCCCGATTGATTATTAATGTTGGAGTCAAAATAAATATTTTTACCAAAAGAGCTGCAAAAAAATATCAAAATTCGAAAAAGATCTTATTATACATAAGCTTGGTTTACATCGTACACTTGATACGCGTACTAAATAGTAACTTTCTATTAGATAATCTTAATATTGACGATATATATAATCAACGGTATATTAAGCTGGTATAATACTCATCAACAAAACGTATTGTAATGATTGAATGCGTCGCCATTGATATGCATTGTCGATATTAAGATTATCTAATAGAAAGTTACTATTTAGTACGGGAGCGTCCCGATTGATCACGGTACGATTGTACATAACCAACCGATGAAAAGAATTATCTAGTGAATTACTAGGTCGAACCAATCATTACAATCTGTGTCCAATCGTATCGTGGTCAATCGGGTCCCATCCATTTAGGGGTGCGTTCAGATTCCTCATCCGGGTGCACTCTATTACTAGAAACACTATAGTATATGTGACATATACTATAGCACTTCTAGTAATAGAATATACCCGGGTGGGGAATCTGAACGCAGACTAGTACGCGTATCAAGTGCACGATGTAAATGAAGCCATAATTACCCGAAAATGAACCATGAGTATTGAAATACTAGATAGTATACCGATCGTGCCTGACGGTACTTTCCCAGCAACGCTTGAGATCGATATTTCGGCCAAATACATGATTTTTTAATATTTAATTAAAATTATCTGGATAATTCACAAATCTTTTTAATGATACTTCTTAACTCTTCATACGAAATACAAACGATACCATACCGAACCTTTGTTTAATTTACCTCCGGTCATTATTTGCGGCTAAATATATGGTTAATTACAAGTAATAGAATGACTCACAAATCTTTTCAATTGCACTTCAAAACTCTTCATACGAAATACAAACGATACCATACCGAACCTTTGTTTAATTTACCTCCGGTCATTATTTGCGGCTAAATATATGGTTAATTACAAGTAATAGAATGACTCACAAATCTTTTCAATTGCACTTCAAAACTCTTCATACGAAATACAAACGATACCATACCGAACCTTTGTTTAATTTACCTCCGGTCATTATTTGCGGCTAAATATATGGTTAATTACAAGTAATAGAATGACTCACAAATCTTTTCAATTGCACTTCAAAACTCTTCATACGAAATACAAACGATACCATACCGAACCTTTGTTTAATTTACCTCCGGTCATTATTTGCGGCTAAATATATGGTTAATTACAAGTAATAGAATGACTCACAAATCTTTTCAATTGCACTTCAAAACTCTTCATACGAAATACAAACGATTTAAAAGAATAGTTTTCCAACCGGAGCTTTTTTCCGGTCAATTACATATAAATATGATTGTGTCGGGAGCGGTGCACTTGGACACGGTGCATTTGGACACAGCCAATCACAGCACCGTGTGATTAGAGACATTTGTAGGGTCCCTTGGAACAGAGACTTGTGATTGGACTGTGTCCAATTGCCCCGTGTCCAACTGATATACATCCGATTGTGTCGACTTGTGTCTCTTGTTGGAAAGCAACCTATAAGATTCGACTATGGCTGCGTTCCGAAATGCACTGCCAGTACTGAAAATCTATAGTTCATGTTACGTATATTATAGAATTTCAGTACTGGCAGTGAATTTCGGAACGCAGCCTATAAATATCGGCCTTAGTGTTTACTTTCACGTCGTAACGCGTTATTATCCGTCAACTGAGACATGACAACAATTTTACTCTTTCAAACTACTTAGAATTTTCGATAAATGTTTAAGAAGTTCTAATTGTTTGACAGATATTGGTATGTTTACGAATGTTTACATTATTAATATACAGCAAATTCGGTTATTCGCATTACATCGAATTAATGCGCATTGAAGGCTGCTCTAATTCGGTATCGTATAGGTTACCTAATTTGCTAATATAATAAGATAATATAGTGATTATTAATACAATTATTATTAATATAGTAAGTATTAATATCGCGTACACATCATGCCGGATTGTTATGCTAAGGGCTGCAGAAGCAGGGCTTGCAATAGCCGAAAGAATAAAACGCAATTGGAATGGGAACAATTTCACGGCCAAAAAATTACATTTCACAGGTAGATGTTAATATAAGTACGTATTGCAAGTTATACATATGTATAAGGTATATATGTTATACTAATAATTTATTTGATATTATTTTTATCATATTATAGAATTCATAAAGGTCTTGAGTTCATCTTTAGATCATAGCTTATTTCTCTTTCATTAGCTACAAGGCATCTCAAGATGAACTCAAAATATTTTTGTGAATTTACCTTTATATTATATCACTTACGCTACTGTCTTATGTCTAGTAACTTATAATATTGATTAAATAATTACAGAATTCCTAAGGACCCAGAAAAACGTACAAAATGGCTTAATATAATGCAATTAAATAATATGAATATACCAAAGAATGCCAAATTGTGCTCGCTACATTTTGCAGAAAGTGATTTTGACAGAACATATGTTAATTGTGTCAGAATCCGGCCTGATGTTATCCCATCTGTAAATAAAATATATAACAAAGAAATTTCAGAGTGATTAAGCCAGTGGTTTACTTGATACTATTCTTACTACATTATAGATAAAATTCATAGATATGTCTTGAGTTCATCTTCAGATGCTGTACAGCTTACTTCTTTCATTGATTACAAAGTATCTCAAGATAGACTCAAGACATGTCTGTGAATTCCACTCTATATTATACTATTTATGTATAATAAAAACTGTATCAAGCAAAACGCTGACCTATCCACTTTCAGATTTCTGTCTGTATATAGACATGGAATTAATTCTATATAATATTCAAGAAAGTATATATTTTATACAGAAAACCACAAATAAGATAGGAGCTTCTTATAAAAAGCAGAAAGATGAAGAAATAAGTGAAGAAATAAATGAAGAAATAAATGGAGAAAATATTAATTTCAAGACAGTTAAAATACTTGATGCAAGAGAAGGTCTGTTTAAAAGAGAATTAATAATAAAAATAGACTATTGTAAACATGGTAGCAATATATACCAGAGTAAGTAATGTAACTAATAATTCTTTATAGATACTGAACAAGATTATTCTGATTTTTTTTTTGATGGAACCTTGATGGAAACCTTAATGGAAAGTACTTTATTAGTACTTTAAGCACTTTTCAAGGTAATTATTATTTCTTGTAAAGATACTCTATTTTCTTGAAACTGGTAATTGTAGGTAATTAATTAATGTCATTAATTGTATTTTTTTACATATAGTAAGTGATGCTGTTCAAACAAAATATACAATACAAAATTAAACATCAAGGAATGGTTATTTTGCCACATTCATTGGAAAATACGCCGAGAAAACCATGACTGAATTGTACTAGTCAATACCAAAAAATATTTTACAAGACAATGAAGTATCTGCGACAAAACCACTGAAGGTCCAAGAAGCACATTGCATTTACAAAAAATATATATGTATATATATTTATTTATCTATTTATTAAATGGGTATAAAACCCTTTGATGTACAGTGTCTGAAAGACATAATAAGAAATAAAAGAAGAGATAAAATACATAATAAGTATTACTCAAGAGTTACAAGACATGATAGGAATATAAATGATATAATACATTTTCTAAATTAGCATGCAGAGAGAGAGAGAGAGAGAGAGAGAGAGAGAGAGAGAGAGAGAGCTTGAACCAACTTGGACCAAAACATTTCAAAGGAGTTGTCAAAGATATCAATCAAAAATGCAAATTTGCTAACTAGTGTAGATATGCAATTAATAGAGTCAATCTTTCATATTCAGTGTAGTGATGTTCTACGTGGAAGATAGTGAGAAAACGCAATACTTTTGGTGGTGCATGTAAATTAAATAATCATAGAATTTCAGGATATATAATTGTTGTGAATAATACTATATAAGAAGAATAGATCAGAAACTACCCTTTTCTCCAAGGTTAATAAGTCATGACGCAAGAGTTCAGATTTATATTTATGGCAATCAACAGGTATAGGAGCACTCATACTTGATGGCAAGACAGAAGAAGCAATGCTATACTTTTTCAATTAATAGCGTATTATTTTTCTTATTTGAGGTCCACAGTATAGATCCATGTTCTAAATGAGGACGAGCTAACGTCAAAAATAGAATTTTAAGTGTATTTACGTTTTTAAAATATTTCAAAGTTCTATAAATTAAATCTAACATCCCATAAGTCGTAATAATTGTTCTAATGTGACAAACAATGAGAAATTAGGAGCAAAGTAGATACCAAGATCTCGTATCATATCAATTTCAGATAAAATTACGCCACTCAACATATTATCATACATATTAACATACATGTACAATACATAACATATTAATTAAAAGTTTGAACAAATTTTATCACAACTGAAATAAATAACATTTTGACATATTAATAAATTGTTGGTTGCACACAATCCTCAAGCCGTACTAGATCTTGCTGCAAGAGAAGCACGCGTCTGTGAAGCTAGCACGACGTTTTACAAATTAAAAAAAAAATGATAGTTTTATTAGCACTTTTCATAATTTTAGAGTTCTAAATAGAAAACAAAGATTTACGCATTTTTAATGCCGAAAACAGCAAATGAAAAATTGTGCTAACTTCGCGAACCTAGCACGACACTTCCCTTCTAAAGTATAAGAAATAAATACCACTACTTTTAGCAAGAGTTTCCGTCAGTTTTGATAGAATTCTATCTGTTCAATTAAAAAAAAAATTTTTAATAGTAATTTTCAATTACGCTTTTTTCATAAACTTGGAAAATACTACACATAGTACTTCTGAGAGAAAATATCATGCAGACTATATCTGGCCGTTCTATTGACAATTCTCAGTTCTAGCAGAGTTTTAGTCCCTACGATCAAATTTAAGAAGAGTACCGGGGTGGCTATTTATTTTATAAATAATTTTTTAATCTTTGAAGTTAGCACGACACTCGTGGAAAAAGTGTTGTGCTGACCATTTTTCGCAGTTCGGTCGACAATTCTCGTTAGTTCTAACAAAGTTCTAGTCCCTACGATCAAATTTAGATAGAGTTCCGGGGGCTACCTCCCACACAACATAAAACGTCTCAGCAATATCTCAGAAATATTACAAATATTATTTTTGAAACATTTTATTTGAGATATTTTTAGAATATTCTATGAATATTTTAAATAAAATATTTCGTATGAAATATTTTAGAAATATTCTATTCGAAATATTACATTGGAAATATTGTGGAAATATTTTGGAGATCTTGCACTACAAATATTTCAGAATATTTGTAATGAAATATTCTAGAAATATTCCATTTGAAACATTATCATTTGCGAAGTTTTTTAAATATTCTGGAAATCTGTCGCGGGAAGTATCTCAAATTAAATATTCTAGAAATATTTTACTTGGAACATTACCTATTGTACACATTTCCAT
The DNA here is from genome assembly GCF_010583005.1 of Odontomachus brunneus. Taxonomy (NCBI): domain Eukaryota; kingdom Metazoa; phylum Arthropoda; class Insecta; order Hymenoptera; family Formicidae; genus Odontomachus; species Odontomachus brunneus. Next base: position 1,765,423 of record NW_022639507.1, on the reverse strand, counting down.
TGTATGTACATTCAAAGATTTCTTGACTTGAAGAAGTCAGTTATTAACACTCAAATTTAGGTGTTTATCCCAATTTTTGAATGTTTACACCCACAATTGAATGTTTTTTGTAAGGATATACTAATAATAATAATGAACACAAGTAATTAAAATGAATAATAATTATTTATTGTTATAATGTGCGTTTGTGTGTGCGTATGCGTATGCGTATGTGTGGTGTGTGTCCAGTTCATTATATATGTGAGATAATTTTGAGACATTGTAGAAATTATTCAAAATATTTGTATATATATTTATATAAAAAAATTTAATAGAAACTACTCTATTTTAAACCATGATACATTATTACTTAAAATCTTTTAAAAAGCAATCTAAGTCAATGAATTGTTTGGAGAAAAACTATATCTTATATCCAGACAGCAAAGAACATCCATAGGACATCCATTTCATGTTCATTTCACATCTGTATGTCCAGGGATATAAAGTGGACGTCCATAGGAGATCCGATTTTGAACATTACGCGGATATCCTCATCAGTATATCTTATGGATTTTTTATATATGTCCAAGATGAAACAAAGTTCAGAATATGTTAGAGAACGGTTTTATATATGTTTTAATAGTTTAGTCAAACAGCACATAATATTTATGATAAAGATTCATAAATATTTATTTTGAATTATTTTTTTTTAATATTATATAAATATTTTATAAAATTTATATACATAAAAAAAGTATCAAAATCTTTAATCAAAATTATTAAATTATTATTAAAATATAGGCTAAATATTTTATACAATATTTATAGTAAACAAACAATAAATATTTGTAGTAATATTTTGTAAATATTTCTATAAATATTATATATGAAAAAAATTAATGTAATTATTTATAATTATTAAATTAATGAAGAAATTAGAAAATTAAAATTTAAATTGGTAATGTACACTGAAACAATTCTTTAAATAAAAAAAATATATTTTGTTAAATATAATTTTTAACTTAAAAAATATTTAAATAGTTACACTTTAAAAAACATGTAATAAACATAAAGTAATATTTTTTTTAAATTTGTAAAATAAGCTGTAAAATTATGAATTTCTAGAAAAAAAATAATTTCCTTACAAGAAGAAAATTTTTTAAATGTAAAAATTGTGTTTAAATATTTGCTTGTTTTAAAGTAAATAAAGTACAAGTAAATCATTTTATAAATCTAAATAAATTTTTAAAAATTTTTTAAATATTTTTTTAATATTAAAAGTATCTTTTGGGTTTCAAATTAAAGTTTCTTTTATTATCAGAAAACAATTTATTTAAATTTACAAAATGATTTATTTGTATTTTATTTACTTTTAAAACAAGTAAATATTTTTTAAATTTATACTTTTTACATACTTTTCAAACATACATTTTACATTAAAAGGATCTATTCTCTTCTTTTAAATAAATAATTTGTTTTCGTACATGGATACAACATATGTATACAATACAAAGCAACTCTCAGGGTGCGATTAGATATATCGCGGAACGTTATAAAGTAATTAGAAACCGCGCGCGGTGAGCCGCGTCTGTTTTCTTCCTACTATTATCGCTCCTGCACACAAGACGCGGTAATGCTTGCCGCGCGGCGGAAGTCCGCGCTACAGCCAATCAATATGTTGTTTTTCCGTAAGAGCTAGAAGGTTATTACGGAAAGCAGCATATTGATTGGCTGTCGCGCGAACTTCCGCCGCGCGGTAAGCATTACCGCGTCCTGTGTGCAGGAGCCATAATTGAGATGACGCGACGCGCGACGTACTTGTTCCAATAGAACGAATTGAATATTTAATGGAAAGTATCAAAATCTTTATTCAAAATATTATTAAAATATAGGCTAAATATTTTATGCAATATCTATAGTAAAAAAAAAATATTTCTAGTAACATATTATAAATATTTTAGGAATATAAAGGAAAAAAGTATCAAAATCTTTATTCAAAATATTATTAAAATATAAACGAAATATTTTATACAATATTTATAATAAATAAAGAATAAATATTTGTAGTAATATTTTGTAAATGTTTCTATTAACAATTATTATACATGAAAAAATAAATGTAATTATTTATAACTATTAAACTAAAAAATAAAAATTCGAAATTTAAATTGGTAATGTACACTGAAAAAATTCTTTAAATTAAAGAAATATATTTTGTTAAATATAATTTCTTACTCAGGCAGCACAAAGACGTTTTAAAAACGTATTAAAAACGTGTGTACTGGACGTTGTATACGTATTTAAAACGTCCATTATAGATCCATAAACATTTTTAGGACATTTTAAAAATATCCGTTGTTACTTTTGTGGATGTTCAAAAGACATCCAAATTAGGGACCCACCGGACTAAAACTGTATGTTCTCAGAACGAAAATAAAATGTTTGTAATTTTGAATATTGAATGTTCCTAATCACCAAAAGAATATTTAAAAGACATTTGAAAAAGCATTTTTAAAAACGTTAAAAATAATGAGATACCCAGACAGCACAAAATATTTACAAAATATTTATAAAATTTATTTGAATATTTTATAAATATTTACCAAAATATTTCATAAATATTTTTATAACCTTAGCTTCAATAGATCATAAATATAAAATATTTATTATAAATATTATAAAGATATTAAAATATATAAATTTATATACTTTTTCCATTTTCTGAACTTTTCTTCAATTTTTTAAATATACAGGGTGTCTCACACTCTTCTCCGGGCATTTTGTGAGGACGTAGAACAGGTTGAAGTGAACATAAAAGTCCTATACCGTTTTGCGATATTCGCAATAATTATTGAGATATTAATTATAGAAAATTTGTGAATGATCATGCAAGGTAAATGAGTTATAATAGCGACGACTGCTGTCGTGTATTTATACTTTAGGTCAAATTGAACAAAAAAGTCCTCTACTATTTTCCAAATAATTACATAGATTTTTAATTATTAATTAAAGAAGATTATTGCACGATTTTGCGTGAAGATGCACTCATCTTCTTTAATTAATAATTAAAAATCTATGTGATTATTTACAATATGGTAGAGAACTTTTTTGTTCAATTTGACCTAAAGTATAAATACGACGGCAGTCGTCGCTATTATAACTCATATCCTGCATGATCATTCACAAATTTTCTACAATTAATATCTCGATAATTATTGCGAATATCGCAAAACGATGTAGGACTTTTATGTTCACCTCAACCTGTTCTACGTCCCCATAAAATTCCCGGAGGAGAGTGTGAGACACCCTGTATATGTTCTTAGTTTTTATTTTATATTGTTTCACACGTTACTTAATTTAAGTTAAATTTTACTTTGAAAATTTGCTTACCATTACCGAAATTCCTGAAACCTCTGGTTCTTGAGTTGTTCACCTTACCTACTGCACCATTATCACTTTGAGAGACGCTTTCTATGGTATAGATATAATATGTTTATGTACGAAAACAAATGATTTATTTTAAAGAAGAGAATAGAAATGTTTTAAATGCAAAATGTATATTTGAAAAGGGTGTAAAAAGTATATTTAAAAAATATTTGCTTGTTTTAAAAGTAAATAAAATACAAATAAATCATTTTGTAAATTTAAATTAAAGTTTCTTTTATTATCAAAAAACAATTTATTTAAATTTATAAAATGATTTACTTGTACTTTATTTACTTTTAAAACAAGCAAATATTTATTTTACCATAGTTCTTACATAAGAAAACTAATTTTCTTCTTGTAAGGAAGTCATTTCTTTCGAAAAATTTATAATTTTACAGCTCATTTCACAAATTTAAAAAAATATTATTTTATATGTATTACATATTTTCTAAAATCTAACACTTTTTTTAAGTTAAGAAATTATATTTAACAAAAAATATATTTCTTTGATTTAAAAAATTTTTACAGTATACATTACCAATTTAAATTTCGATTTTACTATATTTTCATTGATTTAATAATTATAAATAATTACATTTATTTTTTTATGTATATTATTTATAGAAATATTTATAGTATACATTGTAGGTATTTATAAAATATTGCTATAAATATTTATTTTTTATTTACTATAAATATTGTATAAAATATTTAACTTATATTTTAATAATATTCTGAATAAAGATTTTGATAATTTTTTCTTTATAGAAATATTTATAAAATATTTATGTAATATTTAAAAAAAAAATAATTCGACCTAGGTATTTATGAATCTTTAATAAATATTGTGTGCTGTCTGAGTAAATTTCTTATTTTCATTAAGAAATGTTTTCCTTAACGGATTGGAAAAATGTTGTTTTTTTTAATATTTAATGAATGTTAAACTTCTATTAAATATTAAAAAACGAAACATTTTTTAAACGTTAAAAAAATGTTTTTTTTAATAAAAAGTGGAAACTTATCCCATTATTTTTAACGTTTTAAAAAATATTTTTAAAATGTTTTAAAATGTTTTTATTGTTTTGTTAGTTGGGTTTTTCTATTAATAATGCAAATTGAGGGATTAGTTTTTTCGCAATTTTCAAAAACTCGTAATGATAACTTTTTTGATGGAACTAACCAATCATATCACCGTTTGACAGATACAATTGTTCCAATAGAGAAGATAAATTTAATCGATTGTTTAAATTTATTCGTGTTGGTGAAACCGGCTTATACTATTAATAAATAAAGGCATTTGTAAGCTCAACATATGTTCCTTAGAAATACATAAAATGGACGTCTTTAAAACGTACAAAAATCAACATTAAATAAACATTTAAATATTTTGTACATCCACTAATTTACGTAATTAAAACGTCCATATTAGGTTCATGGACGTTGGGACTAAATAAAAACCAAAATCAAACGTCCATTGGACGTCTTGCGCTGTCTGGGTAACTTAAAAAATATTTGTTAGATTTTAGAACACATGTAATAAATATAATGTAATATTTTTTATTTATAAAATGAGATGTAAAATTATGAATTTCTAGAAATTCATAATTTATGAATTTCTAGAAATTTCTAGAATTTCTAAATGTATCTTTTTTCTGTTTCAAATTAAAGTTTTTTTTATTATCAGAAAACAATTTATTTAAATTTATAAAGTGATTCATTTGTATTTTACTTACTTTTAAAACAAATAAATATTTTTTAAATATACTTTTTACATACTTGTTACACATACTTTTTATATTTAAAAGGATCTATTCTCTACTTTTAAATAAATCATTTGTTTTCGTATAAGGATATATCGTATGTATATAATATAAATCGTCTCTCAGTTAAAGTGACAGTGGTGAAGTAGGTAAGGTGAACGACTCAAGAAGCAGAGGTGGTGTTAGGTTCGAATCCCAGCATGGTAAGCAAATTTTCGAAGTACAATTTAAATTGAATTAAGTAGCGTGTGAAACAATAAAGTGGAAAATTTAAGAAAAGGCCAGGAAAAGAGAGAAATGTTTATATTTTTATAAATATAAACGTTCTGTTTATATTTTTTCGGTATCTTCTATAAATATTCATAACTTAATATATAGAATATTCGGTAGATTATTCTATTCAGATTCTGAGAATATTTAAATTAGTGCCATTCGAATGTTCTACGAATACACAATGAATATATACGAATGTCCTATAGAATATTCCAAATATTCTTGAAGAATATTCTTAAAATTCATAGGATTGTCTTGTGCTATTTGGATATAGTTAAAAAAAGTCAAAAAATAACTATATGTAATATTAAAATATACAAGGTCTTCCAAAAGTGTGAAAATCCCTTATACAGGGTGGCCCACTGAAAACGAAACAAACATGATTTTTGGCATTTAACTAATTTATTTAAAAAATGCTCGGACACGTCAACTTTAGTTTCAAGGGAGATATGTTAATTGGCGATTTCCATATGCCAAACTTCAACCCTATATGAGGAGCTCATTTTACCATAAAAATTTTAAATGACAAGGGCTCTAGCAATATACCATTTGAAAGAGCGATTAATTCGCTTTACAATAGGTTTTTATTTTTTTAATTTTAATCATTATTTCCCGAGTAATTATAACAAATCAATAAATAAAAAATTATGAAAATAAGTGGATGTGTAGCATTATTCTGTAATAATTCATCATCTAAAGATCCTAGAAACGCCAAATTAAAACAAATATAAAAAATGAAAAGAACCAAATATATAATTGTTACTTACCGTTTGTTAAATTATAAACAAAAAATAAAATTTAATGTAATAGAAAGTAATAATGCACATAACATTTATGAGAAAATCATGTACTCCAATGAAACAATACTAAACTAGCAATTTATATATCAACATAGTAAATGTTGGAAATAACCACCAACTTCTATACAATAATAAAGATTTTGTCAAAACGTTGTCGCACATATATATACAGATAAATAAATACAACGAAATATTAAGAGTTTTCTACACTTTTGGAAGACTCTGTATATTTATATTTAAAAATGTGTCTTATAATAATAAGTAATGAAAGATGTTAATGTAATGAGAGAAATGTAAAATAATGCATGTAAAATATAGTAATACTGATTTGTTTAGGAAAAGAATAAAAAAAACTTAAAAGATTACACTTATATTAATCAATATAATGAAACTTTATGAACAAAACTTACTATTTCTTACTATGCACCAAATATTATACGAAAAAGTGAACCAGTATGGCACAGCTTTTGCACTAATAAAAGTAATACAAATTAAGAACTTTTTATCTCATCCAAATATTCTACTTCTTCGTAATTCAAATTATCCGTCTGATTACTTATTGCACAAAATCTTTCAATAGCTGCAGCAATTCGCTCTTTTGCAATAACATCACGTTCCATAAGTTGAATTTTTTTGTGATAATATTGCTTCTGTAGCTCTAAATCACTTTGTATATTTCCACTTAGATATTTTTTATATGGTAGAGTTTTATCAAATTGTTGAGATTTATTCCTTGTTACATTATTATCTATTGATGTCATACTGCTTTCTGACTGTGGACCTCCTCCAGTTTTTTTTAAGTTTTTGTTAATATTGGTTTTCTTCCCTTTCACTTTAGTTTTCATATCATGCCAAGCCTATAAAATTTTAAAAATATAATTAAATATGATACAACACACCTATTGATATTCTATAAACCACCTTCTATGACAGAGATATACAAATTCTATTAGAATGTTCACAAAGAATCATAGACAAAGATGATGACATTACTTAGTGTATAAATTAAATCTAATGAATTCAATTAGATTAAAAAATCAAACCCAACTTTTTGACTGATATAATATTTTGTATAACATTAACCTTTCGCCATTGATACCAAGTCTTTTTAGCACCAGGAAGGGCATTTAATTTATGAGTAATTTCATTCCATAATATTTGAGCATCTTTATACGAAAATTTCGATGTAAACTTTGCTGATATTAATTCTGGATGGACACTTAAATACTCTAATAGCATTTCTTTCTGTCCAGCGGTTATATTTCCAGCTCGTTTCTCTGACATCTTAATCTTAATATTATCGCGTCCGACCGACCAGGCCGCCCAGCCGGTAATAAATTTTTGTCCAAACTATCCTTTGCCTGAGACACTCCAGTTACGAAACCTTCCTTTCCTAAAAGGAAGGTATCTCAGATGGCATCACCACCATTCAGGTCCCCTCCTAGGATGCGTTCAGATTCTTCATCCGGATGCACTCTATTACTAGAAACACTATAGTATATGTTACATATACTATAGCACTTCTAGTAATAGAATACACCCGGGTGTGGAATCTGAACGCAGCCCTAAAGGGGATCACAAGAGCTCAAGGTAACGATCATGAATCTTTCACGTGAACTTCATTTTCATTTTTCACTTTTCACTGTAAATTATTTCACATAAAAAGTAAACAATGAAAATGTGGAAAGCAATACTTATGTAATATAGATTATTAAAATTAAAATGTAATTACAGTATACAATGTAATATATAACACATTAATAAGCATTATACAACTTAAATTTATAGTTATAATATAATATAATAATACAATATGAGTAAATTTAATAAATGAGACGAACGTTAACCGTGAAAGGTGAATTCTCAAAACGTGAAATATTTCACGTAAACTTTCAGTTTGCTCGTATATGTCTTTTACATGTAAATTGTGTAAGTTTCCATGAAAATTTTTAAGCATCAAACGATGTGGTTTAAATATGAAAAATAATGTAATACTACACTCGCATATTATGTACAGAGTAGAATTTCTTATAGTGACTTTAATTTTTATGGTTATACGACAATTGGCATTTGACATAAGAATCCTACGTCCATTAAAGGGTACGTTCAGATTCCCTACCCGAGTGCACTCTAATACTAGAAGTGCTATAGTATATGTAACATATACTATAGTGTTTCTAGTAATAGAGTGCACCCGGGTAGGGAATCTGAACGCACCCAAAAATGAACAACGAAAGCCGAATGAAGTGATGACGTATAGGCAGTGAAAGTATACCGACGAAGTTTGCAAAGTTAAAATACGTATGCATCAGAAAGTTAAATATTAATAATGTAATATATTATAAATTGTATGCAATAAGTAAAATGTAAGTTTATTTTATGTATTTATTGCATGTATTTTATGTATTATTTTATATGAAATATATATTTTTTGCAGATTTATAATTTTAATATTAATAGAATATTTTATTTTTTCATAATTTATCCTAAAGTAATCCCAGACAAGCAGATTTCCAAGGGACGTTCTAAAGACATCACTATGTCTTAAAAACATGCTGAAAAAATTCTAAAGATGTCTATTGCAAATTGGTGTTGTCTTGAGTATATTATAATATTTTTTTTTAATTACAAATTCACGTTAAATCTTTCATTTTTCATGAGTTTAGTGAAGATTTTCATCTTTCACGAGTTTATTACAAAATCTTCACTTTTCACGAGTTCATACTAGGGGAAAAGATTTATGATCGCTACCCAGATTACGAGTATACGTCTTATGCAGGATTCACACCGTGTCCAATATCCGACGAACGACGTCCGATGTCCAATAGAAGAACAGCATTTTAATATAGAATTCAATTCTCTATTGGAAAGCTATTCTTTTATTGGATATCAGACGTCGGACATCGGATGCGGTGTGAATCCTGCATTACGTTACTGTTATGTCAATTCGTGTGTGGCGCCCCTTGTCCACAACCTTACTTTAATCTTTAAGCCGTACTAAATTGACCAACCAATTATTTAAAAAATAATCAACTGTGGTTAGTAAATTTCTTACGGTTTAAGAATTAAAGCAAGGTTGTGGACAAGGTTTAGAGGTGTCTATATTGGAAGTAAGCAGTAACAAGTAGTAAGTAAGAATAAGTAATTGGCCAATCATAGTTGATTATTCTTCTCACATTCGACTGTGGTTGGTCAATTTCTTACTCTTATTTTCTACTTCTTACTACTTTCTTCCAATGTAGACGTCTCTTTACTCTGCATGTAATTTTATTTTAAATGCAGGGCAGTGATCACGTAACTTCAAACGGAACTTTTCACTTTTCGTTCTATCGATTTCACGTGAACTTTGTCATTGTTCACGTAATCAAGTAACTCTATGCGTGAAAAACACAAATCGCTAAACATGGTTCCTATATGATTTCAATATCGATCAAATCAGTTGTATCCATCGGTTGTAGAACATATAACCTTAAAAACATTGCTATAACCTTAGAATTGTTATGTTTCCTGTATCTCATCACAGCAGTAGCATAATATATTCCGTATTCATCATGTCACTAGATTTTCACTTTTCCGCCAGTATATTTCATGACTAACAAGTTCACGTGAGAAGTTTCACGTTTCTACGCTTCGACGAGTTTAGTGATCACGAGTTCACGTGAAACTTTTCACTTTTCACGTTTCTACCTTAGGGGAAAAGTTACATGATCGCTGCCTAGAGACATGGCCACTCTCATTCTTCTCTCTGATTTACATAAAGTTCTACAATTATTTAAAATACGCACATATCCCAAATAGCACAAAGAACTCAAAAAGAATTCAGTTATGTGTCATCAATTCTGAGTTTATTTGGTGCAAAAAGAATTCTTTTTACTGAACTGAACTCTGAATTCTTTTTGTATCTGAAAATGAACTCAGAATTGGTTACATACGACTGAATTCTTTTTGAATTTTTTTTTAATTCTCTGTGCTATCTGGGTATGTTATCTGCATCGAATATAAAAATACAAAATGCGACATCTATAGGTGATTAAGTGAGTTTATTTGTCGATTTTCATCATTCTGTGAATCGATGCATCGCATACGTCCATTGAATAATTTGCAATTTACCCTGCAATCTGCATTATTCATGAAGGTATCTATGACTTCGGCTCGTCCTTTATTACGCACATTCGTAAGTGTATTGTAATTAACGATAATGTACAGCTTATCGTATTAACTTGTAATTGCTGCAATAAATCTATTGTCATCACATACATATAAATTGTCTATTATACTCTATATCATTCTATAAATTGCTAAGCCATGATCATAGCTGTAGTTGACGGCGCCAAAATGTAATAGAGGAGCAAAGTTCACGTACGTTACACAGAGTAATCTCAGGTGAACGTGTGATTATCATACATATCGAATAATGCCTTATTATGTGATAAGGTAAATAATAGATTTTTCAAGTAATATGAGAGTTTGCTCTTCTGTAAAAACATTGGTTAATTAGGTGGTTTGTAAGTATTAATAAAGCTCGAAGACACTGTGTTACGTACACACTTGCATAATACACAACTCATTTAATTATATAATATACTAGTATACTTACTGTATTCAATATATTAAATAGTATACTGTATAATATTTTATATGTATATATTTTATGTATACATATATATTAAATACTTTGTTATGTATAATATGTATATACACTAAAAAAGATATTTGTTTTTCTAGTCTGTGAAGTATAAGCAAGTGAACATGAATAATCCTAGACTAAAGGCTGAAGTAGTGCTATCAGAATCAAATCGAAAAGTGTGCATTGAGAAACTTCGGTCTTATCAATTACCAAGTGTACAGGAAACTGTTCCAGAAGCTGCTGTTTTAGTCCCGTTATGTATGCACAATGGAGAACTTGGTCTCTTGTATACTCTGAGATCTATGAAACTCACGACCAATCGAGGACAGGTTGGTTACTTTATGCTAATAAAAAATTCAATAAGTTGATTTAGTGGTTTTTAACTATTTTACTGGCTATTTGAAGTTAAGTTTTTAGCTTGTTTATTATTAATATTTAATTATAAAATTACTAACTGATGTGAAAGAGTGTTATATAATTTATATATCAAGTCTTATTTTAGCATAACAAGCCAGCAATCAAAATAAGATTTGATTTTCACAAGAACATCTTTTACAGGTGTCTTTCCCTGGTGGTAAACGAGATAAGGAAGATTCCGATCTGATAGAGACTGCCTTGCGAGAAACTTGGGAAGAGTTGAAGATCTCCAGGGATAAGATTGACGTGTGGACTGAAGGGAACATGATTGGGAAGACCACTGTGAACGTTATGCCTGTGTTAGCTTATATCGGCGAGATTGTAGTAGAAGATTTGGAGATAAACCAAGACGAAGTAGAGGAAGCATTCGTGATTAGCTTGCAGAAACTATGTGATCCTGAGCTGTTTCGTTTCACGCGTTTTCGAAATATCAATTTGCCGACTTATTTGGGCGGCAAGCATCGTGTCTGGGGATTCACTGGTGCGATCACCCATGTAGTACTCGAATGCTTGGTACCAAACGTTTACAAAAACGTGTTCCGTTTCTATCAGCTTCGAGAAACAAAGGCCTCAGATATCTTACATGCTGAAAGTCAAAAGATGAAAGTCGAAAGAAAGTCAGCTAATCAGAAAAATACTTTGTCCAAAATATGAAGGTAAAAATGGAGATTAGGAAACAATTGACAAAAAATGTTCTACATTCACTTGTACTAGTTGGAATTGTTTATGGTAATCCATCAGAGATATTTTTCTTAAAGTATCGAACGTGTTTTTATATTCTCATTGAAATTACATCGATTTAAAATTTATTTGAATCATATTTTGTTATTCACTATTAATACTGCTTTCATGATTGTGATTTTGTTACTCACCGATGAACAAAAACGCGCTAACATTAGCAGTGAATAACGAAGCAGTCTTTAATTTATTATTATCTAAATTTAGACGAAAAATAGAAGCTATGATAATTATATTTATAGTCATTAATCCCAATTCTGTTGACTCTAAATAAAATAGAGTATTATAAGGATATGCAAAACAATATACGGGTACGTTCTAGGCGCATATAGGTTCTTCAGGAAAACTTAAAGTAAATGTAGCTATATTTTAATATATATATATTTAAAAAAAAAAAAAAAAAAAATATATATATATATATATATAAAATACATATTGTACTTGCGATCTTAATTATTACAATTAGCAGAATGACTTTATTATAAATATATTTTTCTAACGTTATAACGGAAAACTGATAGAAAAATGGATTATGTATATATAAGTGTACATATATTAATATTTTACCTTTTTTTCTTAACATGAATATTTGTTTATATAAAAATGTTTGTTAATAATCAATTTTATTTCATCTTAAATATTTTACTCTTCTATTCTCATCTTCTGTAATATACAATGGACTACAATTTGAGCAAAAGTAATAATAATGAGATGGTTTCAGAAGCATCTCACAGTTTAGAGTCTCTATAGGAATATTTTTGAATATAATGTTTATCTCTCCCTATATATTTTTTATAACATAAATATATATAGGGTGTCTCACATTCTCCTCCGAGCATTTTGTGGGGACGTAGAACAGGTTGAGGCGTTATTATTAATTAAAGAAGATGAGTGCATTATCAAAATCGTGCAATAATCTTCTTTAATTAATAATTAAAAATCTATGTGATTATTTGGAAAATGGTAGAGGACTTTTTTGTTCAATTTGACCTAAAGTATAAGTACACGACGGCAGTCATTGTTAATATAACGTATTTACTATATTCTGCATGATCATTTACAAGTTTTCTACAATTCATATCTCGATAATTATTGCGAATATCGCAAAACGGTATAGGACTTTTATGTTCACCTCAACCTGTTCTACGTCCCCACAAAATACCCGGAGGAGAGTGTGAGACACCCTGTATATAAAATCCGCGAGCGTCAAGTGTTCAAATTTTTTATAAAATTTATCAAATTACAATACATAAAAATATTGTATAAGGGTGAAATTACGTGATGAATAAAAAAGCTGCGGAATAGAGGGTGCGTCATAGAAGTAACCAATCAGCGCTATGCCGCTTTTTTCTATCGCAAATTTTTGTGTGCAGGGGGTCGATCATGAATCTTTTCCTCTAGTGTGAATTCGTGAAAAGTGTAAACAAGTGTAACACTTTTGCACTCGTAAAATGTGAAACATGAAAAGAGATACTAAGGTTGCGTTCCGAAATTCACTTTCAGTACTGAAAATCTATAATTTATGTCACGTATACTATAGAATTTCAGCACTGGCAGTAAATTTCGGGACGCAACCTAAGTCGTAACTATCCCAATTACTATAGCTTTAAGCACATAGTGGCAGTAAATATGCTTATTTTGTAGTTATATATATATATATATATATATATATATATATATATATATATATATATATAGTGTAGTAAAAAGAAATCCATTATTTCTCCAATAGATGGCTTTAGTAATGTATGTCTCGCGTTGTATAAGTGCGATCGGGTTACACTAGATGGCGTTAGAAAGATAAGATTTCGTATTAAAAAAACTTCTCAGACAGTTTTGTGATTGTTTGATTCAGTATTGTTTGAGCGCGCGTCAAAGATGGACACCAGCAAAGAG
>NW_022639507.1:1750470-1751054 GCF_010583005.1 Odontomachus brunneus | reverse complement strand
ATATGTCGTTGTTTATAGAGTCTCTAGAATATGTCTAGGCATATGGCGTTGTGGTTGGATGTAATAAAAACACAAATATTTTCTACAAAACTATTTTTTATTTCTCATCAGTTGCATATCCATTGCATAAACAAACGATACATAATTAAATGATGATAAAATAAACGGTGCACATCATTCTGTGTCCAAATAAACAGCAAGCAACTGAACGGTGTCCAAGTAAACGGTGTCCAAGTGAACGGTGTCCAAGTGAACGGTGTCCAAATGAACGGTGTCCATGTGAACGGTGTCCAAGTGAACAATGAGCATCCTTCTGTGTCCAAGTGAACAGTGGGCACTTGAACTGTGTCCAACTGAACGGTGTCCAAATGAACGGTGTGTAACTGAACGTCGTGCATTTTCTTTCGTGTCCAAAAACAACGGCGCCCAAAAGTTTCGTGTCCAAACGCACCGTGTCCAATTGAACCGTGTGTCAAGTGCCGTGTCCATTTGCACCGTGTCCATTTGCAACGTATCCAATTGTACTGTGTCCAACTGAATGCCACTCTAGAATAGTACAACGGTTAAATGGCCATTTAAAGGCG
>NW_022639507.1:1750235-1750460 GCF_010583005.1 Odontomachus brunneus | reverse complement strand
TGGTCGAAACGCGGTGAGCCGGCGCAAACGGTGGCCAAGCCAGGATTGACGGTCAAGAAGACTTTGCTGTGTGTTGGGTGGAATTGGCAAGGAATCATCCACTATGAGCTGTTCCCCTACGACCAAATTCTTAATTCGGACCTGTACTGTCAACAATTGGACCGTCTGAAGGAATCAATCGCCCAGAAGCGGCCAGCTTTGGCCAATAGGAGAGGAATTGTGTTC
>NW_022639507.1:1749874-1750072 GCF_010583005.1 Odontomachus brunneus | reverse complement strand
GCGAATGATTTTGCTGGTGAAAAATTCGCCTCAAGAGAAGCTTGTAAAAATCGACTGTCCCAGTTTTTTGCCAATAGGGACAAGGGTTTGTATGAGAGAGGCATAATGGAATTACCTTCAAAATGGCAACAAGTTATCGAACAAAACGATGCATATTTGATCTAAATTGGATTATTCTAACTATGCTAAATAAAGTCA
>NW_022639507.1:1749112-1749864 GCF_010583005.1 Odontomachus brunneus | reverse complement strand
CGAAACGACAGGTTCTGCACGCAATCTGCCGCCAGTCTGTCGTCAGAGTCTGTTCGCAGACCCTGTCAACAGCCTGGCGGCAGATTGGGGACGCAGATGTCTATGGATCTGTCGACAGATCCTGCTCGGATTCGAGAGATCCTGTCGACAGTCTGACGTCAGTCTGCGCGCAGATTGCTTACTGGGAATATAGTTGAAAGTTTCAGTAACACGATATCAAGGAAATTTGGATGTAGACACCCAAATGTTTGGATATTTATTGGTTAGTGCTTTATTTTATAATAATGGCTTATATATATATATATATATACTTTTTTCTCTTTTCTGAACTTTTCTTAAATTTTTAAAATATATATGTTTTTAGTTTTCACTTTATATTGTTTCACACGTTACTTAATTCAAGTTAAATTTTACTTCGAAAATTTGCTTACCATTACCGAAATTCGAACCTGAGACTTCTGGTTCTTGAGTCATTCATCTTACCTACTGCGCCACTATGACTTTGATTGAGAGACGCTTTGTATTGTATACATATAGTATAAGGTATAGTAAAAAGAAATCCATTATTTTTGCATGAAATTGAAGGCTTTATTTAGCATAGTTAGAATGATCTGATTTAAGTCAAATATGCACCGTTTTGTTCGATAACTTGTTACTATTTTGAAGGTAATTCCATTATGCCTCTCTCATAGAAACTCTTGTCCCTATTGGCAAAAAACTGGGACAGTCGATTTTCACAAGCTTCTCTTGAG
>NW_022639507.1:1748861-1749052 GCF_010583005.1 Odontomachus brunneus | reverse complement strand
CATTATTTTTGCATAAAATTGAAGGCTTTATTTAGCATAGTTAGAATGATCTGATTTAAGTCAAATATGCACCGTTTTGTTCGATAACTTGTTACTATTTTGAAGGTAATTCCATTATGCCTCTCTCATAGAAACTCTTGTCCCTATTGGCAAAAAACTGGGACAGTCGATTTTCACAAGCTTCTCTTGAG
>NW_022639507.1:1745350-1748685 GCF_010583005.1 Odontomachus brunneus | reverse complement strand
TGTGGCCTGGCGTTGTTCTGATGGAACACAATTCCTCTCCTATTGGCCAAAGCTGGCCGATTAATTCCTTCAGACGATCCAATTGTTGACAGTACAGGTTCGAATTAAGAGTTTGGCCGTAGGGGAGCAGCTCATAGTGGATGATTCCCTGCCAATCCCACCAAACACACAGCAAAGCCTTCCTGACCGTCAATCCTGGCTTGGCCACCGTTTGCGCCGGCTCACCGCGTTTCGACCACGACCGTTTTCGCTTGACGTTGCCGTAAGTAATCCACTTTTCATCACCAGTCACCATCCGCTGCAGAAATGGGTCGATATTGTTGCGATTCAGCAGCAATTCGCAGATGGAAATTCGGTCCATAAGGTTTTTTTGCGTTAACTCGTATGGCACCCATATATCGAGCTTCTTTTTGCATCCAGCCTTATTCAAGTGGTTCCAAACGGTTTTTTGTGCAATGTTTAGCTCCTGGGCAATCGAAACAGTGTTTACATGACGGTCGGACTCGACGATTTCCATTATTTTATCGACATTTTCGACAATTAGTCTTCCAGAGCGTGGTGCATCTTTGACATCAAAATTACCGGAACGGAAGCGACGAAACCAAAATTGCGCTGATTGGCTGTTACAGTATTAGGTCCATAAACACTATTCACATTTTCAGTCGCCTGGCTTGCGTTTTCGCCTTTATCGAAGAAAAACTGTAAAATATGGCGTATTTTCTCTTTGCTGGTGTCCATTTTTGACGCACGCTCCAACAATACTCAGTCAAACAATCACAAAACTGTCTGAGAAGTTTTTTTAGTACGAAATCTTATTTTTCTAACGCCATCTAGCGTAAACCGATCGCACTTATACAACGCGAGATACACATTACTGAAGCCATCTATTGGAAAAATAATGGATTTCTTTTTCTATACCTTATATATTCATCTATGAAAACAAATGATTTATATAAAAGAAGAGAATAGAAATGTTTTAAATGTAAAATGTATGTTTGAAAAGTATGTAAGAAGTATATTTAAAAAATATTTTTTTTATTTGTTTATTTGTCTCAAAAGTAAATAAAATACAAATAAATTATTTTGTAAATTTAAATAAATTGTTTTCTGATAATAAAAGGAACTTTAATTTAAAACACAAAAAGATACTTTTAATATTAGAAAATAATTTATTTAGATTTATAAAATAATTTATTTGTACTTTATTTACTTTTAAAACAAGCAAATATTTATTTAAACATAGTTCTTATATAAAAAAAACTAATTTTCTTCTTATAAGAAAGTCATTTTTTTCTAGAAATTTATAATTTTACAGCTCATATCACAAATTTAAAAAAATATTACTTTATATTTATTACATATTTTCTAAAATCTAGCAATACTTTTTTAAGTTAAGAAATTATATTTAACAAAATGTTTCTTTAATTTAAAGAATTTTTCAGTATACATTACCAATTTAAATTTCGATTTTATTATTTTTTTATTAATTTAATAATTATAAATATTTAAACCGAAATTATAGAAAGCTTTTTTTAAATAACGGGAGCGGTGCACTTGGACACGGTGCATTTGGACACAGCCAATCACAGCACCGTGTGATTAGAGACATTTGTAGGGTCCCTTGGAACAGCGACTTGTGATTGGACTGTGTCCAATTGCCCCGTGTCCAACTGATATACACCCTTAAATAACTATCAATAAGATTTGAAAAGGCAAATAAGGAGTAAGCACGGATGTTTAGTGCTATTAAATACTAATATTACTTTTTATTAATAATAATATGATAGTGGGAGGATAAAAATGTCCAGCATGTCAAACGCACGTATCGAAATTTTTTCTTCGATTATCGTACGCGGCGAATTAACCTTTCATACTTAGACCGATCCTTGAGTCCCAATTTTTATATATATATGAAAGGTTGATTCGCAGCGTACGATAATCGAAGAAAAAATTTTCATACGTGCGTTTGACATGCTGGACATTTTTATCCTCCCACTATCATATTAATATTAATAAAAAGTAATATTAATATTTAATAGCACTAAGACATCCGTGCTTGCTCCTTATTTGCCTTTTCAAATCTTATAAATATTTACATTTATTTTTTTATATATACTACTTGTAAAAATATTTACAAAATATTACTACAAATATTTATTTTTTGTTTACTATAAATATTGCATAAAATATTTAGCCTATATTTTAATAATATTTTGAATAAAGATTTTGATACTTTTTTCTTTATGTATAGAAATATTTATAAAATATTTATATAAATAAAATATTAATTTTTAAAAAATAATTCGACCTAAATATTTATGAATCTTTATCATAAATATTGTGTGCTGTCTGGAAAAATTTCTTTTTTGATTAAGAAATGTTTTCTTTAACGAATTGGAAAAATGTTATGTTTTTTTAAATATTTAATAAATGTTTTTTTAAATATTTAATGAATGTCAAACTACTATTAAATATTAAAAAACGAAAAATTTTTTCAAACGTTAAAAAATGTTTTTTTAATGAAAAATGGGAACTTATCTCATTATTTTTAATGTTTTAAAAAATGTTTTTAAAATGTTTTTAAATGTTTAAATGTTTTTATTGTTTTGCTAGTTGGGTTCCTTATTAATAATATAAACGCGACATTATGCCGAAAACTAGATGGGGAATATGTTGGTACCAACGAAAACCCCTGGGTAGCAGAACATTAAATCTGTGAATTAGCAACACTATTAAAGTTGTAAATCTCCATGAGTTCGCGGATAAGCAATGGCGTAGGGACACTAAAGTTAGGCCCAGCCACATATTGAAGTCTTGAATGAGTTCGCGGAGTCTCTTGACATATACGTGTGTACATGCATATATATAAAATAATAAACAGTGTAGGACGAAAAGTGCACAAAGACATTTAATTAAAATTGAAAATTAAATAAATAAATAAAAATAACACGAATAAATAAAAATAAAGTGCATAGAGAAGAATAAGGTGAAAAATATAAGAAGATCTTCTTATATTTTTCAACTTATTCTTCTCTATGCATTTTATTTTTATTTATTTGTGTTATTTTTATTTATTTACTTAATTTTCAATTTTAATTAAATGTCTCTGTGTACTTTTCGTCCTACACTGTTTATTATTTTATATATATGTACATACGTATATGTCAAAAGACTCCGCGAACTCATTCAAGACTTCAATATGTGGCTGGGAGCACCTGACTTTAATGTCTTTACGCCATTGTTTATCCGCGAACTCATGGAGATTTACAACTTCAATAATGTTGCCAATTCACAGATTTAATGTTCTGCTCCTCAGGGGTTTTCGTTGGTACCAA
>NW_022639507.1:1736958-1744316 GCF_010583005.1 Odontomachus brunneus | reverse complement strand
TTGCACTAGTGCGCACTGAGTGCGCATTAAGGCTTGTTTACAGTACATTCTTATATTTAAGATCGTGTCTTAAATACATATTTAAAAACATTTTAACTAATAAAATGATTTGTACGGATGTTATACATATCATATTATGGTTAAAAATATTTGAGAATTTATTTGAGAATTATTTAAGACAATTTTTAAATATAATAACATACTATGAACAAGCCTTAGTGCGCACTCAGTGCACACTAGTGCAAGCAACCGAATTCGCTATAAGTTACGTCTAGTCTAAATACACGTCTAGAAAAATAGCAATTTAGACGTCTTCTATTTTAAGTAAATTCTAATGTTTTAGAATTCATTCATAATATATTGACCATTAAAACAGAGTTTTCGATAAAATTTCGGAATTTTATTTTGTCGATTATTTACAATCTCTCTAGACGTCTATTCGATATTGAATCGACGTCTAAATCCCAGTGAGAAATGACTTATCGATCGATGTCGAAAAGACGTCGATCAATAAGTTATTTCTCACTGGGATCGTGCGCGTTTTGCATAAAAAATTTATTCTAAGTAGAAACATCAGTTTTTTTTAGATTTCCGATTCAATTATAGTATTACAAAGATAGGAATGTCAGATTACTCGAGGAACATTAAACTAGAAGGAATGATCAAAGTCATTTTGCAAATAACTACATAAACTTTAGAGATATTAAATAAAATAGACAGGCGAATCAACGCGTTATAATATACTGTGAACACTGTAAGTATATATTTTATAAGCATAAATTGTAAGAACATCATTGAAGTCATTGGAACACCGCGTGCTGCTCGATCGTCAGGTTTAGCAACGCAGTCAGAATGGATGGATGGGTGACGACTTTGAATTTGAAATTCGAGGCAGAATTCGCGAAAGTTTTAGCGTGTGTTTGACAATCTTCGTTTTTTAGCAGTTTATAAGACATAAAGAAAATTAGGAATTAGTTATTTTTATGAAACAATTTAGTGAGAAATGACTTATTGATCGACGTCGAAAAGATGTCGAATCGACGTTGAAATAACGGTCTGTTAGACATCGATAAGACGTCGAAATGAGGGAGCGGTGTACTTGGACACGGTGCATTTGGACACAGCCAATCACAGCACCGTGTGATTAGAGACATTTGTAGGGTCCCTTGGAACAGCGACTTGTGATTGGACTGTGTCCAATTGCCCCGTGTCCAACTGATATACACTCTCGAAATGACGGTTTATTAGACATCTAAATGTAGACCGTTTTTAGGTCGATATAGATCTTAATCTAGATTAGACGTAGATGGTAGATAGACGTTTCATATAGACGTCTAGTAGACGTCGAATCGACGTAACCTTTCTCGTTAGGGAGATTAAAAGTATGATAACGAGAATGTACAACCTGATTTATTTATAAGATTTATTTATTTATAAAAGTATACATTTGGACATTCGAGGTAATGCGATGCACATACAATCACTTTCTCACTATTTATCATCAGCACCAATATTTTCATATGTACTAAAAATATATTTTATTGCAAGTAATGCAAATTATGTATCTATATTCGTATTTGCGTTAAACAAATCTGATACTTCCCTAATTATCCCTAGTTAATAGCATAAAAACGAAAGATATATGCAAAACAAATATATGTATTATATTAAAAAAATATTAATTACATGTTCTAAGGTGAGAAAAAAATACCGCACACAGCAACTACGGGAGCGGTGCACTTGGACACGGTGCATTTGAACACAGCCAATCACAGCACCGTGTACTTAGAGACATTTGTAGAGTCCCTTGGAACAGCGACTTGTGATTGGACTGTGTCCAATTGCCCCGTGTCCAACTGATATACACCAAGCAACTACTCGTCCCCGGGATTTGAACGCTCGCTGCTGGCTCAAAAATAATCGATGTGGAAGCCTCAGAGTGCGATTAGATATATCGCGGTATGCGGTATGCAGTACGCGGAACATGGTAAAGTAAGTAGAAATCGCGCGCGGTGAGCCGCACCTGTTTTCTTTCTTTTATTACATGCAGTAGAAACTTGCGCGGAAAAGCGACACGGGCTAGTGATAAATTCTCATTTGTTTTCATTTTCTAAAATGTATTAACTTATTTCTATATATATTTTACTAATATTCTTATTTTTTCAACAAATTTACTTATTAATTGCATTTAAATCAATTAATTCCATTTAAAAGTGCATAGAAATGAGAATTTATCATTAGCCCGTGCGCTTTTCGCGCAGTTTCTGCTCCATGTAATAGGAGGAAGAAAACAGGCGCGGCTCATCGCGCGCGGTTTCTAGTTACTTTACCGCGTTCCGCGCACCGCATACCGCATACCGCGCTACATCGGGAGCGGTGCATTTGGACACAGCTAATCACAGAACCGTGTACTTAGAGACATTTGTAAGGTCCTTGGAACAGCGATTTGTGATTGGACTGTGTCCAATTGCCCCGTGTCCAACTGATATACACCCCGCTACATCTAATCGCACCCTCAGTCTGCTCAGCCACGCCGCTTTTTTGAAAGATAGCCGCAACTTTAATCATATGTGTGATATAGCCCCGTGATCTAAATTTTATACTGTAATTTCTTACAAACAAAGGCCCATTGGCACAAACCCCGTTAAGCCCGTATCAGACTACAGATTAGGATTGAGATTGAATTGAAATTTAGCCAATCAGAGCAAAATTCACTAAGCTCAAATTTGGTGAACTTTTTTCTAATTGGCCAATTTTCAATTTAATCTCAATCTTAATCCTTAGTCTGATACGGGCTTTAGGATATTGATGTATCACAGCTAAGGCTGCATTTAGATTCCCCACCCAGGTGTATTCTATTACTAGAAGTACTATAGTATATGTAACATATACTATAGTGTTTTTAGTAATAGAGTGCACCCAGATGAGGAATCTGAACCTAGCGAACGTGCTATCATTCGTTCAGAAATTGATTTAGCAGGTTGTGGCACATCCTTGTGAGTAAATTTTCAGATGCAAAAAAGTGAGAAATCTGATAAAAGAGCTAAATTTAATTTAAAATCAACATAAGTTTAACTAGTTGTAATCGTTTCTACAATATATATTTTTCAATATTTTTTTTAACCAGTGTCATACATCATTGTTACGTCATTTTATGTAAAAAATGACGTTTAAAATGTCGTGATTAATTGGTTAATTTGAAGGATAAATGACGTAACAGATGACGTAAGTCATGTCATTTCACGCTACCTGGATATGTCACCATGGCCCTGATTCTCGAAAATATATTGCATATGACATTTAGAAAAGCTATAGTTCATGTTACGTATACTATAGTTTTTCACTAAATGTCGTATGCGATATATTTTCGAGAATCAGGGCCCATATTATACAAAATCACTGCAATATTACAGATAGATTATTGTAATATTACTGTAATATTAATGAAATATTGTGGAAATATTTCATTCGCGGACATTTCACATTGCAAAAATATTTCTGCAATATTATTAATACATTGCTTGTAATATTATAGCAAGTTGTAAATTACAATATTGATGCATATTATATTGTTGTGTTGGTATATGTGTTATATTATATAAAAAGAGTCACTAAAGAGTGAAATAAATATTAAAACATGAATTTATTAAAAACTATTCTGAACATAAAATAAACTGCTAAAGAATTCTTTTCAAATACATGTAACATGTATTTGAGCTCTTTCGGAATCATTATTTGAACACATTTTTGCTGACATTCCTTGTTATACTTAAGAATTCATTAGGAACTTTTTAGTCACTGTTTCTGAAAAAAAAAGAGGGATTCATTCCTCTTTTATTAAATTTGGCAAGATCTTTTTAAGAACTTGTGCCATCTGGGTAATATATTAATAAACTTGTGTGTATATGTTTATTACATATTACATTATTATTGTTATTATTTCAGAAGATAACTATCAAGTCAGTGAGAATTATAATGCTGATGATACAGATCATGCTTCCAGTGATTTAGAATACTTAGAGAACATAGAGAGTTTAAAAAGAATTCAGTTATGTCACCAATTCTGAGTTCATTTTTAGGTGCAAAAAGAATTCTTTTCACTGAACTAAATTCACAAAATAAACAAATTCACTGAACTCTGAATTCTTTTTGCATCTAACAATGAACTCATAATTTTGGTGACATACGACTGAATTTTTTTCGAATTCTCTATGTTATTTGGAATAAGAACTTGTTGAAACTAATTAGTTCTTACTTTGTAGCATACATACAGATATCAAGAAAAATAAAATTGCATTTAATAGAGAACATTTGAATATACTTTTTTGTACAATGAAAACGTATATAATTTCAACTTTATATAAATAATAAAGATCAGACGCTCTAATGATATATATTTCCAAAATGTGCACCATTACTATTTGAACAAAAATCAACTCTTTTATGAAAACTATATAAAACGTTGTACAAACATTCACTTGTTATGTCAGTAACTACTTTCTTAATGGCTTCAATCAGCTCCTCTTTCGTTTTTGGACTTTTGGAGTAACAGTTGTCTTTGATATATCCCCATAAAAAAAAGTCGCACGGATTTAGATCTGGAGAATAAGGTGGCCACTCTATTCCTCCCTGGAAAAACTTTGGACAACTCAGGCCAATTACTCGATCCTCGTATACTTCATAAATTGCTTCAAAAACTTCCCTTGTACGGTGAGGTGTCATTCCATCCTGCATAAAATAAAACTTTTCAACCAGGTCGTTTTCCTTTGCAAAGGGGAAGAATTTTGTTTGCAACAACTCTTTGTAATTCTCTGCAGTGATAGGTGATTCCAAGAATTCAATGTAAACTCCTTTCACTGAAAGTGCTGCCCACACTGTTACTTCCTGTAGATGTAGAGGTTTTGATAAAGAAACTTGTGGGCTTTCCTGCCCCCAAAAATGGCAATTCTGCTTATTAACATATCCATTTAACCAAAAGTGTGCCTCATCGGAAAAGATTATTTGATTCTCTTTAATTTCTTTACTTTCCAATAACTGTGCCATTGTCTTGCTGAACTCTACACGTTTCTCCTTAGCTCGTTCTGTTAACAACTGATGGGTTGTCACTATGTAAGGATGCAGCTTCAAAATCTTCCGTAGAATTCTGTGCAGCGAAGTTTTCTTGATTCCGAGTACTTGAGCTACTTTTTTAATGGAGACATTTGGATTTTCATCAAAATAATTCTCGACGTTGTCCAATATTTGTTCCGTTGCTCCCACGTACGAAGGGCCCAGTATTTCGCGTCTAGGATCTTGAACAGTACCGTGTAGTATAAAATTATCGATCACACTGCAATGTGTATAAAATTATTTTAATAGATTAAAAACGGATGATAAAATCACAAGAAAAACTGAGGGATCATGAATATAAACAAATAAGTTTTCCTTACCTTTTCAGAGTATTTTCATTGGCAATCCTATGTACTCCATATTTGTTACGAAATTCTCTGTACGCACTGGAATATACTTTTCCTTTAGAGTAGAAACACTCAATAAGATAAATTTTTTCTTCTGTTGTGAGGTCACTCATTTTTTTACTCGTTCTTGATTCGAAGTCAGAATAAAATCAGCGGCACACGATTCTTGTTTTCGTGCTGGATTGCTTGCTGGATGGAAATACTCTATTTTGATTGGTCCGTCTTCAGAAATGCAATCAGAACAGAGTATTTCCATCCAGCAAGCAATCCAGCATGAAAACAAACATCGTGTGCTGCTGACTTAAGGGTGCGTTCAGATTCCCTACCCGGGTGCACTCTATTACTAGAAACACTATAGTATATGTTACATATACTATAGCACTTCTAGTATTAGAGTGCACCCGGGTAGGGAATCTGAACGTAACCTAAAAGGGTGTATATCAGTTGGACACGGGGCAATTGGACACAGTCCAATCACAAGTCGCTGTTCCAAGGAACCCTACAAATGTCTCTAATCATACGGTGCTGTGATTGGCTGTGTCCAAATGCACCGTGTCCAAGTGCACCGCTCCCGACTTAAAATTCTTTCTTTTTCTTCTCTTTCCCTCTCTGGTTTTAGTTGTAGGACGTCCTTAAGACGAAATTCTCAAGGTGCAAACTAGAGATGCCCGATTCTTAATCGATTCGATTCTTTCCCTAACAAATTTAAGGAGAAAGGGTTGTTCGTGCTGCTGCGGGAGCGGTGCACTTGGACACGGTGCATTTGAACACAGCCAATCACAGCACCGTGTACTTAGAGACATTTGTAGGGTCCCTTGGAACAGCGACTTGTGATTGGACTGTGTCCAATTGCCCCGTGTCCAACTGATATACACCCTCGTGCTGCTTGCATGTTTCATACTTTTCGTTTTTAAAAAGAGATGATCAGACGCTTGGAAGAAACAATCGAGTTGGTTGTCTCGTTTTTGCTTCTTCGAAACATTCCAATATACTTTTATCTAATTTTAAATACGAAAAGTGCGAAGAGTGCAAACAACACGAATAAAGGTACCTTTACATGGGAGCATCGAGCGTTAAAGCATTAAAGCGGTAGCCAATCAACGTGCCACTTTCCGCAAGAACTATAAGTATACTTCTGGGACCTGATACGTTGATTGGCTAACGCTTTAACCCTAGACACTGGAACGATCCCATGTATTGGTACCTTCAGCCTATTTTTGGGGAAAGAATCGAATTGATTCAGAATCGGGCATCTCTAGTGCAAATCCATGCAGTGGAATAGTGGAGCGCAGAATGAGAGCAGAACCAATCATGAGCGTTCCACAGTTTTCGCTCTGATTGCTTTGGCTCATAATTGGTTCCGCTTTTGTTCTACGCTCCGCTATTCTGCTGTATGGGTTAGCACCATCGACATATAGAATGGACCTAAATGAAGTGGTGGGGATAGGAACAGATTTAGGGCTGCGTTCAGATTCCCTACCCGG
This sequence comes from Odontomachus brunneus, assembly GCF_010583005.1. NCBI lineage: Eukaryota > Metazoa > Arthropoda > Insecta > Hymenoptera > Formicidae > Odontomachus > Odontomachus brunneus. The sequence goes on along the minus strand of NW_022639507.1, from coordinate 1,737,376 downwards.
GTGCATTCTAATGCTAAAAGTGCTATAGTATATGTGACATATACTATAGTGTTTCTAGTAATAGAATGCACCCGGGTAGGGAATCTGAACGCACCCTAGAGTGAGAGGCAGACAATAGTAGGACACTTTCCGTCTCTGTTTACTGAAGTCTGATTGGCTGCAGGAAATTCAGCAATACTGTATCCTACGAAAGTCAGGCCCCAAAAACTAGACGCGAGAATATTACTTCATGCTATATCTCTGGGTGTTTACGTTAAATCGAGTACGAGTTAGTTCCACTAGGGTCGAAAAATGTAATAGGCACAACCATTTAGTATCTTCATGGTTCAAGACAACTCAATACTGCTTTCCGATGCTCGAGTAGAGTTAGTTAGAGTTAGCTGGAGTAGCGTAGCGGATAACGTGAGCATTAGGTAGA
>NW_022639507.1:1736819-1736948 GCF_010583005.1 Odontomachus brunneus | reverse complement strand
TATAAACAGAATTCTTGTAAATAAATTAGGATACATATTATTTTAAATTAGGATTATATTTTACCCTTCAGATTTCTCACATGATAGTTTATAATAAATATGATTTTAATAAAATACAAATAATCTTAT
>NW_022639507.1:1736299-1736809 GCF_010583005.1 Odontomachus brunneus | reverse complement strand
AAAATGTAATAGGCACAACCATTTAGTATCTTCATGGTTCAAGACAACTCAATACTGCTTTCCGATGCTCGAGTAGAGTTAGTTAGAGTTAGCTGGAGTAGCGTAGCGGATAACGTGAGCATTAGGTAGATGATTTTCAAAAAATGTTAGTTATTAATAAGTTTAATCTCATATAGTATGTTTATACCGAATGTTTAATATGCGTACCAATTAGTAATTTTATGTTAAATTATTTTAATTTCGGCGATGTATATAAACATCATATTGAAGTAGTGCAATATTGATTAGAAACACGTATCGTATTAATTGAATATATTGCATCGCCGAAATTAAAATAATTAGATATAAAGTTACTAATTGATAAGCGTATTAAACGTTGTGCCTATTACATTTTTCGACTCTAGTGGAACTAATTCGTACTCGATTTAACGTAAACACTCTTTATTACGTATTATGTTTCTCAAAAATATCATGTAATACAAAAGTTAAGATGGTACATTTTTATCAGTT
>NW_022639507.1:1724835-1736289 GCF_010583005.1 Odontomachus brunneus | reverse complement strand
ACGTTAAAAAAATATGGATATAATCGTGAGATTTTACGAAATTATTACCTAGGTAGCGATCATAAATCTTTCACGTGAACTTTATTTTCATTTTTTACTTTTCACTATAAGTTATTTCACATGAAAAGTGAACAATGAAAACGTGGAAAATAATATTTATGTAATATAGATTATTAAAATTAAAATGTAATTACAGTATACACAATGTAATGTATAACACATTAATAAGCATTATACTACTTAAATTTATAGTTACAATATAATATAATAATATAATATGAGAAAATTTAATAAGTGAGACGAACGTTAACCGTGAAAGGTAAATTCTCAAAACGTGAAATGTTTCACGTGAACTTTCAGTTTGCTCGGTTAGACGACAGTTTCCCGGAAAATGGAGGGGATAATGTTGGTACCAAGGAAAATCTCTACACGATAATTTAAAGATCTGTTCTTTGTAACTACATGCTACTGAACTAATGCAAAAGGTTAGAATGAGAAAACGTATACTTGCCTCACTTCAATTTATTGCACCAGTTCAGCAGTGCAGTTACAAAAAATAGATCTTTAAATTATATCGTGTAGAGATTTTCCTTGATACCAACATTATCCCTTCCACTTTTCGGGAAACTATCGCCTAACCAGGGGGTCGATTGTGTATCTCGAAACGGAATGAAAATTACAAAAGTGAGTAAATTCACTAGACATTGACCAACGAAGTTATAAATATTGTAGTAAATTTGCTCACTTTTGTCATTTTCACTCTGTTTTGAGATACACAATCGACCCCCAGTTTGCTCGTATATGTTCTTCTTTACATGAAATTGTAAGTTTCCATGAAAATTTTTAAGCATCAAGCAATGTGGTTTACATGTGAAAAATAATTTAATACTACGTTCGCATATTATGTACAAAATGAGTAGAATTTTTTATAGTAACTCTAATTTTTATGGTTATACGACAATTGACATTTGACAAGCAGACAAGCAGACTTCCAAGGGACGTTCTAGAGACATCACTTGTCTTAAAAACATGCTGAAATATTCTAAAGATGTCCATTGCAAATTGGTGTTATTTTGAGTATATTGTAATATTTGTTTTACTTACAAATTCAAGTTAAATCTTTCATTTTTCACGAATTTAGTGAAGGTTTTCATCTTTTACGAGTTCATTACAAAATTTTCACTTTTCACGAGTTCACACTAGGGGAAAAGATTAATGATCGCTATCCAACAGTGCACCTGAAAAGAACAGACTAATAGATTAACGCAAGCGCATGTGGTTCTGTGGGACAAAAAGCTCCCAACACTGTATGCAGTCGGTGCAGTCGTCATTTCCTGCTCATTCGTGTTGAAATTTCAGACATGGCTGTCATTGATTTTGATCGTAAAATTTTATTTTCTCGAGAGTAAAAATAACTCCGTATCGGTTCTGCATAAAGGATCGTTGATTTCCTCGGTTAAAATTTCACGTACGACATGTGAAAATCTATTGTGTTTTCTCCGTGTTTCATTGAAGTGTAATATTTGTCGTTGTTATTGCAGATTGTTTATACACGTAAATCGAAAAATGGCTGCTGTGCCGTTGATTTTGGCCGAGGAGGATATTGAACGAGGTGGCAAGGAGCAGCCTGAACACGAAATACAAAATGACTTTGCATATAACAACAGTGTCCACAATGCAACTATTAACATACGAATGGGTATTTGTATAATTTCACTGGATTTTTAAATCAACACTACACAACATTATGCTTGTTACAAAATGTTCATTAACATGACTATTTATAATTAGAGCACATCAGTATTATTGAATTTCTAATAATCATTAAGTAATATTATCTTTCCTTCAGGCTTCTTGCGGAAAGTATATGGTTTATTGAGCATACAGCTGTTGATGACAATTGCAATAGGCTCTGTATTCATGATGAGCTCAACTGTGAAATTATATATACAAGACAAGTAAACCAGTCTTTTTTTAATATTCACTTTAGCAAATCTAAATAAGTTGTATGAATAATATATATTTACATATAAATATGTACAAGATGCTAAAAAAAGAGTTAAAGACTTATAGGATAGACAGTATTTATTATACAAAGTAAAAAATACTTAGTAAACATAAGTTGAAAAAACAAGCCTTTCAGAGTTGCAAATGTTTTTCAGTTTTAGTAACATATATTCTTTGTGGTTTTATTGCATGGTAGATGAATGTGAACAAATATCTTTACATCAATCAAGTAAATACTATTTTATTATTTTATTATTTGATGTTTACAAGAAAGATGTTCTACATGTTTTCCACATGTTTTTGATATCTTAAATTTCTACACATTTTTGATATCTTAAATTAAGATAAAAGTACCAATGCCTGAACACTAATAATACTGATGCCTAATTTTTGATATTCTTATTGTTTTAATCTTTTTTTAAACATGAATATTTAAACTTTCTATATATATATACATACATTATATATATGTACTATGTAGAAAATTAAATATTTGTGTGTGTGTGCATGTGTGTGTGTGTGTGTAAACCAAAATAATAAGAATGTCAGATACCAACATTATTAGAGTCCAGACATTAAGACTTGCTTTGTTACAGAATTTTCTGGTGTAAATATCTTGCTATATAGAAACGTCATACAGCTAGAATATTTCCGTTGGCAAAATCATACATAAAATACATATCTATTATTCTCTAGTTAAAAAATAATAATAATAAATAAAAATAATACGATAATTGATTGAAAGGATTTTTACTACCATGTCTATTGAATATTGTACCATCACTGATCATAAAAATAAATGATTATACACTATACTGACATTAAAATAATAATCAAGAAATTATTGTGTAATTATTGTATATTATTATGTAGAAATAGAATTGATTCAAAAGAAACCAGAAATTTTTGGAAAAGGACATGCAAATATTTTTTGCAAACGTCATAATATAGTAAGATACTCGATCGTGCGTAATCAACGGAAGCATACAAATAACTTACATTATTAAAACCAAAAAAACATTTGTAACTCTAAAAAGATTGATTTTTCCACTTATATTTACCAAACATTTTTTACTAAGTATAGTGAGTGCTATCTACCCTGTAATCCATTTTTTAACACTCACTATTATTATTTACACATAAATGAGTTGATAAAGTTGCCATTGATTCATTGTCTGATTTAGCCTATGGACTTTGGGTTTGGCATGTGTTCTGACGATAGGTGTACTGATCGGTTTGCTTTTCAAAAGAAAGGATCACCCTGCTAATTTGATACTCCTGGTCATATTTGTAAGTATGAAAGAAGATAAATTTATTGTTTACACTGATAAAATACAATCTCTATAAGAAAAATATATGTATGTATGTTCAAAATTATAGACTTTAGTACAATCATATACTGTCGGAGTTGTGGTGTCTATGTATGATACCTCAATAGTCTTGGAAGCTTTATTTATAACACTGACAGTTCTACTCGCCTTGACGGCTTATACCTTCCAAACAAAGCGAGATTTCTCATTTATGGGATTTGGGTGAGTATATTTTTACTATAAAAATATTTAAACTAACATCTGTTTTTTTTTTTTTAATTAGTATTGTACTGGAACTTTATTCTTTTTTTGTTTCAACACTATTAACCTTAGCAACATAATGTATTAGACTAATATTGAAACTGTAGCAGCCAACCATTGACTAAATAATAGGTTGTTCTTTTCAGCTGCACTGTTGAAATACACTGGTGCAATAAATTAAAGTGAGACAAGTATATCTTTTCTCACTCTAACTTATTGCACCAGTTCAGCAGTACAACTGAAAAGAACAGACTAAATATGTATTGTTTGGGTAAACCTGCTCTTTGCTTCCTGCTTCTTTCTCTTTATCTCTTTCTCAAACCTTAAGCTTTAAGCCAGAAAAAGATAGAAGACAAGAAATAGAACGCAAAAAGCATATTGTAGATCAGGCTATAAAGAGAAAAAAACAGGAAGCAAAAAACATGTTGTAGCAGTAGCGTAGCCAGAAAAAAGTTTCGGGGGGGGGAGGTTGCACTTTTTATTTTTGACGAGCAAAAAAGGTTATTCGAAAAAATTTTTCTCTGGCTGCAGCCCTCTCCTACGCTACTGTGTTGTAGATTAAGTTTTATATGCTTATTTTATTCTAAAAGTGAGAACCACATTTTAATTCAGTTAAAAGTGATAGATATTTTAAGTTATGTACATTGACCCTCATTCTAAATTCTCTTTTATCAATAGAAATATTTCTAAATGTGCTTATAAGCCAATTGAAAGGTTTATAAGACATATTTAGAAATATTTTAATTAATAGAGTTCAGAATAAATGCCAATATACATATTCAAGTTAACTCCTAAACCAAGTTACAGTTTTTGCTTTTAGAGTGAAATAAGTATATAAAACATAATCTACAATGTTTTACTTCAAAGAGAAAAAGTTATGTAGTTGAGTGTGAAAAATAAATCTCTTATATGTTTTATTTATATACAAAACGAATATTATAAGTCAGGGTTCATTAGACGCTCGAAAATATTCTAATAAAATTAGGAAAGTAACGCCGTTATCTTTGCAAGTTATTTCTTTCACTAATGACTTAATAACGATGTTATTTTTTTTTATTAATAACGGTAACGCAGTTATATTTTTTTGTTTAACAACGAATATAATTATTACTTTTATTGCTACTTCGCAAATGTAAAATGCATATGTATAAAAAATTCAACAACAAATCCTAACAAAAAAAATATTCAAAACTTAGTGAAAAATTATAACGATTTAACGGAAATTATAACGATTTGTTACTTTTTGAATAACAGTAATGATTTGGTTTTTAAAAGTAACTCTTCCAACAACAAGGTGACCAGACGTCCTGATTTTTCACCGTTTGTTCCGAATTTTTTCGAGTGCTATTCGGGACACCGATTTGTCATCATTTTCAATGATTGCCAAATAATTTTCGGATCTTTTAACCTTTCTCCCCTTGCTTCACACATTTATGAAATGTCCCGAATTCAGAGCTGAGAAATCTAGTCACCTTACCCAACAACCCTATATTCTAGCTATATAATAACGTCATCAAACTCAGTGTTTAAAAAACGTTTCAGAATAGTTGCTACGTTAAATTGGCCGCAATTATAGTTACATACCTTCTTTTTACAGATTATTCATCGGACTCTGGTGTCTCTTAATCGGCGGTTTCATACAAATTTTCCTTCACAGCACCGCGTTGGAACTAGCCATAAGTATCGGTGGTGCACTGTTGTTCTGCTTATTTATAATCTACGACACGCAAATGATAATGCACACCCTCTCGGCCGAGGAATACATCCTGGCGACGATTAATATATATTTAGATATAATCAACTTATTTTTACATATATTGCGAGCTCTCGCGATTTTGAAGCAATAAGCGAAAAATATTATACGTGTCGGTTGCGTTGCGTCGATCTTTTTATTATAGTTATAATGTAATCCAAGTTGTGACTATACAATAAATTCTTATTTTTATTTAGGTACCTCTCTGTGAGAGATACAAGATTGCTTTTAGCATCGCATAAAAAAAAAAAAAATATATATATATATATAAAGATGTTTGATGAGAGAGAGAACTGCAACTTTGGTTTTAATGTCTTTTTATTGGCGTAAATATAAAGAAAGATATCAGAATTCATGATGTCTCCATAGCGGCTGTCACATCTTCTGTGTATTTTCCTTTGTCTTTGCCCAGCGCAGCGAGCCTACCTTTACTTCGCCTATCGATGATCTTCTTGCGATCCTTGTCCATCTTCAACTTAACGATAACTGTCTGAAACATTGACATGATCACGAGTTAAAATTCGACCGAAGGAAAGCTTTCATTGAAAAATAAAAAAAAATTGTATAGTCAGTGCCAATTCTTCTGCAACGATTAGACTAAGCAAGACTTCTCGACTGACGTACAAGAGAACCTTGTACACTGTTTTAAAGTCCAGCTATTTGTCTAAACCTATGTGAATGGTTTAAGTCATCATAGAAGTAATAAAATACAAGTTCGGGAAGAAATCTCTAATATGTACACATATATGTTTATAAGTGTATTTAGTAATGCTATCATTCAGTGAGCAGCTTTTTGTAAGCATTCACATGGATGAGCAATCTTCATATACTGGATATATTCTTACAGTCTTTATTCGGGGAGAAATAGATTATATACAATTATGTATATATAATTATACATAAATTATTTATAATTATGTGACCTATATAAGAATTTTGTCTTTATTTAGTCATATACAGAATGTTGTAGGTTCTAGTAGCCAAACTGTGCCAGTGTTTCATAGATAAAAAGAAATGTTATATAAAATATAACAATGTTATTCATAATGTTAAAGTTGTTATATACCATATAACAATTAATAAATATTATATAAAAAAGAATGTTATAGGTTCATAGAACAATTGTGAAACACAATGGATTATCTGCATGCTACAAACAGATCTTTCATATTGTTCTCTTATTATTATAAGTCCATAGAAGCTTAAAAGGTTGGAAACGAGTTCAACGAGTTCAAAGTGTTCAACGAGTTTTATATCAGGCAACTGTTCAACAATTTCGAGAATAATTACACTCAGTACATAAATGTAAGGTATTCACTTTTGGGTCTTATTTGTTTGTACTTTTATATCTTGGTCAAATCTGAAACTACACATTGATCAGAGCCAAGAACTCAGTGAATGGTTGTAGTACTGAATACATACAATGTATGTTATTAACAGCTACATTTCAGCAAAGAAGGCAGCTGAGTATTTAATGACAATTATCTGTATATAACTAGAGTATTCTATTAATTCTTGACAGATCCAGAAGAGTGAGATCAATCAGGAGTAACAATCATGAAGTTCATTGAGCATGTAGTGATTATTGTCTGTAACTGGAGTTCTCTTGATAGACTCAAGAGAATGTATTAATCAAAAGCAACAATCGTTAACACTAGAATCCTAAAAATGACAATCTTTTTTGGATACTTGAAAGAGTTACTTAGATTTCTTATTATAATATTTCAATTATATTTTAAAATTCTGTTTTTCATTATTCGTACCAATAATAACTTCTAAATATACTAAGGACAAAATTTCTAAGATATAGGCTGGTATTCATAGTCAGTTCTTATATTTAAGATCGTCTTAAGTTCATCTTCAGATGCTGTACGGATCATTTCATTGGCTATGGAGTATCTGAAGGTAAACTTAAAACAGTCTTAAATATAAGATCTGACTATGAATACCAGCCATAGACATTTTATATATCTTGTAAACAAATTTTTTTTTCACAATTTTCATAATTTTTCCAAATTTATTATTTCTTATAGTAAAATTTATCATAATTATTTACTGGTTCTTTATAATTAGTACACAAAGAAAATATTGTAGTGAAAATTATGTTAAAATATTGCTTTTTTTTATAAAACTGAATTATACACTGAAATTTTGTTATAAATTTTGCTATAGAAATAAATTTGATGATATAAAAAATGTATATGATGTAAAAAATATTTTTTCAATTACGATAATTTTATAATAAAAAGTCAAATATATATATATATATATATAACATTTGTAAACAAATATAATTTAATAGTAATTTCAGTCATAATTTTGTATAGTCAGAGATTAAAAAATTTTGTTACAATTTGTATTACAATATTTTTTCCATATAAAGCTGATAAATAGACACAGTATAAAATATAAATTCATTTGGAATTAGAGTTAAAATTTCAAATAATAGTTGGTATATTGTCTATTCAAACAAATAAAGAGTCAAAATAACTTTCTTAGACCATAAGTAAAACAAAATAATTCATCACAATATCATCAATCTCTTTTATCAGTGGCTTGATTTACATCGTGTACTTGATACGCGTACTAAATAGTAACTTTCTATTAGATAATCTTAATATCGATGATATATATAAACAACGGTATATTAAGCTGGTATAATACTTATCAAGAAAACGTATTGTATTGATTAAACGCATCGCCGTATGCATTGTCAATATTAAGATTATCTAATAGAAAGTTATTATTTAGTATGCGTATCAAGTGATATAAACCAGGCCAGTATGTTCTATTTCTAAAAATAATTAAATTGTGCAAGATTTCTTTCCTAAACCATAAGAAACAAAAATGATGGCAAGACCTTAAAGGTCTTACCTTGAAAATAACTCCATCAGGGCTTCTAATGCTAAATATTTACTGAGCACATAATGATTGTTGTTTATGATTGAAGTCTTCTTTTAGATCTCTGATAGATTCAGGAGAAAAAATTTTAAACAATCAAGAGAGAACAACAATTGTTATTTTCACTGAGTTACTTTCCTATTAAATACAAAGATAATTCTTACCTTGGAAGGATCAATGCCAACATACACATTTGCACTGTTTGCCTTTTCACGTTGAATCCTCTCAATGTATATAACGAATTTTTTTCTATATACCTGGACTACCTTGCCTACTTGTTGGCCCTTGTAGTGTCCACGTACAACCTTCAAGAAAAACACATAAATATCATAGAAAATTCGGATATTTAAAATTTTTTTAATCCTTTCATCTAGAATGATTAACTTACTTGTACTTCATCGTCTTTGCGAATTGGCATCGAGCGCACATTGTACTTTTGCCGGAGTTCTTTCGACAACGGCGCAGACATGAGTCGCCTCCTCACGTGCGAAGGTGCCGTGAAGTGCCTCTTCCTGTTCTTCCTGCGCGAGGAGGAGACGAGCCTGTTGTACTTCATCTTGGACTCTGGAACGAGAGTTCATCGTCATGACGAGATTTTGATCAGAAATTTATTTTCATGCTGACTTAACGACTGGCGAGCATGTGGCAGGCTCAAACGAAAGGCTAATACGACACAACCTCATCATTACGCGGCACAGATATGAGATCGCCGCGCTTTATGTGTGCATATATAGAAAATACAAGCAACATGTACACGTAATGGTTTTACGGATTCTGACTTGTGCGAAATATTTATTCACTTTTGTTTGTTTAAACCCGATTCCACGCGATTATTACTTGCTTGGCTTACCGACAACGATTCCACACCACGACCTTAACCAAAAGAATAAAAGGTTACCAAGATCGTATGTTCCGGACGTGTCACGTGTATGATAGAGAGATGGCCGTTTTCAATCTACCATCCTTCCTGTTAATTTAATACACTAGAGGGCGCCAGTCTGCTATATCGATCACAGTTTATTGGTCACATATTATTTAAAATATCTTATAAAATAATATTTTATAAAAAAATATGCAACTAATAAACTGGTGCAAAGGCTGGTTTATTATCAGTATTCATAGTCCGATCTCATATTTTATAGCGTGTTCGACTGGCCCTGGGTTAATCGCTCAGAGAGCGATTAATGACGTCATGAGTCTCTACTAGCCAATCATAAAGCTTATAAGTACTTGTTCGACCAATAAACGTAAACTGAATAACCCAGAGTGGGTTAACCCAGAGCCAGTCGAACATGCTATAAGATCATCTTAATGGCTCCTGCACACAGGACGCGGTAATGCTTGCCGCGTGGCGGAAATTCGCGCGACAGCCAATCAATATGCTGCTTTCCGTAATAACCTTCTAGCTCTTACGGAAAAACAACATATGGCTCCTGCACATAGGACGTGGTAATGCTTGCCGCACGGCGGAAGTTCGCGCGACAGCCAATCAATATGCTGCTTTCCGTAATAACCTTCTAGCTCTTACGGAAAAACAACATATGGCTCCTGCACATAGGACGTGGTAATGCTTGCCGCACGGCGGAAGTTCGCGCGACAGCCAATCAATATGCTGCTTTCCGTAATAACCTTCTAGCTCTTACGGAAAAACAACATATGGCTCCTGCACATAGGACGTGGTAATGCTTGCCGCACGGCGGAAGTTCGCGCGACAGCCAATCAATATGCTGCTTTCCGTAATAACCTTCTAGCTCTTACGGAAAAACAACATATGGCTCCTGCACATAGGACGTGGTAATGCTTGCCGCACGGCGGAAGTTCGCGCGACAGCCAATCAATATGCTGCTTTCCGTAATAATCTTCTAGCTCTTATGGAAAAGCAACATATTGATTAGCTGTCGCACGAAATTCCGCCGCGCGGCAAGTATTGCCGCGTCCTGTGGGCAGGAGCCAATACTGATTGGCTGTCACGCAGCGGAAGTTCGCGTGACAGCCAATCAATATGTTGTTTTTCTATAAGAGCTAGAAGGTTATTACGGAAAGCAGCATATTGATTGGCTGTTACGCAAACTTTCGCCGCGCGGTAAACATTACCGCGTCCTGTGTGCAGAAGCTATTAGATGTCATGAACCAATCACAGAACCGTATTCGCATCTTAAGACCTTACTTAATAATGTGTTTGACTGACCCTAGGTTAATTGTTCCGAGAACGATTATTAATGTCATATGTCTCTACTAGCCAATCATAAAGCTTATAAGTACTTATTCGACCAATAAACATAGACTGAATAACCCAGAATGGGTTAACCCAGAGCCAGTTGAACATGCTATAAGACGATCTTGAAATAAGATTCGACTATGAAAATCGGCTTATGATGGCCGTAAAGGGCGCCGCATACGAATTGATATAACTTTTGACTATATAACCATGGACCGCTAGCGGCGATTCTAAGCGTCTGTCAACATCTGTAGCGCCGCCAGGACCAAACAACGGCAAAAGAAGGAACTCAGTAGAGCAAACCAGAGTTAGCAACGTAAACGGTTCTAATATCCGCGTATCACATGGTGATACGTATTGGAAAAACCTAAAACCTATTCTACAATTGCGTGAACGCGGTTGTAAGTAGTTGTAAGTGATTACGACACCAATCAGAGTAAAGCAATCAGTGAATAAAACATTCGGATTGGTTGACTCTTACGTTCACGACTACGCTTACGCAATTGTAGAATGGGCTTAATAGTATAGTAGAAGTAATAAAAAGAATTAAACTTTCTTGAAAACCACAAATACTTTATAACAAAATTAATTATAAAAAATTATGCTAAAATTGTTATGACTTTCCGTAACCGTAAGATGTAACGTAATATCACCGTAAAGGCTTGTCTACAATTTCTGTAAGAATATGGCTGTAAGATTATAAGACGCAAAATGAATTATTTTCATTCGCTGACAGCTCACGTTACAGCCTTACAGCCATATTCTTACAGCTATTGTACACGAGTCTTAAGATGTAACCAATTACGATCGAGTATTCACAAAAGACCTTAAATTCGACGATTCTCAACATGATTCAATTCTTACGTTACGCCTTATGGCGTCCTGCATACAGGACGCGGTAATGCTTGCCGCGCGGTGGAAGTCCGCGCAACAGCCAATCAATATGTTGTTTTTCCGTAAGAGTTAGAAGGTTATTACGGAAAGCAGCATATTGATTGGCTGTC
>NW_022639507.1:1721938-1724788 GCF_010583005.1 Odontomachus brunneus | reverse complement strand
GCGTCCTGTGTGCAGGAGCCATTACGGTTACTATTACGAAAAGGGTGTGTGGCCGGGAGCGGTGCACTTGGACACGGTGCATTTGAACACAGCCAATCACAGCACCGTGTGATTAGAGACATTTGTAGGGTCCCTTGGAACAGCGACTTGTGATTGGACTGTGTTCAATTGCCCCGTGTCCAACTGATATACACCCGTGTGGCCAGCTTTAGGAGCGCCACACACGAATTGACATAAAGGTAACGTAAGACGTACCGTAAGGGCTATCGCACACAAATTGACATAACTGCATATGCATAGCATAAGATCGTATGGACCAATGAGCATCGAATATTAAGCATCGAACACCAATATGGCGACTTAATACTCGATGCTCATTGGTACATGCGGTCTTATGCATATGCTATGCATATGCAGTTATGTCAATTTGTGTGCGAAGCCCTAAGAATTGACCAATCACTTTGAGTATCGTCGAACCGTAAGGTCGCCATTTTTGTACTCAATTGTTATTGGTCCATTTTTACGGTACGTCTTACGTTACTGTTATGTCAATTCGTGTGCAGCGTTCCTAAAGCCCGTATCACACTAGCGATTGGCGATTGATGATTGACGATTGAAGATTAAATTTTAACGAATCAACGAGCTTCAATCTTGGCTTGCTTTGTTCCAATTAGTCAAATTTCAATCTTCAATCGTCAATCATCAATCGCCAATCACTAGTGTGATACGGGCTTAAGTTCCGATCTATAATAAGTGTAGTAAGCTTTAAGCCGTAAGAAATTAACCAATCACAATTGAGTATTCCTCTATAATTCCACCGTGAGGGTGCAAACCATGAACATAGTATATATGGACTCCGAATGCCCTATGGCCGATATTCATAGTCGAATCTTATTTCAAGCTTTGACTATATAACCATGAACCGCTAGCTGCTATCTTATGTCTGTAGCAAAACGTCTGTCAACATCTACAGCTCTGTCAAGACTAAACAACGACTATTATGTAAACTATCACATACTTGTGATTTCTATTTTACTATGTAAAAGATATTTTGTGTTTGTGATCATAAATTGCAGTTATCATTAATATACATGAAAAATTATGATATTTCTTTAATCGTCAATAACAGACTTTTTCATTTCTTCTTCAAATAAATTATTACATTAAAAAAAAAGTTATATAACTTTGCTATAATATAAAAATCAACAATTTTTAAAGTAACAAGAAAAATATTAGATTTGCAAGGAAAATATAAAAACACAAAATAAGATATTTATATAATTTCATACCAAATTTGTATTTTTTATATTACATAAGAATATATAATATTTATATAATATATTTATATAATAAGAGATATATAATATATGAATATATGAATAAAAATATAACATATGAATAAAAAAAATATATATATCCAGATAGCCAAACCTACGCGAACAGATTTCGAGCAGGGGCTTTATTCTCGAAAAATATCGCATACGATATTTCTATGAAAAGCTATAGTTCATGTTACGTATACTATAGCTTTTTATCGAAATATCGTATACGATATTTCGATAAAAAGCTATAGTATACGTAACATGAACTATAGCTTTTCATAGAAATATCGCATACGATATTTCTATGAAAAGCTATAGTTCATGTTACGTATACTATAGCTTTTTATCGAAATATCGTATACGATATTAGTCAAGAATACGACCCCAAAGCTTGCTATCAATTTTTGATGGCAAATAGACACCAAATTTGATGCAGGATCTGTTATATCAAATCTTGTTGCCAAATTGCCGTCAGATATGCGGCAGAGCTTGTTGTCGGATAATTGCTGCAGTTTTGCAGTAAAAACCGCGCAGAGCTTGTAGCGATTTGACGGCAGATTGGCAGCAGAAACCGCACAAACCTTGCTGCGCTGCAAGCTTTGTGCGGTTTTTGCTGCAAATTTGGCACTAATTGTCCGACAGCAAGATCTGTCGCCAAAACCATAGCCATCTGTGTCTACATTAGGCTACGGTTTTGGCGACAGATCTTGCTGTCGGACAATTAGTGCCAAATTTGCAGCAAAAACCGCACAAAGCTTGCAGCGCAGCAAGGTTTGTGCGGTTTCTGCTGCCAATCTGCCGTCAAATCGCTACAAGCTCTGCGCGGTTTTTGCTGCAAATTTGGCACTAATTGTCCGACAGCAAGATCTGTCGCCAAAACCATAGCCATCTGTGTCTACATTAGGCTACGGTTTTGGCGACAGATCTTGCTGTCGGACAATTAGTGCCAAATTTGCAGCAAAAACCGCACAAAGCTTGCAGCGCAGCAAGGTTTGTGCGGTTTCTGCTGCCAATCTGCCGTCAAATCGCTACAAGCTCTGCGCGGTTTTTGCTGCAAATTTGGCACTAATTGTCCGACAGCAAGATCTGTCGCCAAAACCGTAGCCTAATGTAGACACAGATGGCTATGGTTTTGCTGTGGGTTTTTGATCAAATTTGCTACCAATCTGCGCGCAGTCTGCATTAGGCTATGGTTTTGGCGACAGATCTTGCTGTCGGACAATTGGTGCCAAATTTGCAGCAAAAACCGCGCAAAACTTGCAGCGCAGCAACCCAGATAGAAAAATGTGTTCATTCTGAGCTCACATTGTATTTATGTATCTTCAGACATGAGAACAAGAATAGACACTGATGCGGGCTCATATGCGCCTCAGAATGTAGACATGTTATGATATCACAAAAATACCTTATTTAATAATATTGTTATGTCCGCACTTGCACACGCGATCGCGCACGGGAAAAATGAATGTAACACACAATTATAAAAGAACGAGAAGCTTTAATGTACAGCGAAAACACATCTTTACAA
>NW_022639507.1:1688573-1721928 GCF_010583005.1 Odontomachus brunneus | reverse complement strand
CTCATATGCGCCTCAGAATGTAGACATGTTATGATATCACAAAAATACCTTATTTAATAATATTGTTATGTCCGCACTTGCACACGCGATCGCGCACGGGAAAAATGAATGTAACACACAATTATAAAAGAACGAGAAGCTTTAATGTACAGCGAAAACACATCTTTACAATCTCAGAATTGGTACCGTCGGAAACACGACCGCTCGCGACTACGTCTCGCTGTCAACTCTTTGACAACCACTGTTATTATTAAAAACAGAACACACACTCCAGTCACCCGGAGAACGCTTCGCGACATCGTTCACAGCTCAAGCCACAGCTCAAGCCTTTCTTCACACCAGAGGCGACTCAGCCAGGGCGAGCATAACACTGCCCCCCCTCTTCATGATTGTCGACCCGACAATTGTAGTACTTGTCGAAGATCTTCTGTTTCCAGTTGGTTTCCTGCCCTACCCTATGTTTCTGCAGTAGGTTACCGGGCGCCATTTCTCTGGATCCATTCTTCGCAACAAGTTCTAATTCCAGTGGCTTCCTCTTGCGAAATGCACCCTCCACTACGTCGGAGAAAAATTGGCCAGACTCTTCTCCTTCGTAGCAACTTTGGGTGTTTCGTCACTTCATCAGCACTTCCACACGAAGAGACTGTCCGCTGAGTCCACACCTCTTCCACTTATGCTTATCAGCTTCTTTCTTGCACTTTTTCGGGGAAAAAGAACATTCTTTTCCCTTTCCCTCTACCGCTGATCTTCTCTTCCGGAATGCTCCTCTTGAATTCTTCAGACAAGGGGGAGGTAGCCAAACGTGGACCCAAACGTTCTTTTGACCCAAGAACACCCTAAGTTCCCGCCCCGGCATTTGCCCAGTGCCCCACGGGAAAACCACGGTCAAAAACCGTGGGTAGGGCAGTTTCTAAAAAAAAACTCTCTCGAAGAGTTTCCTGATGAACGGGATGGATCGTCCTCCGGAAGGGTTTTTTCACAAACTCAGATAGGCTCTCATACTAACTTATTCTCCTGAAACAAAAAAAAAAACAAATAACCGCCGCAGAATGCCCTTATTCTTTTATCCTTTAACAAAGTAAAACACATTACTCCTCGCTCTTCTCACATTCATCCGGGCTCTGATTTCCTCTTTCCATTTCTAACTGCCTTTCCCAGAAAGGCGCTACCCTATCTGCATGAACAATCTTTTTCCTCTATCTCGGCGACTTCTGGATACAGAAAACAACTTCTCCTAATCTCTTTACAATAAAAAAAGGACCTTTTCAGCTACATTGTAATTTTGGGGCCTTCCCCTTCACCTTCCTAGGATTATAACCAAACTTTTTGTCCTTCACGGAATTGAATTTGTCTGGCTTTCTGGTCATACCAAAGTTTAATCTTCGAAGATTTTCCTTTCATCCTTTCCCTAACTTCGCAATGTATCGTCTCAAGTTTGTTTGCTAGATTGCGAACGTATGAGTGAAAACTCGACTCTTGCTCCGGAGGGCTTCCTCGTAATAAGTCCAAAGGTAACTTAAGATCTCACGCGAAGGTATAATTCTGCGGGAGTAACACCAGTGGACTCGTGTCTTGAAGATCTATAAGCCAGCAAATACATAGGAATCCAGCGATCCCAATCTCTTTGGTTTTCAGAAATATATTTCGCCAAATAATTACTTAAAGTTCGATGTTGACGTTCAACCTGTCCATCCGATTGAGGATGGAGTGCAGTCGTCCTCGTTTTCCTAATGCCAAGGAAACGTGTCAATTTCTGGAATACTTTTGACTCAAAACTTCTCCCCTGATCTGTATAAACTTCAGAAGGAACACCGTGCCTCGAGACAACTTGTCCTAGAAGATCTCTGCCACTGCCTTGGCTTTAATATTCTTCATTGGGAAGGCTTCCACCCATTTGGTGAAACAATCGACAATGACGAGCAAATATCGATTTCCAGACAAAGGACTTTGGAAATGGACCAAGGACGTCCATTTGTACTCTCTCAAATGGAACTCCTACATTATAGATCTAAAGAGGCGACTTTCTTTTTCCTGATGGACCCTTTCTAGAAGTACAAATTTTACATGACTTGCACCAGTCTTCAACGTCTTGTTTACAGATCGCCCAATAGAAACGTTTCCGTATCTTCTCAAGAGTCTTATTGGCTCCAAAATGTCCCCCCCCCTCCCCGAAGGAAAATCATGCGCCTATTCCAAAATTTGTTTGACTCTTTTTCGAGGAACAATGAGTTGAAACACGCTCGTCCTCAAATTTAGTGCTTCCTATTTTCTGCAGAGGACGCTATCCTTTACAACAAGATTATCTCAGTACGCCCAATAAACTCGTGCGGAAA
Source organism: Odontomachus brunneus (assembly GCF_010583005.1). NCBI lineage: Eukaryota > Metazoa > Arthropoda > Insecta > Hymenoptera > Formicidae > Odontomachus > Odontomachus brunneus. Next base: position 1,719,595 of record NW_022639507.1, on the reverse strand, counting down.
CATCCCTGGCAACAACTTCGGAGCGAGCTAGTCGTACACCTTCCTTGACACGAAGAAACAGCGCAACGCTCTGATCCTCAAGCTGCTCTGACCTCCAGTTCCTAGAATTTACATTATCCTGGATCATACGTGCAACATGTCCCTCTTGTCGTTTAACATGTTTCTCTTCCACCCTAGTGCAATAACCACAGTCATTAATTTCACACTGCCGTCTCGAAAGACCATCTGCATTTCCGTGAATCCGCCCCTTACGATACAGAACTTCAAAATCATACTGCTGCAATCTTTGTAACCACCGCGCTAATTGTCTTTCCAAATCTTTGAAAGGCATTAACCATTTTAGCGAAGAGTGATCCGTCCGAATCAAAAATTTCCGTTCATAAAGATAGTGGTGGAAAGATTTTATTGAATCAACAATCGCTAATAATTCCCGACGCGTGACGCGTGACGTAATTCCTCTCGGTTTTACTCAATATACGACTAAAATACGCAACAACCTTCTCCTCTTCTTCTTGCATTTGTGACAGAACTGCGCCAACACCAATATTTGAAGCGTCTGTATCAAGAATAAATTCCCCGTCTCCTTTAGGAAACGTTAATATTGGAGATGATGTAAGTGCTTGTTTCAGATTATCAAAAGCGTTTTGACATTTTTATCCCATGAATATCTAGCTAAATTTTCCGTGAGTGCGTACAAAGGTTTTTGCTATCGAAGAAAACCCCTTTACAAATTTCCGATAATAAGAGCTAAACCCGAGAAAACTCCTCAATTGCTTTTTATTATGAGGCATTGGTCAGTTCCTTACTGCCGTAATCTTTTCAGAGTCCGTTGTAACTCTCCCTGCGGACACTACATATCCCAAGTATTTTACACTTTTTCTACAAAGAACACACTTCTTCGAATTAATTTTTAAATTAGCCTTTTGCAGCCGCAGAAAAACTTCTTTCAGATTTCTGACCATTTCATCAAAACTTTTTCCGAAAATAATTACATCATCTAAATAGATTAGACAAATCTTTGACAATAGACCATGTAAAACTTTCTCCATAAGACGTTCAAATGTCGCGGGGGCATTACACAACCCGAAGGGCATCACGGTGAACTGCCATAGACCGTTTCCGATTGAGAAGGCCGTCTTTTCTCTATCCCGATCACAAATTTTAATTTGCCAGTAACCACTTTTAAGGTCTAAAGTGGAAAACCAAGTGTTACCTGACAGTTGGTCAAAAATATCGTCTATATGAGGCAAGGGAAAAGAATCTTTCGTACAGGCATTTAATTTTCTATAATCTACACAAAATCTTAATGTTCCATCTTTCTTTTTCTTTAAAACAGCTGGAGAAACCCACGGGCCTTGCGATTCCTCAATTACCCCTCGTTCTTTCATTTCCTCAATATTCTTGAAAACCTTTTCACGTAAATGTATAGAGATACGTCTGGGTACTTGTTTAACTGGAGAAGAATCTTTCACATTTATAACATGTTCAACAACATTACAATTCCCTGCAACAATACTTTCTGAAAATAGATCTTTAAATTCACAAAGGAAATCAGCAAAGATTTTTCTACAAGTTTCATCTAAATTTGAAGAATTCTCGACAAAAAGTTCTCTCAAAATAGTTGGAATTTTCTCAAAACCGACTCCTTCAGAAATCTCTTCAATTCGACAACATTCCAGATTTGTCTCATTTTCAAATTTTATTGTCTCAAAAACAGAGTCGAAAATACTTTCTAAGTTAACAGCTTTAAGAAAATTAACCTCTCACAAACCCTAACAAACAATCATCACTAATTTCCGCTACGAGCAAGAAGATTTCCACTGAGTATCTTCCCAACTGAATTTTCACAAAAACTTTTGATTCCACAGGAACTTTTTCTCCCGTAGGATATTTAAAATAACAACCTTCGTTAGGAAACTTTCTCTTTCCTTTTTGAACTAATCTACTACTCAAAATCGAAACATCAGAGCCCGTATCTATTTTAAAAGAACAACTCTCTCCATCAAGCATTCCCTTACAACAAAAAGCATTAGAACCTTGTTTAATTCTATTTATTCTATAAATCTTAAAACTACTCGAGGTATTCGCTTCGCAAGTTGAACACACCTCGTTGAGTTCAACTAACCTGAGTTTTCCTTATTCGCTGGACACTCTGCACGAAAATGCCCCACCTTACCGCACTGCCAACACTCTTTCGGAGAAAACTTTCTTCCTTTTTCAAAAATTACATTCCCTTTCTTTTTGTAATCTTTATCCTTTTTGTTTTCTACTTTATCAATTTTTGAAGAGACCTCTTCTCTCCCCTCAATTTTCCGCTTTCCGAAATCATAATTTATTTTTTTTCTGTCAAAACTCTCCCCCTGTATAGCCTTAATAGTTTTGGCTCTTTCCACCGCGGAATTTAATGAAGAAACACCCTCTAATTGGAGAGTTCTTTTAATAAAACTATCAGAAAGAGCAGTAATGTATTGTGCGCATGCGATCTTATCGCGCATCGCGAAAGGACACTCTGAATATGCTAACCGAGAAAGTCTTTCAATTTCCAAACCGAGCGTCCCCAAATCTTCCCCAAATTTCTGTCGTCTATTAGTAAATTGCGTGTAAAAGTTTTGAAACAGATTCCCTTCACCAAAATGCAATTCTAACTTCGCCTTGAGCTCCGTGTATTCAAGATTCTCAACATCTCGGATATATTCTAAGACCGACCGCGCTTTTCCCCGCAAACAAGCAGCTAACGCTACCGCCTTTGTCGCATCATTCCAACAATTCGCCCTTGCTATGAGATCGAATTGTGAAAAGAATTCATGCAGCGATGTTTCCCCATCATAAAAATCAGGTTTTAATTTATAACCGAGATTATTGTATATCGCGCCCGAACGAACTTGTGCATTTTCTGAAACTCGCACGTCGCTGTCACCGGAAAACCCGCTCGCGTTTCTAACAATGTTTGACGCGTCTCTATTAATAGGATGACTTATCTGGATTTCTCGCTGTCATAACTGTTGAAGCTCTTCGTCACGAAGACGCAGTGTTGCCTCGAGCTCCTTCTGTTGTCGCCGCTGCAGCGCTCGTTCCTCCCGCAGCTCCTCTATCGCTTCGCGGAGGAGCGTTTCTGAAACCGCGGCTCCAGCTCCCGTGTTGGGCATTCGGCGTCACGTGACATCTGCTCGTTATCTTCCGATGACTGTTCAGCGTCCCCCGACGATCGTGTGCACATTCCCTTGCGCGAGGGAGTCCTTGCAGTGGACATTATTCGTGGGCAACTCGTTTCACTCGTCCGCTCAATTTTTTTCTTGTCCGTTCAAACGACGGGGATAGCTCGTTGTGCCCGTCCAATCCTGGACGAGCCCCCAAAATGTTATGCCCGCACTTGCACACGCGATCGCGCACGGGAGAAATGAATGTAACACACAATTATAAAAGAACGAGAAGCTTTAATGTACAGCGAAAACACGTCTTTACAGTCTCAGAATTGGTACCGTCGGAAACACGACCGCTCGCGACTACGTCTCGCTGTCAACTCTTTGACAACCGCTGTTATTATTAAAAACAGAACACACACCCCCGTCACCCGAAGAACGCTTCGCGACATCGTTCACAGCTCAAGCCACAGCTCAACCCTTTCTTCACACCAAAGGCGACTCAGCCCAGGGCGAGCATAACAATACCCATACAGCACAGAAGCTTGCAGCAACATTGATACAACGTTGCAAGATTGCATATTGCAGTGCAATGTTGCAAAGACATTGCAGTGACATTAATTTGCAATATTACTTTAGCAATATTACAGCACTATTTAAGAAATGTGATGAATATAATATTTTTTACTTATTTACTAGTTATTTTTGTTACTTATATTTCAAATTCAGTAATATTTCATATCACATTAATAATGCTTATAGAATAGTACTTAGAATAGTACTTGTTAGTGGCAGTTATTAATACTAGAATTTGTCTTATTACATATTTCTTAAACTTCTTATATTGTTTTTTCGGAGAAAATATTTTCTTTAGATTTAATATTTGTACTTATTTAATTTTGTGGTTTTTTGTTTCATTAAAATATTATATTCTTAAACGAAATATCATTTTTTGGAATGATAAAAATAAAAATTTTTATTTCGTTCAAGGAAACCATGTCATTTGATGACACAACATTATTGTTTTAAATACTATTTTATAAAAGTTTCTTTCAACATTTAGTAATTCGATTTGTTTAATTTGGATTTTCTTGGACTTTTTATTTTTTTAGTTTAGATTAATCATTATAACATTCTGTTAAAAATTTAAAAGTAATTATCACTGGTTCATTACATCCCAGCAAACACAGTTATATCAATGTTATATAACTGTAATAGAAATAATTATTACAGATAATATTACATGAAAGTTACTGATATGTTGCTGTTATGTTATTATTTCCCACTCATAGATGTAACATGTAATATATCATATTGTCATGTAATATATCATACACAATATTATATTATGGTTATATAGGAACATTAATTAATGTTATATAACTGCAAAATAACTAAGTAATGTTCCAGCAAAGACATAGAAGTTTTTTTGTTGAATTCCAACGATTTATTCATTAGTATGGTTCAGATAAGTGATAATTTATGATTATTTTGTCTAAATAATAGAAAAAACTGATATTTCATATTCCGTATTATTTCAATTATTCGTGAAACTCGCGTGGTTTCGATCCTATGTCAGACGGCACCCATTTTTAGATCATGTTGTTCAATGCTTAACTTCAACGATCGTCCGGAAACTGGTGATGCCGATGCGCCGTCCGATATCTCTCTCTTGATAGATAATATTTACAATATACTCTTATATCGTTCAAAAAATGTTATGCCATATTTGTTAGTAAATGTTTGACAGAACAATCACAATATAATTAATATTGATACAATGTTGTATCAGTAATCAAATTTTAACCTACAACTCGCAAAAGAGAAAATATTCCTTCTTTCTCTCTCACAATATTTTGACAGAGTAAGGTTATGATTAGACTCTTTGTAAGAATTCTAGTTTTACAATATCGTGATAACGATCTTTGCATATATTAAAATATCACATTTTATATACGAGAAACATCTAAAATATAATTTCACATTTATGTATAAAAATATTGTACAACTGAAATGTAATGCAAACATTAAACTTCTTATATAACATGTTATATTAAAATTATGTTGCTGTTATATTGTTGATGTAACTTAACCAGTAAATAACATAATAACATAACAGTTTTATAACATAGTTATATCGCAGTTATAAAGGAAATTAAGTAACCTCAATATTAATAACACAACTCCACAAAAAAAAAAAAAAAAAATTGTACAGCTGACTAGACCATGTTTATCATATGTTTTTTTGGGTCGCTGAATCCGAATCTGAGGTCCGTTGGAACCCATCACGTCAGGATTTTTCATAACCTCAAAAAAACAGGTCCAAAGACCCAGTAATTCCTCACAACTTTAATCCATCGATTCTTCAACACAAAGAAACCAATAACCACTCATCTGGTTTTTCTAATCTACATTAATATGACTCAATCCTTAAATCCCTTGACCCAAAAAGGCCCAAACCCCATAATATCTTAAGAACACTGCCTAACCTTTAAAAATAAAATTTAACAAGAATCGGAAATGTTTTAGTACTCTACTGGACTTATAGCTACAGCGTTTTTGTTCACATTTGTTCTTGATAACAAGTTAATGTTTTTACTGGTCGTAACACTTTCTTTAGTGTGTCTGTGCCCAGGGCATCTTTTGGATAATCGTCCGTCGCCAATTCAGACACTATGCCAATTCTTCACTTGATAAAAAGCGCTTTATATTATCCACTTAAAGTTTAAGGAAGAAAAATTTTATAGTTTGTTCGCTTTTTAAACCGCAAAATATAGACGAAACCGTTTAACGCATAAATAATGTAAGAGAGACCGGCACGATAATTCGAAATTAATTTTCTACCAAGGACTGTATAGAAAATTACTGCAATAAAACAGCAGATAATGACATTTTTCTATCATCCCAGATAGCCAAACCTGTGCGAGCAGATTTTACGCAGAGTCTGTCAACAGTGTCTGTTGACAGAATGGCAACAGACTGCACACAGAAACTGTTTTAGCAGTCTCTGACGACAGATTGGTGACAGACTGCGCGCAGAGCCTGTCGACAGACTCTGACGTCAGACTGACGGCAGATTGCACGCAGATACTATTTCCTAGGCTATTTAATTCTATCAAAGGCCATATGTACGTTATTAAATGGGACAGTTTGACATACACACCATGTAAAACTGCTGCAGAGAAGTCAAGATAATTATATTGTGCAATAATTGTACACATATACAGAATAAAAAAAATATTTACATTTTAAAATTGTATTACTTATTTTTTATAAAAAAGCAACAATAATAGAGAAATAACGTGTTATAATCGCGAACAGTATTAGCGCCGTCGGAACGCTTCAGGAGGAACCGTTTCGACTGCGCTACAACGAGGAAGCGGATGTGCAACTGCTGCGCTAAGCATCACCTTGCACATTCCGCATTTCGGACTTCGAGCCGAACCACACCAAATAATTACCAAATATGGTAATCTCCTTGTCGCCAGGCACCCCTTCCGACAAGACTACACAATATTATAAAAGAGCGGAGAAGATCGCCCGCCATAGACTTAACACCTCGGTCTCTCGCCGCGACATACGCAACCGACACGCGGTTTGCACATTACTATGAGAACTCGGGAGTAATAACTAAACACGCCTAAGTACGGTTATAAATAAAGTCTTTTTATATATTAAATACAAGTAGCGGCTACAAACTTTACTACATTCCTACCCACCGCCACATACCCTGCCGCGCCCGCATCTCCGATTCCGAACTCTTTCGTGTCCCGGCAACATGGGGCAAGTATAGAACGACAAACGAGTACAAGTATAGAATGGTACAACGGTTAAATGGCCATTTAAAAGCGTACATATGTCATCCCTGGTAAAAATGGTTCTCATAAATTTTCATACAATTTCTCATCTTATTATTTTTTTTAATGTTGTTATGTCATTAAATCTGAACGATTTAACCGTCATGCAATAAGTACTGAAGGCAGCAGCACCGAATAAAATATTAGTCTCGCTATGTAAATAACTTTTACAGAATTTTTTTGATGGTTTATTTAAAAATATATCATGCTTCGATTTTGATAAAACTTAATACAATCTGAACGGGACGATCGACCAAATTAATTCGCACATGTAAAAATACAGTATTTTATTAACATGATAGAAAAATTTCATTATCTGCTGTTTTATTGCAGTAATTTTCTATACATTCCTTGGTAGAAAATTAATTTCGAATTATCGTACCAGTCTCTCTTACATTATTTATACGCTAAACGGTTTCGTCTATATTTTGCGGCTTAAAAGGCGAACAAACTATAATATTTTTCTTCCTTAAACTTTAAATGGACAATACAAAGCGCTTTTTATCAAGTGAGGAATTGGCGTAGTGTCTAAGGCGACGGACGATTATCCAAAAGATGTCTTCAGTTCAAGTTCGAATCTCACTAGAGAAAATATTAAAAATTATGAAAAAATAATGTAGAAAAATTTTTTTTGTCATAGTATTTTATGAGTATTTATGAGAAAGCGCTTATTCTATGAGTAATTATGAAAAATTATGAGAAAATTTAATTGAAGAACCTACGAAACGACAGGATCTGCGCGCAATCTGCAGCCAATCTGCCGTCATAGTCTGTCGACAGGCTCTGCGCGCAATCTGCCGCCAGTCTGTCGTCAGAGTCTGTTCGCAGACCCTGTCAACAGTCTGGCGGCAGATTGGGGACGCAGATGTCTATGGATCTGTCGACAGATCCTACTCGGATTCGACAGATCCTGTCGACAGTCTAAACTCAGTCTGCGCGCAGATTGCTTACTGGGAAATTAATTCGCACATGTAACCCTTATAGAAATATCATACTAAGAATTATTGATAATTACTTATTATCCAGTATTTTTAATACTGAAAATAAGTAATTATCAATGATTCTTAGTATGATATTTCTATAAGGGAAAAGTACAGTATTTTATTAACATGATGGAAAAATGTCATTATGTGCTGTTTTATTGCAGTAATTTTCTATACAGTCCTTGATAGAAAATTAATTTCGAATTATCGTGCCGGTCTCTTTTACATTATTTATCCGATAAACGGTTTCGTCTATATTTTGCGGTTTAAATGGCAAACAAACTATAAGATTTTTCTTCTTTAAACTTTAAGTGAGCAATATAAAGCGCTTTTTATCAAGTGAGGAATTGGCGTAGTGTCTAAGGCGACGGACGATTATCCAAAACATGTCTTCAGTTCAAGTTCGAATCTCACCAGAGAAAATCTTAAAAATTATGAAAAAATAATATAGAAAAACTTTTTTTTTCATAGTATTTTATGAGTATTTGTGAGAAAGCGCTTATTCTATGAGTAATTATAAAAAATTTGAGAAAATTTAATTGAAGAACCTACGAAACGACAGGATCTGCGCGCAATCTGCCGCCAATCTGCCGTCAGAGTCTGTCGACAGGCTTTGCGCGCAATCTGTCGTCAGAGTCTGTTCGCAGATCCTGTCAACAGTCTGGCGGCAGATTGGGGAGGCAGATGTCTATGGATCTGTCGACAGATCCTGCTCGGATTCGACAGATCCTGTCGACAGTCTGACGTCAGTCTGCGCGCAGATTGCTTACTGGGGTGTTAATAAAATACTGTACTTTTACATATGCGAATTAATTTGGTCGATCGTCCCGTTCAGATTGTATTAAGTTTTATCAAAATCGAAGCATGATATATTTTTAAATAAATCATCACAAAAATTCTGTAAAAGTTATTTACATAGCGAGACTAATATTTTATTCGGTGCTGCTGCCTTCAGTACTTATTGCATGACAGTTAAATCATTCAGATTTAATGACATAATAACATTAAAAAAAATAATAATATGAGAAATTATATGAAAAATTATGAGAACAATTTGTACTAGAGATGGCATATGTACGCCTTTAAATGTCCATTTAATCGTTATACTATTCTATACTTATACTCTTATTTCTCTATTATTGCTTTCTATGCTTTCTTATCAGAAAGGTGTAATACAATTTTAGAAAGTAAAAATTGTTTTTTATTGTGTATATATGTATAAATTATTGCACAATATAATTATCTTGACTCCTCTGCAGCAGTTTTACATGGTGTGTATGTAAAACTGCCCCATTTAATAACGTATATATGGCCGTCGATAGAATTAAATAGTCTATCTAGGAAACAGAATCTGCGCGCAATCTGCTGTCAGTCTGTCATCAGAGTCTGTCGACCGGTTTTTTGCGCTGTATGTCATCAATCTGTCGTCCGAACAGATTCTGCGTACAATCTATTGCTATTCTGTCTACAGACACTGTTGACAGACTCTGCGTAAAATCTACTCACGCAGGTTTGGCTATCTGGGATGGTTCATTAAAAAATACCCAGATAGCACCAGAATACCCAGAATTTAAAAAAAATTCAAAAAGAATTCAGTCGTATGTCACCAATTCTGAGTTCATTTTTAGATACAAAAAGAATTCTTTTCACTGAACTAAACTCTGAAGAATTCTTTTTGTATCTGAAAATTAATCTAGAATTGGTGACATACGACTGAATTCTTTTTGAATTTTTTTTAAATTCTCTGTGCTATCTGGGATATCCATCAAAAAATGAAAGTGTAGATACAAAAGAAATAATAATAGATAATTAATAATAATAGACCAAGATATTTTTTTCAAGAAATGTGAATTAAAACATTATATTTTATACATTATATTTCCAGCTATATAGTACGCAAAATGTTAAAAAGAATCCAATGTTATTTATATAGAAAAAGCTTGATAGTAAATAATTCGACAGATCACACTTATACTCATAATTTTTATTTTTCAACTTTTACTGGTCATGTTAACAATAGCGAATTAATTTCTCCGCCCCATGTTTATTATAATATTTTATATATATTTGATATATATTATAAATTATATATATTATATATTTCAAAATTTGAAATTTTCTCTACTTAATAAAAATTGGGTAATTGGGTATATTTTGCTAAGTTATTCCTTCATTAATTTAATAATTTTCCACATTATCCTTAATAATAATTCATGTATTTCAACAGTCTCTTACAAGTAAGCTAACATGATGAACAATTTTAACTTGTATTTACCACTAATAAAGGGTTAATGGTTTTATAATATTAATAGTCATTCAATGATCAGCGACGTTGGAATAATAAGATCTAAGTGTCCTACGAAATCAATCTTCCTCGCAGTAAATGAAAGAAATATACACGGTATTTATTGGAGAGGGAAAAAAGAAAGAAAAAGAGAGAGAGGGAGATAGGTCCGTTTTTGAAATGAATCATTGTAACATGATATTTATACTAAATTACAACTTTTTATAATATTACGCAATTTATCAAAATACTATGTACACGAAATTTCACGAACAATTATATATATTTATATATATACAGGCTGTCTCATTTCTGTTACCGTCTCTTCTTTTTGCAGCCACGCGTTCTCGTGTACGAATTTAGAAATTTACTTGCAGTTTTTTTTTTTGTAGAAAGAGACGGTCTACGAAAACAAGTAATTAAGCGATCGATGCACTAAATCTGGGACACCCCGTACATATATCGCAAAACTAATTAACGTTGCAATATGAATTAATTTACAATAAAAAAAAGGATATCTTTTTACAAGTACCTTTTTTATCTACAGCTCGCATTTAGCCACGCATGCTCGTTTTAAGTATGCATTAAAGAGATTCTCTAGAACGTCATCAGGCTACACAGCCATACAAACGTACAATGTATATATATTTGGTGTTATCCTTTGATTTTTAGTGTAACGTAAAACTAAATTACTCTGTTCCTTGTTATTATTATATACATACATATACATACGTACATACATACATACATACATACATATATATATATATATATATGTATGTATATGTGTATATATATATATGTGTGTGTGTGTGTGTGTATGTATGATTTCGTAACGTTTGAATAATCAGTAAAGTGTTTACGAATTTCGATTTTCATCGCTTTAAACGTATAAACTCTCTATCTCATCATTTTCAATATATCTCCATACATTTTTATGTATTTTTAGGAATAATAAATTAGGTCAGATAAATATTTTTGAAATACAATTTTTTTCTTTTTTTTAAAGCGATTTATCTATACTACAGATAATGCAATTACATATAGGTGATTATATAAATTGCTTCTATATAGCGAAAATGGCGATGTAAGGAACAAAGTAATCTAAGTTCACGAATATTTACTAAAATATTCATCTGAAGTAGAATACTCGCGTTGCTACTAATAAACTTTCGTTATAAATAACGTAACTAATCGAACATGGTGACTACGGCTTAACGCGCTTACATGAACTTTACCATGTACATCCCGACAGTGATGCTATGTATATAATACCTCGAAAATCGTTATCTTTAAAACAAGTTCGGCGACTCGATACTGTTTGCCATTTACCGTTCTCTCTCTCTATCGCTATTATTATTATTATTTATAATTACATGTAACAAACATTAGAAATTTCCGATACGCCCGTGCGGCGGCAGTCGATCATAGAGTGAACCGATTGGTAATATTATAATACTCTTGTTAAAATGTAGAAAATATACATATTCCGTGGCCTGCGGGGTTGCGTACAACTGTAAAAATTGTTACAAGTTCTCTATAAACATACGTACATACGCAAACGGCGATCGATGAATTATCCTCCTCTCTCTCTTAAAGGCATTATTATCGATTAAACTGAGTTAACTTCCGTACGAAAAAAAGTATGCTCGACATCCAGCGGAGTATGTGTATTATTATTGTCGATGCTTTTTTTCCAGCATTACAATAAGATACAGTGCGATACTCCAGGATCGACGGATGGGCGGATTGATTTAAGTGTACCACACACAACGTACTCTCACACAGTATATAAATATAATAACAATCTATACAAATATTCTTCTCCGACAAAATATTTCTAGTATCAAACTGGCTTTTGTAGTACAATCGTTTATGAAATATTCTCCGCGATCTTTTGTGAAATGGCTATACCGCAATAATAATTTGTGAAATATTTCCCTTTTGCACCTGGAAATCTAAGAAGAAATGTAGCAATTGTGATATATTTTTTCTTGGATTTCTTAGAAATCTAAGAAAACGATAATATATATGCGAAACATTTCTTCTTAGATTTGAAAATCTAAGAAGAAATGATAATTTGCGATAATATTTCTTCTTGGATTTGGAAACTCGGCATCGTGTAGAAAATTGACACACAACTCCGACGACGATTCCGTTCGAACGGTATTTCAATGATCAAATGCCGATCTCAACGGGACATCTTAAAATCGAAAAACTCATCTTTAGCTCGTCCAAAATCCATATTTGAAGAAAACAATATTTGTGTCAACACATGTTCGTCACTAGCGTTGCACGTATGACACGCCAGTCTCTCATAAGAAGCTCGTGTCGCATGTGCATTAATAAAGATAACTTTTCTTTCTATGTCTATATGAACAAACCAAGTCTGTTTTATACAATTAAGAAAGGAAAAGAAAGACAAAGGAAGAAAAAGAAAACATGAGAAAGGACTTCCAGATGACAAACATATTCTAAATAACGTAAATTCTAAATTTATTTCATCATACGAAGTTTCTCGCGGTTTAGTAACACGCTTGATTCTAAATATGGATCTGGAAGGATCTGTAGAATACAAGTCTTTCGATGAAAAATTGACATAAAAATTTCGAGGCCGGCTCTAGGTCGAAATATTCCGGAACGAATTTTTGCAATATATACATACATAAACCGTGATCGCAAGAACGTAACGACTGCCCCGCGTGTGACGGGACGTCTCCAGCTTTAGGCAAAGTTGTACAAATTATACATATTCGCACCCGTGTTCTCGTATGTCGACGTTCTCAGCCCTCACTTACGGAAGATAGCGAGCTACGCGTAGACTCAGTCGTGTTGTGTGTTAAATCGGGAAGATCGGTCGGCAAGCACAACGGTATTGCGCTGGGCCCGTAAATCGCCTCCTGCTCCTCCAATTGTAACGCGAACTGTTCCTCAAGTTTCTGCAATGCGGACGAAAAGTATTAGAGCGCTGTTCCTCGTGCACATCGAACAGAAATATTATGCGACAGTCTAGCGTGTGAACGAATTGGTGATATGACACTATTGAAAGCTAAGGATAGATTATAAGAGAATGATAAGGATCTTTGATATTCAATTAGTCAAATAGAATAAATAACAAAGACCAAACGAGAACTTGTACGCTGACGTCGATAATCAGACGTTACAATTATATTAGTTCTGTCTTTGCACATCGATATTAGTGATTTTCTAAATATTTTCTGTTAAGCTGGATTTAAAATCAGCTTTAAGTTTTTGCCCTTTGAGTATTACTCAATTACTATGTATAACGTCTATCGTCTTTTAATTTGTATTAGTATTCAATAAACTAATAATACTACTATTAATAATAATACTAATATTAATAATAACATCAGCGTAAATATAGGATGTCTGATATAGATGGAAAGGATTAGGAAAATAGTTAAATAAAGGAATAGAAAATAAAAGGGAAATAGTAAAATAAAGCAGAGATATATAAAATAAAAAACGATAGGTAAAATAAAATAAGTTAAAAGGAAGTATGTAACAATGTGATATAGGAATAAGTTAGTGAAAGAAAATGTATTTATAATATTTGTGATATTAGAGTGTATTTGATATAAAGACTGTAGTAGATTAGAATAAGAATATTAGTTGTATAAGAGTATTACTAAGAGGTATGGAAAGATGTTTTTGTAAACCAAGTCTCTTTCTTGATTGTGTAACTAAAGTAATAAATACATACATACTAATAACATCAGCGTATAGAGAGCGTCACGTTTGTCCTTTACTGTTTATCCTATTTAGCTAAGAGTAAATGTTTCATCTTCTCTATATCGTAACTAGGAACAGAAGGGTGAATTATAGCGTACTCGCAGGTGTGAGTGCGTGCATCATATGTGTGTAGCAATAAAATTAATATTGAAAATGAACGTCAAACATTTCGCTTCATGTCGGACTTTCCTCAATTAACAGTAAGAACATATGTATCAGCTAAAATGAAGAATTTAACAATATTCTGAATATCTCATGAATATTATAGTTACGAATCGTTCACATTCAGTAGAAAAAGTTGCTCTGTAACTGTTGGGAAATTCGTAAATCTAATACATGCTCTTAGATGCAGCCAAGATTAAGAGTATACACCAATGAGATTCAAGAATTTTGCAACAGTTGCAAAGCAGCTTCCTCTGTTAAATGCAGCCAATATTTCTATCTTCCTGTCAGATGTTTGTTTGCAGTATAATAATCGGTCTTACAGACAATATATAGTGAACTAACCTTGTGGCTATACTTTGTGCACAGCTTTGAAATCCAATTTGTGGAATCTCTTTATAATTCTATTACAGGGGTTTCTTTCGTGGAGGGTTATATTCGTAAGGACTGTAATACGAACTAATTTTTGTGGTATGTATGTTTGTGTGTGTGTGTGTGTGTGTGTGTACGCTATTATTAAACAACCATGATACGGAACCCTCTTCAAGGAAACCGCTCATTACACGTTACTTTCACTAACTGTAGCACACATAGCCCATGGTAACCGCACACTTACCCTGTTATTTCGGTAAATTAACTGTTTAAGCTCATAATTAAGCAACATAATTTACGACACGGTGATTACATCGAAGTACATGGACGAAACCATAACATTGCGATGTTTTATAACATACACAGTCCTAAGGATACGTATACTACAAATTACATTATTCATTTGCCCATGTTCAGGCGTGTTATGTCTTATTTTTGTTCTAATAAATAATCTCTACCTTGGTAATCTTAGTTTCTAATTCCGCATTAATATGTATTAAAAATCAATTAATCATGCTTCCGTCCTCTTCCATTTCCTTCTTTTATCATCAAATTCTTTTTCCAACTTCAAATCAGGAGGGAAATGTGCAGTTCAATGAAAGAGTAAGAGGAAATTGGAACATTAATATATATCTACAATAGACTAAATTTTGCATATATATTTTGTAAATCAACAGATAAAGATTTCATCTTGTATGTACTTTCCCTTACTCAGATCCCTCACTCACTATCAGATAAGAAAAATAAATTAATCTGCCGTTATATTACATAACACGATTCTATTAATTGTATACACGCACGTCCTAAATACAGATTTTACACAATATGTCACTATTTACTAATTTTCTGAGCTTGTTAACGACTTTCTTCCTCTCTCTCTTTTTCTCTGTGGATAAATGTATAAAAATATATATTATATTCCATATGTACTGATCGACAAATAAGTAGAACCCAAAGATATTGTATTACTATTAAAGCACCATAAAGAGTAAGATAATAGAGTTCACGAGGAATCTTTTAGTAGCACATCCGAAGTTGTGTATTTCGATCATTTAGTTACAAATGAAAAGAGTGAGAGGAAATATGGGAAATTTTATATTATATATCATTGACAATATTATTATTGACTATATTATTAAGTAAATCATAGTTTGTAGTTATGAGTTATTATGCGATTTACTTGGAAGGAGGTATATATATAATATCATTACATAATTTTTTATCTAACAACTGTTTGATTAATTAATATGCAAATACTGTGCAATATGTCTCAAAATATAATTGTTATAATATGATAATATAATGTGATAATATGATTGTTATTCAGATTTATAGCAATTTATTGAGTTTCCAAGTTATATAAAACAAAAAAATACGGAAAATATTATTATACATGCAAGTTTTCAACTAATTGTCCAAAGAATATAGAATAACTTGTCAGTGAACAAAGCGTTACAAAGCGTTCTTCCATTGGACATACGTAAGAGTATTTTAGATGTCTTTCTTTTTTTATAGAGAAAATAATTTACATGTCTTATCTCATATTTTTTGTTTCATTTTCAGTAAAAAGTTCTGATACCAAGTGGAAAGAACTATGGTGTCTTGAGCGATGTTATTAGTTTCCCTAAAAGAGTACATAAAGTATGATAAATTTTATATTTAAATATTACGAGCATATTTAATAATTTAATTTATATCAAGCTACTATGATATTATTATCACGATATTATTATTATATTATTATAATATTATTATTTTGTTATCTCTATTATCTTACTCTAGAAAGCAAAGCAAAGCAGATTATCGTTAGTTGCAGTTTTTCACGATTAGAAAAGTGTTAGATAAGCGAGGAAGTGCCATTACATACATACACTTAGTTTCAATACGGTTTGAATATTTTTTGTGTGGTTTATAATGCAATTGATGGCTTCAATGAGAAAAATTGTTTTTGATTAATTTCCAGAAATTAAGTTTCTAATTGCGTTTCTACCTACATTGTTTACATCGAAAACTTATATTTTATATCGAGAAAGAAGTTCAAATTGTTTTGAAACTTTACGTTTATAAAACAAAAGAATCATACGATCATCTAACGTTTAGATAAATTGCACTAAATTGTGACACTTCATTGGAACGTGTGTACACCATAAGTCTGCTTTAGTTGAACTACCTGAACTAGTGCAATAAGTTAGAGTGAAACAAAATATACTTGTCTTACTCTAACTTATTGCACCAGATACATAGACAGTTCAGCTAAAAAAAAAACAGACCTCATGATTTAAGCGACAACTGTTAATATCCACTCTCCTCCCTTTACTATTATAAATTATGATAAGGAATATACATACGGATATTTATATGTGTGTGTATGCGATATCAGGCTAAAACTTGGCAAGGTTTGTTTCTATATACAGTTTCATAATTATACATATAATGCATCTCAAACTATCCCCTTAAGAGTACAACACACATCAACAAAAAAACACATTGAAGGCACATTTAGATAGACGATACTATCTACGGGCAGGTGGCACTATGTCCGGCTTGGACTGACTACGCGAAAGCATGCCGTTGGTGAAGCCTGAGGGATCGGAACCGTTAATCCTTAGCGACACCCTAGGTATCGTGAACGACGGAGAAGTGGGAGTGGAGCGTGGTAAGCGTGGAGATTTCTTCCGAGAATTGTCGGAAATCACGGCGAACTGTGAGTACTCGAAAAAGGGAAAAGAGAGACCACTAAGACCAGAAGAAGAAGAAGGTAAATAGTCTCGGTAGCGCGTTGCCAATGCTTCCTTTTCAGCCGCCAGATCAGCTTCTATTTTCTATAACAAGGTACACAACATCAAGACTCATTTCAGTATGTCGCGACTTTGCTCAGTGTTTTCTAGATACTTGGATCTGCAGATTTCTCGTATCGAGCTAACATTTCTTCTCTGCTGCTAATTCTTGCGCTGATCGCGCTTATCGTTTCTCATCTTGTGATTCGACACAGTGACTTGAATTTATTAATGATTAGTCATGCAAGAGTCAAGCTCCGCGCAAAGCGACGCCGGATACAAAAGCGGACGGATTCGTTTTTACAAGAGTTACGATGATAATCGAGTTCGTCTCTGTCACATCGGCTCACAGGTCCCGTATCGTTGCGTCTTTTTGCGTCGGTTTGCGCCGATCTTCGGATCGAACTATACTTTCACACTGTTATTGCAGCAGATGCGTAAGTCGAGAATGAAATTTCGAAAGTGGACAAGCATATCATCGGACTAATAGAGAATTATAGAAGGCGATTATTAGCAGGCCATCATAAATCAATTTTCACACCCAAAAGAAACATCGATAAGATTCAAACGCAATCTTCCAGAAAAAGAATATAAACACGGCTACTATCGTATTTCGCGGTAGTTTCATATTTACCTGCTTTCGGGGTTTAAGTTGCGCTTTCCACTCGCGGAGATCTTTACTGTATGCCTCCTCTTGCTCCTTCAGCTTCAGCGTCTCATATTCCATTAGCATCTTTCTCTTTTCGTTCTGCAGTTGTTCCAGCTCTTTGATCGTGGCGTCACTCTGCGCTCTCACCTCTTCTAACTGTCTGGAATGCTTCAGTTCGAATCTCTGTTGCTCCGCCCGGTACCTCTTCTTCTCGTTCTCTTGGAATTTCTTCAGTTTCTCGCGTTCGGCATCGGGATCGGGCGCGAGCACGGACGACATTGAAATCCTCATCGACTCCCGGAACATCATCTCGCGTGCTTTCATCTCATTGCGGATCCTCTTGGGTAAATTCCGGCGCTCTACCGTCTGGCGTTTGATCAGCTCCTCTTCCTTCCTCTGATTCATTCGCTTCATCTGCTCCAGTTCCTTCTCGTGGCGTATCAACATTTGATGCCGTTGCAGGAAGAATATATCCTTGAGCTGCCTCTTGAGCAGTTGCTGCTTCTCGTGTATCTGCCGTTCCTCCTGCTCCCAGATGGCAGCTTCCCTGCCGCGCATCAGTTGCTGCTTCTGCTGCAGGAACTGCCGCTCCATCAGCGCGATTTTCTCGCGATAGCCGTCCGAGAGTCTCCTCAGTGACATCTCGTGGCTTTCGTTGAGCTTTTCGAGGAAGAGTTTCTCCCTCTCTTCGTGCTCCGTCTCGAGCTTCTCCTTCCGTATCTTGAACGCGTTCTTTCTCTTGTCCTTTGGCATCAGGTCTATCTCTTGCTTGAGCAGTCTCAGTTCTTGCTTCAGGCCTTCGCGGAATTGCTTCAGCTCTCTCTCCTGCTCGCTGCGGATCTTCTTGGACGCCAGTCTCAGGTCGACCTCTTGTTGCGCCTCCGTACGTTCGATCTGCTGCCTCTGCTGTCTCACGAGTGCATCTAGATCGGACTCCGTACTGCGCTCCAAGATTTGCCGTTCCTGTTCGAACCGTTTCTCCTGCTGGTCCTTGTTGAATTGAGCCTTCTGAGAAAGGTCCTGAAACTGCTTTTGCTCCATCTTCTGCAGCATCTTCAGTTCCCGCAGCTCCTGCTTTCGGAATATCTGATCGTCGTAAACCTTGCCGTTCTCGTCATCACCATAGATCACCTTCGAAGTCGTCGTCGTCACCACGACGCCGTCGATCTCAAATTTCCTCGTGCGTTTTCGCGTCTTCTTCTTCAGATTCATCATCTGTATGTCCTCTTTCGTCCTAGTCGGCCTGGAGGATACTTCACGATTATAGTCAGGTTTACGACGCAGAACGACTTCCTCGTCGACTTCTGTATGCTGAGCTTGGTTCAAGCGATTTTCCTTATTCGATTCCCTGCTGTCTTGACTAATCGTAGTGGAGATGGACTCTGCGTCGGAGCGATCGATGCTCTTGCTCGGTGTATGCGATCTTATAGAGCTGGAGTCGCTCTGAGACCTGGAGCCCTCGAAACTGTCCGGAGAAACCCGTTTCTCTTTGAAGCCCTTGACGTTAACTTCTTTCGGCTTGACCGTCTTTATGATTCTGTCCTCGGTGTGATGCGGCATTTCGTTCTTGATCAAGCCATTCATCTTCTTCGCGCCTCTATCATACTCGTCCGTGTCCGGAGATTCAACAGTCGTACTGGCGACCGTCACTTTACCGCTCTCGTCACCGCTGTCGCTCTTCAGACTCGACCTTTCGTTCAAACTTAGATCGCTGTGAGAAGAGCCAGTGCGGATGACATTGTGCTTCTTAGATATCGACGAGTCCTTCACCTGCTCCTTGTCGTCGCCTACCGTGACCACGGAGACGTGACTGGTATCTTGCAGTTCGTCCACAATGGGGCTCACTATTACCACCTCCGATTCGTCCAACTTCTTGCCGATTCTCTTTGATACGTCGGTAAGTATAATAGCTTGTTCTTGCGGCGTGTACTCCAGACTATCCAGACTAGGAAATCCGTCGTCATCGGTAGAATTGTCATTCACTTGAGTCTTGTTCATCTCATTGGCGACTATAACGACCTCCGACGTCGGTGAAGTGCGTCGTGGAAGAGGCGTCGTCGCGGACGCCGCTGAGGTGGCATCCACCAACACAGGCGGATGCGTCGTTACAACCGTTATTTGGCTGATATTACTTGCCAGACTATTCGACAGGTCTGGCGAGTCGGCAGTAATGCGGACGGTCGATGTGTTTAAGCGTACTTCTTGCTCGGGTTGAGCTTTCCCTACAGCATATATCATAATGTAAATAAAAAGAAAGCAATGCCAAAGCAAAATCAAGCCTAAAACAGCACAAGATATCGATTGCGATATATAAGTTTTTCGATAAATATTGAAAAATTGATAAAAAATATCTTGTTTGGCTCTTGTAGGTCTGATTATTTTTTTATTTGTTCATTATATACTTAAAAAAAAAGATATATGTCCGTACTAGTCATTTTATAGATTTGATCTACAGAGCTATATACTTAATGTTTGTATAGTAGAATTTAAAAAAAAAAAGACCTCATTTTTTATTACATTTATCAAAGAGCGTTATTGAAAAAATAGATTAAATAATCAATTAGAAGAGTAATCAAATAAAAAATATAATAATTAATAAAAATTATTATTTTTTAGGCCAATATTAAAAATAAGATATTCAAATATTACCTGTAATAACGACTATATTGTCCCCGCTGCTTCTCCTCGAGCCGCTTCTGCTTCTAATCGGCGTCGATGTGATCACCGACACGTTAATTCCGGAATCTTGTTTCTCTGAGCTCTTGTCGTCCGAGCTCACTGCGTCCTCTTGTTCTGTACTCGACCACTTTCTGCTGTCAGTTTTCGTATGTAATTCGTCCGAGAAGCTCTCTAGGGAATCGTTCCTGGACGACCCCGCGCTGCGGCTCTTCGCGGGGCCCTCAGTCTTTGTTACGCCGAATTGTGTTTTGATATCCTCCGTTGAGCTAGCCTTAACACAGTTCTTCTCCGACAGGAACGTCGACGCGACGGATATATGTTTTAACGTTTCCATCGAGGCGTTGCTCTTCATTTTCTTTCCAGAATCCATGGACAATCGTTTCTCCAATACGGCGTTCAATTTCTCCCCAACGGATTTCCGTTTCTCCTCCAAAGTTTTATAGTCCTCCTTTTCTCGCGATTGCGGATCGTAATTCGTTATATCGTCAACGGATGACAGTTTGTTTTTCGCTCTGAATTAAAATATTATTTGTAACAAATATTATTTGTGATATTTCCAGTTATTAATTCAAGTTTAACTTTATATTTAATGTGCTAGTAATAAAAAGTAGTAAAAAAGTAACTAAAAAATATAAAATAATACAAATAAAGAGATAAATATAAAATACTTACTCATTTTTATCTTGCAAAGACAATTGCTTATTATATATTATCTTTGACAAATCCTCGATCATCTCGGGCTTAACAGGTGCCGACTTGCGTTTTTCGTTCATGCCTAATTGTTTCTTCGAAGAGGGACTTGATTTATTGTTCATTAATTTCTGTTGATTCTCGAAACGTTTGATATTATCAAATAGTTTAGTTCTATCTTCGCTGTCTGCTTTCTTCATCTTTTCAGAATTATCCATAAATTCGTTTTGATCTTCCATCTCCGAATCCTTCAGATCTTTGATATTTGTTACTTGTGGATCCGCCATTTTCTCGTTCTGCGGCAATTTGTTAACTTGCTGCGGTTTATCTTCTGTAGATTTCTGTTTGTCCATCAGATTCACGATGTTAACCTTCTCGACATCTTTCGGACCGTTCTCTTTCTCCTCGCTCTTACTATCTTGACGCATGGGTGGTGGCGGGGGCGCCGGCCCTTTATCTCTAGATAATCTACGTTCACTCGTCTCGCTTGGCGGTGGCTTAGGTGCCTGCGCAAATAATTCATATGCAATTAACATATCTCTTCTTCACTTTTCTTTTCTCGTTGCTTTAATCTAAAATACTAAGATACTCCAAGTAATAAAATTGCAAGATGCTATTCTTCAATTGCCTCAGTCACGGAAGTTTCTTAAAAGAATTTAATATTCCTAAAACCTAACAACTTTCTGCAGGTATATATAGCTAATTTAAATTTCTTTTATCTTCTGTTTTACTTAGATATTCTTTTCTGTATTAAACTATTTAAAAATATAAAAGAATGTTAACCTACAAAAGAATTAGAAAATAAAAAAAATTTAGAAATCTAAAAAATAAAATAAAAAACTTAAGTCAGCTATATATCTGCAGATAATTTTAAAGTTTTGAAATGTTAAATTCTTCTGAGAGACTTCTGTGACTGACGATTAAAAAATTACATTAAATTATTTAAATTATATGTCAATTGCATGTGATGCATTTCAATAATTTTGCATACCTGTTTCTTCTCAACGGATGGCTGTATATTTTCTTTGGACTCCGCCTTACGTAATCTCTTATTCTTGTCCTCTTTCTCGCCATCCCGATTGATCTCGCGTTTGTGACTCTCCTCCTTTTTCACAGACGCAGGTAATGCCACGAGATTTTCTTTTTCGGCAACTGGAAACGAACAGAGGTAAGAATATAGTTTGCGTTATGCATATCAGATTCAGCGTTCTCAATGGCGATACTTACTCTTAACATCGGCATCAGTGCGCGTAGACGCGGAGTCATCTGCGATTTGATCCAGCTCCAGAGGAAGCTGAGATGTGCGCTGCTCCTGAAATACAAATGTACACGTTAATTCACAGATGTGAAAAACGAAGAAAGAAAGGAAAGATTCTCAATCGTTTGATCTCCGTTACATGCCGCAAGTGACATGATATAAAGTAACAAGTAACCAGATACACGGATACAGGGATATAAACTAATGTCAGAGCTTACAGATTACAATTATAGTTTGTCACTCAAGTACAAAGAATACAAGAATAATTACGGAAAAGAAGAATACAGTTATCAATTTAGAGTAGAAAACTGAAAAAATGGAGCGTCGAAAGTAGATATCATTTCATGCTGCAGATAACATATAAATATTCTTTCACATTGGCATACATTGGCATACATTGGCATATTCGTGTGCCTTAAGGAGATGTTAAAGCTGAAAACTTTACCGACAGAACACTGACATTTTTCTGCAAAGTTTACGTCGTATTGGTTACACAGAATTACAAATCCTTTTACGCAATGAAAGTACAAAAATTAATAAGAGCATTGCTCGATATATGACGAAAACGAACAAAAAAATTTTTATGTAAAATCTCAAGCTGTCAGCGTAATATTTGCCTAATCCAAAAGCTCCGCAGTTTATACATATCGAAAGTGTGGATGCTTCAAACAGAAAAATTTTGAAAAACATTGCTTACCTTCGCATCTACATTTGGAAGCTTAAAAATATCGAAAAAGTTTGCAGAAAGATTTCTACACATATATGAATAGGTTTTTCGTTGAATATAATAAAACACACTTTCATGTAAGTTCTGTATATACAAGAAATACGAAAAGGATAGTGTGATTATGTTCGTGACGATCGTCTCTGCATTATCGACATTGTTCGAGTTCGTCATCGACTCTAGCATCCCCTTAAGATTATGTATAACGTGGCTTAATCAGGATTAGTATTAATCCTGTCGTCACATATAACGCAAAAACGCAAGCTACTAACCTGACACGCATTGGGGTAATGAGGCTGGCGAGGGCCAGGAGAACCGCATGCACAGCCAAAGTAATTACATTATCACAAACACATTTATCATAATCATATGGTATACTTTTTATATATATGTCAAATGTTATACTGTGACACTACTCTACATATTCTTATAATCTTAGATAAGTAACGTTATTTTCGATCTGTTATTATAAAGTAATGGTTAAACTTTATTCCTCAATTCTTTCATTCCTAAATTTCTTGAATAAGCGAAATTTCACTCAAAAAGTGGAGTGACGAGTGAGTCAACCGAATATGTGTGATTTTTCATTATATAAAATAAATTCTTTATTCTGAATCGTCGAGTAAATAATTTCTCTTTA
This sequence comes from Odontomachus brunneus, assembly GCF_010583005.1. Taxonomy (NCBI): domain Eukaryota; kingdom Metazoa; phylum Arthropoda; class Insecta; order Hymenoptera; family Formicidae; genus Odontomachus; species Odontomachus brunneus. The sequence continues at coordinate 1,695,627 of NW_022639507.1, read as the reverse complement.
AATTAAAGGATGAATCTGATGTATCACACCGTCACTGAAACAAATCGGTTCTCTAGTCAATTGTAACATTTACTGTTATGAATAAAGAATCCATCTTGAGTTTAAGCTAAACATTCAAACTTGTGACTTTAATTAACAGTATTTTCACAATCGCTTTGAATAAATTTTCGTTCGTTTTGATTGAGATCCCACCCTAAGAAATTTGGAGAGTACTTTTTACATTTTTTGGAATGAAATTTCACTCTGAAAGTAAAATGACAGTCGAGTCATTCGAATTCGAACGATTTTTCATACAGAGTGAATTCTCCACTCTGAACTATCGAGTGAAAATTTTCATTCAAAATTGAAGAGCAAATCTGATACCGTTATATATGTGTATTCACTTCAACCGAATGAAGGTGCTCATTCTTATGGAGTCAGAATTCACTTTAAACTTGAATGAAATATTCACTTTTACGATTCCAAGTGGCAATATTTTTATTCGTTTTGAGTGAAGTTTTAGCACAAAAAACTGAGCGTAGCGAGTCTTCAAAATTAAATAGTCAAGGAATTAAGATTAAGAATTCAAGTGAGTAAGTTTCACTCGTCATTACTGATCTAGGATTAGTGAATCATTTTTGACGTCGACTCGAGGTGAGAACAGAGATCTCTCAGCAGATTCGAATTTTAAATGCATGCATCATCGTAATATTCAAATAAAGAATGACATCATGCTATACAAATACGAACAGTCATCTCTATATCTCTTGTTCGCGGAAGAATTTAGATCCTCTTATCAGTAAAGTAAAATGTTTTTTATTCTTTTGGAGACGTAGCGTTTGTGACGGAACTACTAGTTTTAACTGGTATAACTTCTGGATAATTACGATGATAATCTATTCTTTGTCAGTTTTCTCTTTACAAATAGACAAGGCTAAACGAAACATATATGCTTCATCTAGAAGCAGCTTACCAATTCGCTGATATTGTTCTCTGTGTTTTTTCGTTTTTTTCGCCTTCTACAATGACGGAAGCATGTAACAGTGTGTATACATGTTAATTCTGCATTGTAAAGAAGCCGTATGTGTAGCTATTTGAACGATGAAATGGATGTGTCTAACATGCTGTCGCGCGTTAAGAATACGAACTCTTCTTGCACTAGAATAAAATCTCTCGCGCGGAAACTAAGGTTCCAACGTTGAACTATCGTTTGTGCAATTTCAATGCGTCTATACAGTAGAAACTAACGCAGATAAAACGCTATTAAAATTATTCTTCGTGTAAAGCGCATGTATTAGATGGTAATTCAGTAATCATACAAAAAATATGCGGCTGCATAATTACGAGATATTTATCTTCGGAGTGCGATGTATATATATTCGCACGTTATTTAATATATTCAGTTTTGTGAATTGAAAACTCTATCTCAGACCAGTCGCATTGCTTGAATTGTGTGTATGATTCGCATAATTAACATGTACATAAAGAACATGTGAATAAAGAATAAGGCTGAGAAAGAAAGTAAAAGAAAGTAAAACCTACCTCCGCCTCCTCGTCCACTAATTCCTCTTCGACAACGTCCGCTTTATATTCAAGCAACAAGTCCCTGACAGATTTTGGATCTAAATTTCGGCTTATAAACGGATGTTTTAACAAATCGTCAGCTGTAGGTCGTGAGCTCGGGTCCTTTATAAGTGCTTTAGCAATAAAATCATTAAATTCCTTACTCCATTTTCCCGGCTGATCCAGTTTCGGAGGATCGCTTTTCTGTATTTTAAGTAGCACTCGCATCGGCGACATTTCATGGTTCGGTGGTTCCATTTGTGCAAACTCTATTAGAGTTATACCAAGAGACCAGATATCCACCTGAATGATTAAGTTTACGTCTATGTAAAAGCTTGCGCGTAAAGAATCGAAAGTACATGCATTCTGTTGAAATTGCAACGCGATTTTCCAGTTTTTGATCGATGTAGCGTGCACGCAGCCTACCTTAAAATCGTAAGGATTGTCTCTGAATGTTTCGCATAAGACAACCTCGGGTGCCATCCAATAGGGAGTACCGATAAATGTATCATGCTTTTGCAGAGTGTGCTTGTTCTTTGCGGATACTCCGAAATCAGCTACAATTAAAGAAATCATTATAAGAAAATTATAATTATAATATACGACAATTATAATTATAACTACAGGATGAATTAGTGACTATTGGAATTAGTAACCTGGAACATTTCCGAAACAAAACACAAAGATGTTTTTCAGAGATCTTTGAAGTTACTTTACTTAGAAAAAAAGCGTTATCACTGTAAGACGCTCTCTTGTAAATAAAATAACCTCCAAGATGTGAAGATCAGCTGTTTTTTGCTTCGAAAATATTTCATGTAGTTATTGATTGAATAACAGTTATTGGTTCGCAATGTATAAAGTAATATAAAGTTAAAAGCTGATCAGTTACAATTAGAGATATAAAATTACCGTCAGATTCAAAATTATTTTTAACTTTACAATTATTTATGATCACATATATTATTACTTATTAAAATGGTAATTTATTCGTAATTTTGGTGAAAATTCGTTGTTTTTGATAGTTTCATATATATTTTAATATATTTGAGATTAAGTATCATATATACATATATTCAATATACATATTCATATTTTCCGTATTAATGTATAAGATAAAATTAAAAAGAACTATATTTTTCTTATATTTACATCAAATGTACATCTGATAATCTCTCAGATAAAAATCTTAAATTGTATATACCACAGTCTAGTCGTTAAAATGGCAAGGTAATAAATGAAAATGCTGTAAGCTTGTAAGATAGTATAAAAAATATAGATTAAGACTGTTTTCGAGATATGAAAAATATAGATTAAAACTTTAAAAATTTTTTTAAGTTTCTCTAGCTACTATATACCTAATTTCCTAATTACTGTGACTGTGTGTGTGTGTGTGTGTGTGTGTGTGCATGCATGCATGCATGCATGCATACATACATACATACATACATACATACATACATATATATATATATATATATATATATATATATATATATATATATTAATGTACAGTATCAAAATATAAGGTAAATAAAGTGTCTTATTCATCAAGGCTAAATGTTCTCCTTTTGAGTTTTATATTAAAATTTTTTTATTTTTGTAATTTTTTTCTAAATTACCATTTTATTAGCTTTCCAAAATTAGCAAGTAATTTACTGTAATTTACCGAGTAAGTTATCGTCAAATTGGGTCATTTTCATCTCTAGCTACAATTAAGTCATTATACGCATTGCAATTGCATCCTAGCGAAAAATCGACTGATTGAATTTTTACCTATTTTAACACCTCCCGCCATAGTCAGCAAGACATTCCCCGCCTTCAAGTCCCTGTGTATGACTTTGGACTTGTGTAAGAAGGCAAGACCCTTCGTCATGTGCTGACAGATATACGCGATCTGCATTTCTGTCAGCGCTTTTTCCAGCTCGACCATTATGGAGTCCACAGCACCGCCATCACAATACTCGATCAACATCTATGCAAATGTTGGTCCTTTTAATCTCAAAATAATCGATTATATAAAGACTCACGAGAAAGTAATCTTTTCGTACTAGAATTGATCAAACCAAAACTTCTGCTGCGTATAGCAAAGTGAATACATACTGATGAGCACAGTTACGCCAAGATACATTGTTTTATTTATCGTAAAAATAAAACAACATACCCACAATTTTCCTTCAATGAAATACGCTTCGTGTAATTCAACGATGTTAGGATGCTTGCATTCCGACAAGATATCTATCTCAATCATAAAGTCGCTTAGGTCATCTTCTCCCTCTAAGGCACACATTTTGGCCGCAGCGAGCTGATTGGACTGCTTATGCTGTGCCTGTAGTAAACAGTGAGTTATTAAACAACATCTACTAGCAGCAAACTCAATCAAACGGGAGAGTGATTCCCTCATGTAACGTTACCTTGTAAACTTTGCCAAAAGCGCCGTCTCCCAGTTCGCCCACCATCTCCCAAAACTCTTCGGGACTGCAATCCATTTTTATGTTGTTGTACAATTTCTTCTTTTTCGCATCATTACCACCGAAGTGGAAGGCCTTCTTCAGATTCGATAAGAACGACATTTTGGCGGTTATATCTCGCAATACTCGCACGTACACTTTCAAGCCAGGCTACTAATACATTTGAACACCTACATGAGAACACCCTCAACAACGCAATCGTCTACTGTACAAAGCGCAATGATTACGTAACAATCGCGTATTAAATTTGTAGTAAAATATAAACTTCACTCGATGAGCTCGCAAAAGACTCAGTAACTGTTATCATTCAGCACTCTGTAACGCGCGTTTAAAACGATGTGTCCCCTTCCTGCGTCACTTTACGCGGAGTTCACATTATTGCAATATATATATATTTTTTAGATCCCTGCTGGATACCAGGGGATCGTGCCACATCTCTCCCGCATCTTTGTAAATTCTAAGTCACAGTTATCGTCGTATCCGAACCGCTGCAGACACAGATGAGAGGAGCGCGACCCATCGCTGACGATCTCCAACGATTATATCACGAATACTGAACGAATACTGAATCAAGTTCTGGAACAGAGAAGAACACAATACGTTATAAAACGTTAGTCAAACAGTCCTCTAATTAGCAGCATTAACTTAATCTCACTCTGATACAGTTTCGCGCCTTGTTCCAGATAATTTCAGATATTTATCTGTGCAATACTGCTCATGTTACCAAATTTATTGAAGATTAAAGAGTCAAAGAATACTTGTTCTACTTGTAATACTAATACCTAATCTAATGTTTCACATTTTTTCCCATAATACAATTCTAACAGTGTTCTGGTAGAGTTTTGGACTTTGCTTTAGAGATAATTTCAGGTAGACCAGATATCTTCTTGGTCTATAATACTGCTTGTATGCTACTCAATTCATTGAAGATTGAAGAGTCAAAGAGTATGTCTCTCCCCCTGCCGTATAATGGCGTATACTGGTAATTACCAGTACTTGTCCCACTTAGGTGATAACAATGTATGATAATAATATTTCACATTTGTTGCCATAATACAACTTTAACAGTAGTGAATAATGTAGAAATTCCATTGATAGAGAAAACTAGGTCAGAGTCAGTGGAACAACATTCCATCAGACAAGATCTATATTTTTGTTGGTTAAGAATTAGAAATAAAACGCCTGCATGTTGTAAAAAATATGCTTGTGACATTCTTCAGAGATAACATCTATTAAGAAAGACAATGTACACACACAATTACACACATAAGTTATAATTTATGGTAGATAAAGCAGCAGTTTCAGAAAAGTCAGATATCATTGATAAACACAAGAAAAAATTATTATCAGTGTTATTGTAAATGTACAAAAGAATATGTGATAAATGTTTTTAAGGAAACTTAGGATAACACACCAAGAAAGGCTGACTAGTTACAACCAAAAATTAAAAATTGCATTCTACATTTTTATTACCAGATTAACACAATCTTACTTAAATTGCAATATTATTGCTCAATTTTCATTGATGAAATGCACACAAATAGCGTGGTCTACTTCAAAATTAGAATAAGATAAAGTAAAATTAAAAACAAAAATGCATTCTGCATTTGATTTTCATATTAACCACTCATTCTGTCCTTTTAAATATTATCCTATTTCTTGAAAATAAACAGGTAATGGAGCAGTCAGACTTTCAAAGAATAAAAGTGACACTACCACATACTCAAATTAAATAAAATTAAAAATAAAAATGTACTTTTTGTATACTTAGGTCCAGGTTAACAACCCTTTCTCTCCCTTTAAATATTTTCTATCTCTTTAAAATAGACAGATAATGAAGCAGTCAGACTTCCAAAGAGCAACAACCACATACTACTATATATTTAAATCAGATTAAATTAATAAATAAAAATGCATTCTGCATATGTAAATTTAGATAAACAACCTATTTTCTCCCTTTAAATATTTTCTGTATCCTTAAAAACAGACAGAAAATGAAACAATCATACTATCAAAAAGCATCATACATTTAAATCAGATAAAATTGAAAATAAAAATAAAAATTCCTTCTGTATATTTATTCCTAGATTAACGACTTATTCTTTCCCTTTAAATATATTCTGTCCCTTTAAAATAAACAGAGAAAATGAAGCAACTAAACTTTCAAAAAGTATCCCAAACATTGAAATTAGATAAAATAAAAAATAAAAATTTTTTCTATATATTTATTCCCCGATTAACAACCTCATTGTCTCATTTTAAATATTATTCTGTCTCTTTAAAATAGAGATTGTAGCGGTTAGACTTCCAAAGAGCAACAGTGGCACATCAACACACATTACACTTGCATGACCCCCCCCTTGCTGAGAGGAAAGGGGAAAAAAGTAGCAGCGTCAAATGCGCCGATCGACGAGTAATATTTCCTTACACTTGTGAAAGCATTTTGAGTGGGCAGTGGGACTTGCGGGACGTCCGGTCTTGCGAACGTTGGAGAGAAAATTCGATTAGGCCGACGAGCTCTCTCTTGGGGACGCTAATGTCGACGCAACCCGCGCACGAAGGGGGCACGCGCGGCCACGGGGAAGAAAAAGAGCGCACTCGAGACGAGGCGAAACGCGAAACTCGTCCACCTCCTCGAACTTCGATAATCCTCTTTGACGCGGCGAAACGACGGCGGGCCGTCGTCCGTCGTCGCTCACAATCGATATAGCGCCGCTGTCCCCCGTCCGCGTTTACATCTCGCGGTAAAGCGATTATGCAGCGAGAGCGGAAACGCGGCGGTGAGTGCGGCAGCGTAACGGGCGATAAGAGCGGAGATCGCGGACGAAACGAAAGAAGCGAGGAGCAGCGAGCGATGAAATACACACGCGGCGAGAACGAGGAGAGAATGAAAGCGGGAGAGAGACGGACTCGCAGGCAGGTAGGTAGAAGGAAAAGGACGAAGAGAGAAAGAGAAAGACAGACAGACAGACAGACACAGAGAGAGAGAGAGAGAGAGAGAGAGAGAGAGAGAGAGAGAGAGAGAGAGAGAGAGAGCGAGAGAG
>NW_022639507.1:1683953-1688039 GCF_010583005.1 Odontomachus brunneus | reverse complement strand
AGACAGACAGACAGACACACAGAGAGAGAGAGAGAGAGAGAGAGAGAGAGAGAGAGAGAGAGAGAGAGAGAGATCGACCGAGAGAGTCGTCGACAGGTGTTGATCATTCGGTCACGCGGTTTGACACAATTTTGACAAGTAATAACCTCAGGTCACAAGCTGCACCATCGTCGTACGGGAGCACCGTTCGATTTCTCGATGTTCTAGAATCTCACTCCCTGGTGTATACGCGCGCGGCCACCCATCCGCGAGGAAAGCGGTTAAACTCTGGTCGCGCACGAACACGCCCGAGCGCACGGGAGCGCGCGCGCCACGGGAAATCAGGGTACACACGGCCGTTGACGCGTGACGGACGGGAGAACGGGAGATGGTGGTCGTCGGGACGTCGTCGTCGTCGTCGTTGTTGACGACATATCGTTGACACTTAAAAGATCGCGACGCGTATGTATACGCGATTTAGCACGATATCTGGCTGGCTGGCTGTCGTCACCTGCAACGGATGGACAGACGACTCCCCGTTCCTCTTGGTTGCTGCGGTTTTCAAGAGTTCTTAGGATTGTTCCCTCTCCTTTTAGCCCGCGGTTGGAAGTATGAATATAAGAAATGTGACATTGGAAATGCGGAAAGTGTAAAGAAGTGTAGTCGAGAGGGGAACGAGCGTAGAAAGGCAAACGTTCTTGTATGTGTCGCTTCAAGCTGCTTCAGGCAAGTCGCTCTGGCCGAGGCGACGTCGTCTGCGTGCAGCCTCAGGGTGCGAATCGAGAGCGAGGGCGACGGCGACGAGAGCGAAGTATCTCGCGAGAGAGAAACGCACAAGAAAAAGAGAGAGGGAGAGAGCGAAGGAGGAGTTGCTCTTCGCTTACCTGCTCCGCGCGACGTTTGTTGCCGCGGTGTTGGCTGAGGTCCTGGATACGACACCGCTGTCTCTCCCCCCGCCCTGCTTGCGAGATCCGCCGGAATGTAGCCGCTATCAGGTCGACGACGCGTCTCCTTACGTGAGCTCTCGTTCATCGAGAACGCACGACGCACTATTTGCACGCGCGTGAACGGGCGAGCGAGCGAGCGATTGATTGATCGCGTGCCGCGACTATCCGGGAACTATCCCCTGCGACGAGGATCAGTAAACTCGGCGGAGCTGTGCGCGTACACGGCCATTTTCAGCACCACTCATACTACCGTGAGCCATCGCACGCGCGACACACAGACACGCGTGCATACGCACGGATGCTCACCACGCCTGGAAGTGACGTATTGAATTGAGCCAGTGCCGTAGCAGGGACGCAGAGTCCCGAGGTCTGTTCTTTTCTTCTGCACTGGCGGCACTAATGCAAGCAGTGTACACTAAAGTGTTCTTTTCAACGATTACGGCAACTTTATGACGTCATCATTGCTGTCCTTTTCTTCAATGCAGCGGTATTCGGTACAACAGAACACTGCACTGCCTGCCCTAGGTCTCGAGCTAGGGCAGTGGTGTAGTGCAATATGGCGACGTACACGAATAAAAATAGGTTGGAATCCTCAAATAAATAAACAAGCAGCATAATAACTTAATAGCAAAATACCTGTAAGGTAAAATTCCTGTTAAGGTAAAACTTAATATAATTAAAGTAATTATGATATGATTATAGTTATTCAGATAAAATGGATTAAATATTTATTTTAGATATGGAGTTAAACAGAAAAATGCACAAATGTCTATACTAAACTAGATTGCTAACAAGGGCTTCGAACGTGTGTCGCGTAAGGTTTCCGGTTGCATGCGAGAAAATGGCGGCGATCCTGTGTGTGTGAAGTTGTGTGTGTGACGTGTCACTTGTGTACTTACACGTACAAGTGAGTCAACGTGGCCATTAAATTACTGTCGTAAAACCAAAAATGCCAGCATCTTATTGCATCGAAAAATATCGTAACAAAAAAATAGATGGTATTGAACGTTATTTGCTCTGCTCATTTTCAACAAAAGAATTTTATGACTAAACGTATGAAAATATGTGGCGATAGCAGCCATTTTCTCGCATGCACCGGAAACTCTATCGGACACAAGTCGTTATATGCTTTTAGATAACCTGTTAGATCCGATCTACAATAGATGGAGTAAGAAATAAGCAGTAAGCAAATTGACCAATTCCATTCTCACGTTTCAAAAATAATCGATTGTGATTGGTCTGTTTACTTACTGCTTATTTCTTACTCCTACTCCTTACTCCATCTATTGTAGATCGGGCCTTAGCAATCTAGTTTAGTATCACTGAAATATATACCTGGAACGCGTGCTGCCTCTTGAGGCATGCGGGATGACAGAAAGGTTCCTTGTTTTCTCTCTTATCTTTGTCTAGTTCATAGTATAGTCGAGAGTGGGGAGAATGTGATACAGTCCAAGTTAAAAATTAGAGATAATATGAAAAGCAATGATCATTGAATGGCAATAGGGACGTCTATATTGGAAGTAAATAGCAAGAAGGAGGAAGTAAGAGTAAGAAATTGACCAACCACAGTCGAATGTGAGAAGAATAATTAACTATGATTGGTCAATTTCTTATTCTTACTTCCTACTTCTTACTGTTTACTTCCAATGTAGACGTCCCTAATGACTTAAGCTTATGAACGAAAGTTTTAGGATACAAAAAATATATATTTTTTCTCATTTATTAGTATTTACTTATCGACTTATTAAGAAAAACAAACCAAATATGGTTTCTAATTCGGAGATTCAACTTATGTTTAGAAATCAGCCGACTTAACTTTTGGTTCAGACTATACAAAGACAGAGCACTGTTCGATACCTACAAGCATGCTCTGTCTCATTTCGCAACACTCAGGCTGCGTTCCGAATTGCGCTGACAGTGCTGACAGTACTGTTTTCGCGTTCCGAAATCATTTTCAGTATGCTGTAAGAAAGCAAATCTTACTACCTTTTTCACAAAAATAGATCCTAGGGAATTGCTAACTTCCGGCTAATTCGCACATTATTTCGAGGTAGTGCAGGTTCAGTAATGCATATGGCGCCTGTTTCTCAAGTGATAAGTATGAAAAATGACCTTAGGCCCGATTGCACCAACGTTATTTTGGTTTTAAGTGACACTTAAATATATATCTATCTTTATTTATATAGAAAGAAAGATAAAGATAGATATATGTTTAAGTTTCGCTTAAAGACAAAATAATGGCTTGGTTTACATCGTCAAAACGTTAGTACGTGTATTAAATTTGATGCGCACCTATGCTTTAATACGAGTGCGTTTACATCGAACGTATAAAGAAAAAATATAATACGAATTTAATTCATGTCGTTTACCTCCTACTGGTAGTATTTGGAATTACAATTTGCTTAAAATAACTTCGAACGATAGAAGGAATGCATAATTCTAAAAATGTGCTCGTTTCTTCTCTCCTTTTTTACAAGACATTTTACTATAATATAATTTGAAACCAACGGTTATCGATGACACCGGTTTTAATTAGGTTAGGTTTCCTCCAACATTCGTTTCATACGTTTACAACATCATTTGTATCATTTGATACGCGTATTAGTTTAGTACGATACTCCTACTTGGCACGCTCGCATCAAATTGATCCGTCAGTGTTTACATCGTGTGTATTAAATATTTAGTACGAATTTGATACGAATATAGTACTTGATACGCGTATCAAGTGCACGATGTAAACCAAGCCAATGTTGGTGCAATCAGGTCTTAGTAAAATGTACAGTAATTGACGCAACTGAAAATAAATCATACGAAGTATTATTATCTCAACAAGATTACAAACAAGCATTATCAGCCCAGATAGCCAAACCTGTGCGAGCAGATTTTACGCAGAGTCTGTCAACAGTATCTGTTGACAGGATGGCAACAGACTGCACACAGAAACTGTTTTAGCAGTCTCTGACGACAGATTGGTGACAGACAGCGCGCAGAGCCTGTCGACAGATTCTGACGACAGACTGACGGCAGATTGCGCGCAGATTCTGTTTCCTAGATAGGCTATTTAATTCTATTAAGGGCTATATGTACGTTATTAAATGGGGCAGTTTCACATACACACCATGCTGCAGAGAAGTCAAGATAATTATATTGTGTAATAATT
>NW_022639507.1:1683675-1683943 GCF_010583005.1 Odontomachus brunneus | reverse complement strand
GCAGATGTCTATGGATCTGTCGACAGATCCTGCTCGGATTCGACAGATCCTGTCGACAGTCTGACGTCAGTCTGCGCGCAGATTGCTTACTGGGAATTATATTAACGTTCTTTGCCTTTTATATATTTACCCAGTAAGCAAATTGAGCGCAGACTGCGCGCAGATTGGCAGCAAATTTGATAAAAAACCCATAGCAAAACCATAGCCATCTGTGTTTACATTAGGCTATGGTTTTGGTGACAGATCTTGCTGTCGGGCAATTGGTGCC
>NW_022639507.1:1683380-1683594 GCF_010583005.1 Odontomachus brunneus | reverse complement strand
TGTGATTGGCTGTGTCCAAATGCACCGTGTCCAAGTGCACCGCTCCTGCCAAATTTGGGGTGTATATCAGTTGAACACGGGGCAATTGGACACAGTCCAATCACAAGTCGCTGTTCCAAGGGACTCTACAAATGTCTCTAATCACACGGTGCTGTGATTGGCTGTGTCCAAATGCACCGTGTCCAAGTGCACCGCACCCCCAAATTTGCAGCAA
>NW_022639507.1:1668726-1683356 GCF_010583005.1 Odontomachus brunneus | reverse complement strand
TGCAGCAATTATCCGACAACAAGCTCTGCCGCATATCTGGCGGCAATTTGACAGCAAGATTTGATATAACAGATCCTGCATCAAATTTGCTATCTATTTGTCATCAAAAGTTGATAGCAAGCTCTGCTCGAAATCTGCTCGCGCAGGTTTGGCTATCTGGATATAGATTATAGATTAATTTAGGTTGTTTCTACGAGCATGATACTGAAAACGTGTTTCGTTTTCCTACACTGTTGCTACTGCCTAACAATTTTGGAACGACAATATGGCTGGTTTCAGTATCAATACTGTCAGTACTGTCAGCACTATTTCGGAACGTAGCCTCAAGAGGTAGCACGCGTAATATATATATTTTAGTGGTTCTAACTAGTGTTCGAAAGTATCGATACGACTACCGATACGTATCGGTATGCCTTTAGTATCGATACGAATCGATATGCTTTTTCCTATTATTTGAGTATCGTCCGGAGTATCGATATTTTATATGCGTCCCTCTGCACGGTGGAAATAATGGATATTTATGATAATTAAAGTAAAGTCCTTTACACAGAAATTGTCGTAACTGTAACTATAATACGTAAACTTAAGCTGAAGAACCAATAGTATATTGCTATAGATTTATATATTACAAAAAACTATAAAAGTGACTCCAAGTTTTATCTCAGACCGGTATTCATAGTTGGATCTTATATTGAAGACTAGGTTTGTTCTTTCGACCTGAACTGGCTGCACTAGTTCACGAAGTTTGCACTAATGCGTTCTTTCGATCAGAACAGTGCAAGAAAATGTGTTCTTTCGAACAGTGCAGGCTGAACTAGTGCAGCGAGTTCAGTGAACTGACTGCCCTAGGTCTGGAGGTAGAGCAAGCGGGTGTATATCAGTTGGACACGGGGCAATTGGACACAGTCCAATCACAAGTCGCTGTTCCAAGGGACCCTACAAATGTCTCTAATCACACGGTGCTGTGATTGGCTGTGTCCAAATGCACCGTGTCCAAGTGCACCGCTCCCGAGCAACCAGTGCAGGGCAGCTAACCGAAAAAATTTAAATTTGTATCTATAACCTGTAAAATCGGTATACCTAGTTGACATTACGTAGAAGAAATAATCCGACGACGGAATCTATAAACAGTAAGTAAATACTTAAATATATAATAAATATATAATGTAGATAAATATATAATAAATATATAATGTAGAATGACATAGAAGAAGTATTTAGAATGTTATCCAAACAGCACAAAATATCCGAAAGACATCCTGGGAAGGCTCTTGGACGTTTTTTCGGCGGGATTTGTTGTATGAGTATCCAACACAAAACAGTTTTAAAAAGAAATAGGATTGTTCAACAAAACATAAAATGCTATAAGTGCGAAAACATGACCATAAATTGATCTATGTTATTTAATCCAGCCATGTTGTCTGCCATCTTACACTGCTCTAACTTGCTCTTACCCGTTCTTTTCAGACCCATATGTATCTTTGCACTGGTCTGCACTATCTTGAACTTTCTTCAACTAGTACAGTTCCAGTGCAGCCCTAGGTCAGGTCGAAAGAACAAACCTACTGTCTTAAGTTTATCTTCAGATGATGTAGGGATCATTTCATTGGTTACGAAGTATCTGAAGATGAACTTAAGACATTCTTAAGTATAAGACTCAATTATGAACACCGGCCTTATAGCGTGTTCGAGTGGCTCTGGGTTAATCTCTCCGAGAGTGATTATTAACGTCATAAGACTTCATTAGCCAATCACAAAATTTATGCGAAAATGTTCAACCAAAGAACTTTCGAGTGACGTCAATAATCGCTCTCGGAGCGATTAACCCAGAGCCATTTGAATACTCTATTACGCAGAAATAACTAGATTTCAACCGTTTAAAATCTGGTTATTTTTGCGTAAGATAAAACTTGGTGTCACTTTTATAATCTTTTGGAATACATAAATCTATAGCAATATTCTAATTGGTACTTCAGCCTAAGTTTACATATTATGTCTATGGTTACGGCAATTTGTGTACGAAGGCCCTAATAGCTCTCCGAACGCACCCGTAATATATATATCGTTGATTGCACTAGTTCAGCAGTGCAGATAAAAAGAACAGAGTAATTGAATGAGTGTGTGAGTGATTATTTCTAACCAATAATTCACTTTTGCATGTGCAGCACATTAATCTGTTTCTGTTATTTGTATACGTGAAAATTATATTAGATAAAATTATAACAATTTGTTGCTCTAAATTCTCAAAATTAACAAGTAAATGATGGAATAACATTCCATACAATACATTTTTAATATCATTTGTACTTTGTACTATTTATATCACTCAATTTTTTTTAGAATGGCTACACCTCACAATCTATTTTTTTAAACAACCACGTATAAAATTAGAAATTAAAAGTATGTATCGATATAGTATTGATATAAAATCGATATAGTATCGATTTTTTTTTAAATATCAGTTCAGTATCGATATTAATTTTTATCGATATTTTTGATCACTAGTTCTAACGTAGAGGCAATGAGTCTCGGCCTAACCACCGTCACGACAAGACGTGTTTGAACAAGTTCGGACCTTGTGATTTTTTTGGAACGTGCCTTGGAATTTTCCAAGACTTTACTCTCGAAATATATCATTAGTCAGAAAAATAGCGTTAGGGCTCTCTAACTCTTAGAGAGGCCTGGAGCCAAATATTGAAGTTGAAGTTGAATGTAGAAGCAAGTTAACATTTGGGCTGCGCTCGGGGAAATGCTATTTAGCTTTGGACGTCCTTTATCCTTGTTCGACTTTCAGGAACAAACAAGGACAGAGCACATTCATATGGCTCCTGCACACAGGACGCGCTAATGCTTGCCGCGCGGCGGAAGTCCGCGCGACAGCTAATGAATATGTTGTTTTTCCGTAAAAGCTAGAGGGTTATTATGGAAAGCAGCATATTGATTGGCTGTCGCGCGAACTTCCGTCGCGCGGCAAGCATTACCGCGTCCTGTGTGCTGGAGCCAATATTGCTAAGTGCAATATTGCTTTCCAATTGCTTAACATATCTTGACACACACGTACACAAAACCAGTTTATTGGTCACATATTATCTAAAATATCTTGTGAGATAATATGCAACCAATAAACTGGTTTTGTGTAACACCGTGTACGCAACTGGAAAGCACCCAGCGTCTCTCCGAACGCAGCCTCGAGCTACGTTCGTTTTGGCGCTTACAATGGTCTGAGCATCATTTCATCTTTGTTTCTATCAAATACTAATGATGAATACTAATCAAAGACGAATGATGCTTACAAGCGCTATAAGCGCCAAAATAAACGCAGCCAAAGACTACGTTCCGAAATTCACTGCCAGTACTGAAAATCTATAGTTCATGTTACATGTACTATAGAATTTCAGTATTGGCAGAGAATTTTGGAACGCAGTCGAAGTTGTCTGTTAATACTAATCATTATCATAGAGTTTACGTTGGGCATCCAGTGGGCAACCATCTTTGATCAGATCTCTTACGTAAAAAAATGATAAATCCGCTGTTTTAATAGTGAACGCTAATAGGATTTCACTTTTATTCATCATATGAGAACCTAGAGTCGTTACAAGTGAAGACATAGTCTTCCCTCACTTCGACTTCAAGATATAAGATATACTTATATAGAATCGATCCAGACACCACATCTTTCTTCCATCATAATGTCGGCGTCACAAATAATAGATAGTGAAATGCAGGTAGACTCGGCTGCGCCCCTACAAAAGGAATCCTTGTGCAAGGATATTTCCACAAGGAAACCAATAAAAAGGAAATTACAATCGTTTTTGGCGGTAACAGATCCAAAAAAAGATGACCACATTCCTACATCGATGGAATCCCAGAACAATATCAAAAAGGACATGTCTCCACATCTACAAAATGTAACAAAGAATACTTATCCAATTTCACATAAAGGCCTATATGAAGTAAGAATTGAGGGGTGTATATCAGTTGGATACGGGGCAATTGGACACAGTCCAATCACAAGTCGCTGTTCCAAGGGACCCTACAAATGTCTCTAATCACACGGTGCTGTGATTGGCTGTGTCCAAATGCACCGTGTTCAAGTGCACCGCTCCCGTACTCACTTGTTAGACAAGAACATAATCTCTGAAGAATTCTGTCTTTGCGGAGCGGAAAACAGAAACTTACATCACATTTTATTCTCATGCAATTTATATCAAGACGAAAGTGATAAACTAACCACTCAATTATTTATTATAAAATGTAACTCCTTGGGATGACTTATCCCAAAAGGCGTTTGAGAAAAACAACATAAAGATATTCAGAATATTATCAAAATTTCTAAACAAGATTAAATACATATTCTGAAATTACCGCCAAGTGCCACCTACGACAGAAGGCTGCGTTCCGTTTCACGCATATGCGTGCATTTATCTATAGTTCATGTTACGTATATTGTAGGCAATGCGCGCATAATGCGTGAAACGGAACGCAACCAGAAATCACTATACGGAGCAATGGCGTAGTGGCTCGAAAAATAGGTGCCTCAGCCATATATAGAAGTGAAGTGATCATTATCACACAAACAATAAGATTTAACACAAATATCTTTTGTTACGTGATTGTGTATTAAACGTACGTTTATAATTCATTCATACGTATTGTTATTATTTACTGTGTTAGCAATTGTTCATATGTAATGAGTACTACTTTGAGGTTATAGTCTTTTATGAACCGACCAAAATCAGTGGTTTTGGATTGTGCAATATTCTAATATTATTTTACTTTGCTTAATATTACACGCATTTTAGGCATTTTAGGCAACATGTCAGTATGTATAATTATTTATTGCAGAACATGACAATATGGCTAAAGAACGCGGCGTTATGAAAATTCTCTGGAATAGTTTTATATCTTCTCTGAAACCCCGTTTTTTTCGTCGTAAGTTAATCGGTGAAGATTATTATGGCACAAAATACTACGAAGAGGAAATTCGTACCTCTAGCCGAAAAAAGTCGGCTCGATCGTTCGAGCCGGTGAACAAAGATGATTTCATGCAAGAACTGCCAGCCGAATGGGAATCCTGGTTGCGACATCGTAGAAAGGAACCACCTACACGAGAAGAAGTAGAAGCTAATTATCGATTAGCAATGACGAAGAAGGAGAATTCTGCTGCATTACAAGAGAAATATTCCCAAAGTAAAGAACTTTCCACTCAATCTACTCAGTCAACTACATCAAGCTTTCCAGTTTATGAAGATTACAAAAATTTTGGCAGCAGTTATAAACCAAAAAGTGAATATTAGTAGAAATTAATTACGCAATTAATTGAAATATTTGTATAGTAATATAATTCTAGGCCAAATTATACATTAAACAATTTTATTGTTATATAACGAGTTAATATTTCAATGTAATCTAATAATGTAATAGTTTAATGTTTCGCATCAGTCTCTTGTAAGAATATTCAATTCTTTGAATTGTACAATGTGGATATAAATATCTCTGAATGTGGCTATGTGTAAAACGATATTTATTAATATTATTTCTATACACATGTGTAAATTAAGATATATCACTTTCTCTCATATACAATCGATACCGATTAACCCTTAACTGGAACTGTGAAGATTCAAAGCTGGAGAAAGAGAGAACGATCCCAAATAATGCCACTCAAAAATATATCAATTGAATCACTACAACACTACATGCATTCTACAATAATTGAAGAAACAAAATTATTAGAAATGTTCACACACTTGTATGTTTCTCTTGCACTTACATTTTCATTGAATTTAGTTTCTTCCCATTTTTCTTTAGAGTTTATTAAAGTAAGCTTGCTTCAAACAAATTGCAGATTGCTTTATTGCAGATAAATTTGCAATTCAATCGCAGATTTGTGGTCGCAAAGTGTTACTGTTCTACTTACGCTAATATCGCAATATTATTTACGTTACTTAGATCGCACATGCACACACTCACACTCACACTAACAAAGCCCCTGCAAGGTGTTACTGCAATATCACGTGAAACGTTCCCATCGTTCCAGTTAAGAATTAATACTAAAATCATAACAATATAATAATATTATGGAACTATATTAATAATAGGTAAATAAGTATACGAAATATCCATCTTTTAAGAAAACTGTAACTCTAACGTGTAATTGAAATACAGAACGATCAGTATTGCTACGATCAAGTTTAGTTTTCTAAAAACGAAGTTTGAATGTACAAACACTATTCTAAGATCGATGCAAATTCAATTTAATTTGTCTGTTTCTCCAAATTATCGTTTCGCCATTCAATTGCCTATTACACTTTACGACAATTATTATTAAAACTTAATATTAGAACCGTGAATATTGTATGTGTCTGACTTTTTGCCCATTTTGCTCAATGCTATATTTTGTAAGATTTCGTTATAAATACTAATTGGAATAGCGCGAAAAATTTGTCACATAGTTATGTCAGTTAACATTAAGTGACACAACTTGCCTATAAAGTTGATAGTGAAACATAATATACAGCAAATTAAAGTGATATTTTTCACATCAACCGGAAAAGTCGCTATTGTCAAACAAGGCCTGGTCGTACAGTTCTCCTTTAACCAATCGACCACCGAAATAACGACCGTTTAATGAATCTCTTGCACGTTCCGCTTCTGAAAAGGGATATTAAAACCAATTAATTATATAATTACACAGACATAAACTAGACTAATTAAATGTCAATTAAATGACAAGTTTTGTGAATATATGCATTCAAAGCAAGGTTGCGAATAAATTCTTTTTTAATTATTATGTTTAATTGACGATTAATATAAACCAATTTAATTGAAAAGCGTTTAATTAATGATTAATTTGAGTAAATTAAATTGTAAACCGTGATTGACGATTGATTTCAGCGAATTCAATTTAAGACCGCAAGACAATTGATATGAACAAAAGAAATCAAAGATCATTTAATTAGCAAATTCAATTTAGCAAATTTAATTAAAGACCATTTAAGTGACAAATTTAATGAAAAATCTTTTAATTGATAATATGAGCAAATTTAATCGATTCAATCGAAAATCGTTCGATAACGAATGATATGACTGGTGCCTTCCTTAACTCGGATTCTATATAGCGCTTCTCAATTATTGGTATCTTTCACAATACCACGATGTTCTAGGTATAAATATTATCCACAAAACCATTTGTAACTTTGAAAAATCGAATGCTCGATTGAATCAATTGAGTTTGTTTATATCAATCGTCAATTAAACGGTCTTTTAGTTAAATTTGCTAAGTTTAATTATCAATTAAGTGGCCTTTAGTTAAATTTGCTGTGTTTAACTGTTAATTGAACGGTCTTTGATTTCCTTTGCTTGGTAATTGAACAATTTTTAATTAAATTCATTGAAATCAATTATCAATTGAACATTCTTCAATTGAATATACTTCAATCAATCATCAATTAGTTGAATTGAAACATATTTGTTGAAATAGATTATTAAATTGAAAAAAAATTATTTGATATTTTTACAACTCTGATATAAAATAGTCGCATTCAGGCTTGTCACAGTTTAATTTGTGATTTCATAATATATTAGCAACACTTGTAATTTAAATTATTTAAAAGTATCGCAAGTGATATTTAATATTCAGATATCCTTTACAAAAATAATTTAACTACAGCATTACATTGATATAATGTAACCTGTTGAGTGTGGAACACTTCAGAACTAAAACGTTCGCTGAGGACAAAATACTTTGAGTTGTAGTACTTCAATCAATGAAAAAAAAGGAAAAATAACTTCTTGGAAAATTGAAAGTAACGACAGACTAAAACAAATAAAATTTTACTTATTACTATCGCTAAAGAAAATATGTAAATATATAAATAAATAAATAAATAAATAAATAAATATATATATATATATATATATATATATATATATATATATATATATATATATATATACAGGGTGTCCGAAAAATCGCCCGAAATATTTCGGGACATGATTCGAGACTCCAAAAAAAGGAAAAAAGCTATATAAACATAGGTCCGGAAATAAATCGTTTCCGAGTTATAGCCACTTTTATGTTAAAAAAATCGTAATTTACAGTCCCGTGGCATCCCTTTTTAAATTTTTTTATTTTTTTAATTTTCATTTCTTATTTTTTTAATTTTTAAATTTTATTATTTTTTTAATTAATTTTTATTTTTTAATTTTTTTTTTCAATTTTTTGATATTTGTAAATACATTATTTTTTAAATCAATCATAAACATGAATAGGTATTTAAATCGAAATAATTCGTGAATTCCAAGAAATAAGAACGGATCCAAATGTTTTTCAAAGAAAATGTTTTTCGGAATTCTTTTGATAGGAGAATAAAGGCCTTTCGTGCTGAAGGTGGTCATTTTGAACACCTTATTTAATTCGATTTAAATACCTATTCATGTTTATGATTGATAAAAAAAATTTAAAAAGGTGTGCCATGCGAACTGTAAATTACGATTTTTTTAACATAAAAGTGGCTATAACTCGGAAACGACTTATATAAGTATACTTTACCACTCATTTGGGAAAACTCGACGAATATTTTTACGATAACTTCAGCATTCTCATCATCTTCGGACTGTCTTTCGTTATAAATGATAACTCGTTCGACAACGCCGAACTTAGAACACTCGTCTTGAATTTCCTCCTGCAGACTCTCGTCCACATCCTCCGGCGCCACCATGTTTCTTAAGATGACGACTCGAGACTCGACTTTACGCATGAGCTTCTGCATCACAAGATGACGCGCACTCTGGCCCTTAATTGACATATTCTCCTGCTGTTGCAGTGTCTGCGGTTCAGTCTCCTCCAACAACTTCTTTTGCAATTCCTCTTGTTGTTTTTGATGAGCTGCTTGTTCTTGCGCTCGCCTCATGATGTCAGAGCTCGCGGTAGTAACAGGTATCTAATAACAAGTCATCAAAATTGTATAATTAATATCTTAGTAATACGATATTTCTCAGTACAGGAATCTTGTGTTTGTAAGCATTTTGAGATGATTACTACTTTAATCACTTTATTTATGATTGATAATTTTCAAACTCCAATTGAACTAATCAATAATTCACTGGCAGAGAACTGCCAACAAAAATTCCTAGTTATATAATTTGTTATTCATTAATAATTAAACAATTAATATAATGTATGTTAGCAAAATTATTATTATTTTATTAATTATAGAGCAATCATTATTTAACAGTAATCTTAAATATAAGTTAGAGGAAGCAAAAATATTTTTTTTCTTATTCGTATTAATAATAAAGTATCTTTTAGTATTTATATTTTCCATGTTGATAATATATCGGCTGAGTCAATTGTCCATTAGTTTAATAAAAATTTGCAGACTTGGACGTTTACACGTAAATTATGATATATATATATATTGACAACATAAACTATATATGACAAATGTTACTCATATAGACAATGAGTAATTTATGGATGTTATTTAAAGAACATATAGCTTGCTCAAAAATTAGTTTGAAAAGTTTATATTTCTATTTAACTTTTAGAATCCTGATCTAAATTTATGAATATTATTTCCTAAACAAGTTTGAGTTCACAAAATTTTTTGGTTACATTCTTATCTACAGAGAGTTAAATCTACCAATCTATCACGTGATAAGATAAAAATTCCATACTTTGTTATCTTTTTTAAATATTACACATTTATAATTAACCTTTAGGCTGCCGGCATTTTTCATTAAAAAAGTGATTTTTTCTCAAAAATTTTTCTGATGAGTAACACACATGTGTAACATATGACGCAGAATTTTGAGATTTGTGCAGAGCCACAAAAGTGGCTTTCCCGGCAGGGAACGCACGATCAAATATAAAAAATTTTTATTTTCTTAAAATTATAATTTTTCTATATATGAAAAACGACTATTTATATCATGTAGAAAGTAGGTAAACGATTCGCGTAGACGTAATCTTGAAATTTATGATACAATAACGGATAGTAATTTTGAAATCTACAGCATTCAATGGATAGTTTAATTGAAATTTGGTGAAAGTTATCTCATAGGCCGATTTTTCACCATAGCAATTTAAACTTAGACGTAAGTAAACTCTATTCTATATGCTTGATATATTCAAACAAGGCTTAAATTTAAACGTATATCTAATCTGCTACTGGTCCTAAAACATCCATAGCTGAGATCTCTGGAGAAATAAACATAATTTCTTAAGCATTACAAGTCGGTGCAAGGACGAAAGTACTCACAACTGGTGTGCCGACGATCGTAGGAGCGACGACTGCGGGAGGCGGTATAACGACCGGTTGTCCAGGAATCGGCTGGATGATGGCTGGCGGTCGCGTTAAAGTTTGCGGAATGGCTATGCCAGGAGGAGGTATCACCGGCGCTACCGTTGCTACTGTTGGCGGTGCCATAATCGTCGCAGGTGCGATAGTTGGACGTACTACGCCTGGTAAAGCTGTAACATTGTATGGACGTAAGACTTATACAGTATATTCGCTATACCTGGACATTTAGAGTCACGGTCAGTGATAGAAACTTTGACTCCCGAGTAGCACGCATCAGCACGGGAGTCAAAGTTTCTATCATTGATCACGGTATACTCGGTAGCGCCATGATTGACGACTCTGTGCAGTATAGTTATATGCTATCTATGAGATAATACTAAAAACCTTCGGCCTTGGGCAAATTTTACTACTATACCATGCCGGGGAAAGTAATTGAAAAAGAATGATATTACCGACCACTTACAGTCATCCGATATAAATGCTTGGATATTTAACGTGCAATGAAGTGTTAATTTCTTAATTATCACGATATTTTATCACAATGTATGTAGACCCATAATGAAAAATATTAGATATTTTGCACAACTACATTTTTTTGCAGTTATTATCTACGTTAATTTGACATAAAATTTACCAACAGATTATTAAACAATGAAACTAGTCTGATCGATGCATTTACTTATTGCTTAAATCTTATTGTCTATTGTAAGTCGATAACATTATATTTGTAATAGTGATTCGGCTAAAAAGCTCACATATAACTCAAAATTCAAATCTGAGTATTTCACCTGAGACTGGTTTTAAGTAACAACTAATAATACAGATCTTAGAATTTGATTTGAAATTTTCAACTAAAGTACATAATGTACGTAACATTATATCAATAATTTCAATTTAATTAAAAAATTCACACTTAACTATAAATTCAAGTACCTCACTTGAGACAAGTTTCAAGTAACGACTATTAACACAAGTCCCAGAGTACTATATTACAAAGAAAGCATTTGATTTAGCATATCTCTGTCCTTTAATCTTGTTATCAGTTATCCTACAAAAATGCACGCGCAGTCTATTCTATAAATCAATAGTTATACTAAATCCTTAAGGCCAGTGATTTTTAGTATTACCTCAGTACCATAGTTTGGTATCTCAGTACCAAAAAATATATAAATGTTGAAAATTCATAAACCTTGATTCAGTATCGGTGGTGCAGCAGCTCCTAATTTCGTTAGACCTAATGCTACCGCGTTACTCGCTACCGCGTCCATTGCTTGAATTTTGGCAGTTGCAGCTGCCGCAGCAACCGCGGCTGCAGTAGGCATCATACTTGTGCCACTAGGTGGACCCATAAGAGCATTTGGCGGTGTTATCGCTCTGCCCACTCTTAGGTACTGACCACCGAGATCGAACAAGTTCATGGAGGCAATAGCTTCTAATGCTGCCTGCATAGTCTCGTATTCAATAAAACCGTAGCCCTTGTGCCGATGGGGAGAACTGCCTTGTGCGAGTTTGCAATAAGTGATCGGTCCGAAAGCCTCGAAAACCGACTTAATATCTTCCTCTGTTAGGTCTTGATGTATCGACGCGATATAAATGCGATTGTAATGTTTGCTCTCTTCTGTAATCTCATCTATTACAGATTGTGCTTGAGGCATATTAGACGGTCGCCCAACCACCTAAAAAAAAGAATTGGAAGAAGACGATTCGTGAGATGTCTTTAACGCTAATAATATTGCAATGTTATTTACTAGTAAAGAGAATTCATGACATATACGACTCGTAGATTCTTTTTCATTTTTATCACGACTTCTCCTTATAAGTAAAAACATAACGTAACGGAATAACTGCACAGAAAAAAAATACTTTTGTATTAGATTATAAAAGATTTGTCGTGTTTGTCATATAAAATAAAAAATAAAGTACCCAATTTTGAGAAATAGTTCTTACAAATAGAAAACATTGACTCAATATTTTTCTAGATATCTAATGAGGATTTTCCATTTTCCTTTTAATATCTAAACTTGCTATGAGAATTTAATAGAAAATAATATTCTGCACCAATCCAATATCGACATAATTGGTTAACAACACCATAATTTAAGTAAATCTTTTTATTAGCAATATTATTCAAGAACTAAATACTTCAGACATTAAAATAATAGATGTATTAGTCTTAATATTGTTGTTATTGAATCAAGATCTATTTCAATTATGGCGCAGTTGACCAGTTCTATTCACGCAATAATATTTTTTTTCGTGCAGAAATATACAATGAGGTAAAAGGGAAGTAAAATCTAAAATATGTTCTACACGTAAAGATAAAAAAATAAAGAAAAAAAATAATATACTATGCATTAACAGGATTTTCGAGCAAATCGCACTCTTCAAAACTGCTGCGACGCAGTGGCTCGTGGCCGAAGAGGCTGAGTTTGCTCGAAGATCAAACTCATTAGGTATAATATTGGATAAACTAAATAAAAATTTGCCGACCTCCGGCGGGATGATAGGAGGATTGCTGGGGGACAGGAAATTCGTTATATAGGTACGTCCTGCTACCTTGATGTTGCGTCCACCAATCATGACACCGTTCATTTGCTCCAATGCAAGTTGTGCCGCTTCGGGTATCTCGTATTCGACAAAGGCGAAACCTTTATGCTTCTGCGTGACAGGATCCCAAGACATATTGATAGACTTGATAGGTCCGAACGGCAAGAAGGCTTGCCTGATAGTATCTTCCTTTAATTCGAAACTTATGCTGCCCACGTAAACTCTGTATCGTACAATATTTATTTATTAATCAATAATGATGTATCAACGTAAGTGCGTATACGTGCGTGTTTTTTTAATAACTAATAATAACTTTTTTGTTAAAACTTTTAATTATTAAATAAAAAATAATAATTGTTTTATTTGTATTGGAATTAACATGCGCGTGTGAATGAAAGATTAACCTTTAGAAGGCCGGCATTTGAGGATTACCAGATTCCATGAAGAAAATCGATAAAAAATGTACTTTATATCGTATATTCATCGTATACCGATCACAGAGACCACCACTTAAGTGGTGGTCCCGGCCCTGGGGGGTAAAGACAATGTTAAAATTTTGAAATTTGAAAAAAATAGGTTTCTAGAGGTTTTCGAGATCGCTGAATAAGATGGAACTGTCAGTTTCTGTAAATTATGAGAATTTATAGTTATATCGTTATATAGTTATATAAGAAAAAAATAGCAAATAGGGGGAAGGGGAGAGGGATGGGGAAGGACAGTGGGTGCAAACTTGTATCTGGATGTGTGAATACCTATACACACATAAATAGATAAGTGTAGAACATGAATGCAACTGTTGTCTACCACCACTATAATGGTTTTCCGGCCCTCTAAAGGTTAATATAATGAATTTTCGCAAATATATAAGACTGTTAGAAATGTATAAAGAGAAAGAGTGTTATGATATACTGTAATATAATAAATAATACATTATATTAACACGAAACGGCTCTTTCGCAATGGATACAATATTGTTGAAAAATTTGATATATCATTCGAAAGACAACGATCAATGTTCTAAGGGATATCTAAAAACTAATACGTAACAGTATCACAGACAGAGTTACATGAAACAAGCTTCTGTAATTTGTTGGTTAACTAAAAAAAAATGCTTGATAATCTTGATATAAAATAATAAGTGAAACTTCTCTCACATGAAGTTATTAAGGATAAAATAATGGGATAAAGTGTGCCTTACAAAATATATCAGAGTATTAATATAATTTTCTTATACTACATTATGGCGGATCTCTGGTGCACAGTGATTCAAAGGCTAAAACAAAGAACAAACAAACCTGCACATGAGGGCGAGAGCCTGCTGTCTTTGGACCTGATTCCGTTGACTAGCCATTTGCTGCAACACAAAGCACCATAGGCCTTCTATTGATACCCCTTTCCCTACATATATATACACCACATCTCATTGTTTTCAAAAACTCCTCAAGCTCTTTTACCATTCTGACTTCTTCACTCGACTTCTATTACCTTCTGTAGTATCGATTATCGTTTATTGCTTAAATCTAATAAATTTTACTTAAAAAAGGCGGTTATAAAAACTTTTAGTACCGCAAAATGGAATATTTCCATAGAAATGGAACAAAATTTTTTCTATCGTACTGAAATTATTTAAAATTTAAGCATGTACCACAATAATATTTGCAAAAGTAATTACAATAATTACAACAATAATATTGCAACTGCAGTAGTATTCGCAAAAATATAATGTAAAAATTACAGTAAGTGAAACAAACTTTTATTTTGAATATTGAATATAGA
>NW_022639507.1:1657478-1668716 GCF_010583005.1 Odontomachus brunneus | reverse complement strand
ATAGAATGTCTCTCTCTCTCTCTCTAAAAAAAAAAAAAAAAAAAGAATATATAGCATCCGTCTTTCAAATTATTTTCTTTTTACTTCAAACATTTGTATATATTCAGGTTAAAGTTAATCTTCATCAAAATTTCTCTTTAAATTTAGTTGATTTTCCAAACAGAAGGATAATCGAACTCAGAAGTGCATGTGAAATTTATCCAAAGAGATTTCTGCACGGAAACTTGTCCTCCTTCGAGTCCTCAGCTCCGCTCCCGCCGACTATAT
This sequence comes from Odontomachus brunneus, assembly GCF_010583005.1. Taxonomy (NCBI): domain Eukaryota; kingdom Metazoa; phylum Arthropoda; class Insecta; order Hymenoptera; family Formicidae; genus Odontomachus; species Odontomachus brunneus. The sequence goes on along the minus strand of NW_022639507.1, from coordinate 1,668,449 downwards.
TATCTTAAGATTGTAGCTAACTTCTTCTCTTACGGTAGTAACTTAGGGAAATGTTTAGAAGTGTTGGATCGTAGGGCGAATTTATCGGTTTCTGTCTTGATTTCGTTTGCTTGACACTAACCTGCACATTAGCAACAAAACTTGCTGCCGCAGGACCAATCTATTTTTCTGCAGGGAGAAAAAATCAACTAGTCAGAATTGATTCTCTTTCAACTTCCGTTTTTGATTCTTTGTAATTTTATGATTTGATGCGACTCGGCGGGACGAGCTTTTCTTAAAATAAATCGAAAGCAAATGTGAAATCGTCTTATTACTATTTTGTAATAATTGGTAAAAAGCTGAACAGAGGAGAAATAGTTTAATATTAACGTTTTATTATATATTGAATAATTATATATATAATTTTATATATACAGGGTGGGCCATTTTATTCAATACACACAAAAATCTCAAAAAGGAGAAATTTTTTCAAAAAATGTTTCAGACAAAAGTTGTTAGTTTCTTCACGAAGAATAAAATTCCGTAAAAAAAAATTAATGTTTCTATTTAAAATGCAAAGTTGACTTTCGAATAATTTTCAGAATGAGCTCCGAGGTCAAAGTCAAGGTCACCTTCAGATGTCCCCCTCTGAACCCGACAACTTTTGTCTGAAACATTTTTTGAAAAAATTTCTCCTTTTTGAGGTTTTTACGTGTATTGAATAAAATGGCCCACCCTGTATGTATATATATATATATATATAAAATTATACATGCAATTATTATTATTGTTTTATATATATCCCATATAATGTGTAAATTCTAAAACTTTATGTATGTTATATTCAACCACCAAATTCAATGAGTGGCAAAAAATTTGATAAATTAAAAGTTTAATTTCACCAATATTTTGTTACTTTTACTTTTTTTAACAAGCAAATTCGGTATGATTGTTACACATCCTATACCCAATTGTTTGTACTCTTAAATAAAACAAATTCAAAAAAATTCAAAACACAAATTTCCATTTTCAAACGTTAAATGTAATCGTTTATACAGTGTAACTCCGCATCATATAGCGTTTAAAATTTGGAAGAATCACACAATGGAATAGATGCAGAGAATTGAGTATTATTTCAAATAAGTTTTTATTTAAATAAAAATTAAAACAGAACAATGAAAAATAAATAATTTTGTTTCAATATATATATATATATATTTGTGTTACTTTTAATTTTTTAATTATTTATTTTGAATAAGACTTACTCAACTCTGATAATGTAACATATTAAATCCAGAAATTACCTGTTGTTGATGGGCCAATGTTTGTTTCATGAGGACCATTTTGATGCTTTGTTCCATCGCATACTTCTTCGCCCTGTTTACCGTATCCTGCTGTTCAGATGTGATTTTTGGTAGACCAGCTCCTAATATTCCAGGCAGTGTCAGATACTTAGCGCCAGGCCCTATAGGACGTAAGATAAATTAAATTCGGTCTATAGTACAATTTAAAAAAGCGTAAAGTATACATTTGTATCAGATCTTATCAGCAGGATGTCCATTAAATTTGTATGTCAATGTTCAATATAGCTTAAACTGAACAGACTTCAAAGATAAAGTCACTATTGATATTATACATCATTTACGAATTTCTTTCGTGCAAATTAATTCAACTTTAATATAAAATAGTAAAATGTATAAAAAGAATGTTACAAATAATAATACTTTTAAAAAGAGGAATATATTAAATATATATCTAATGTAACGAAGTATATGCACTTATTGCATATTTATATATTTAATGGAAAATAATAAGAGATGTTATATGTATTATACGTACCAGCAACAACCTGACCTATCTGATTGAGATCATATATGGGCCCTGATAAGAACTCTGTTGCATTTCCTACGAAGAAATCATGCGTTAGATAGTTATTCGCATCAATGTAGACAAGTATCAGAAGAATACTTGAAACATATCATCTTCAGATACGATATATAGACGAATTACACCAGTGAGTCATCTTTTAGTGATCTCAATTTAACGAATTTGGGATTGCTTTTTCGTCAGCAAACCTTCGGTGGCCATTATATCTCGTAACTCATGTTGCTCAAAAGAGAAACGAGATTTTGTCTCTCTTTGATACATTCTCAATATAAAATAACTCTATGATTGCTAATATATCAACAATCGGAAATCGCGGGAGTTTGCCTCAACCGATCTGTGTAACAGCTTGACGACCTATCGCCCTAGGCTAGTGAAGTTTCAGCTAGTCGCATTGAAGCTATGCAAACACATGTTTTATTCCTATTTATAAATGGAATATTTTTTTTTCTCTTTTTTAACATGGGATCAATGGGTGCCGTGCCAGATATCAGCCGCTATGATAAAACCGTACACGTCCTCCGAACTGTAAGTTCACAGAAATTAAAACGATCAAGGAATATTACAAACTCTTCATCACATCCATTTCGTAAGCGTATTTTTGCGTATGTCAGTGCGTGTAACGTGTGACTGTAGTGGCACGTACGTGGTGTGTATATGTGGGAAACTGTGACATATTTGTACATATAAGCGCACGCATCGAAACGGAGAGATATACAGATATGCGTATCCCTCGTTCGATACTGTTTGGAAGACAACAAGATGTGTTCGATTGGAAGACCACAGGTAAGAAATTTATCGGAGATTACTGTCAGAAGTGACGCAACTCGCGAGAGAACGCGCGGACGAACCACAATCCAAGAGATACATACAGAATGTCTGACGCAAAATGTCCCATACCTCGTGTGCATGTCGACTAGATTAAACTGAATACAAAATTCCCCTACTATTTTGCGCAAACAGCTACGTGAAATTTTGAATTACTAATTAAAGAAGATCAGCGAGTGCGAGCACGCGCGATATAGCGAATATTCTCTCCATTTTACGGATAACCACATAGATTTTTAGTTATTTATTAAAGAACATTGGTGTATTTAGCGCGTGCGATTACCCGTTGATCTTCTTTAATTAATAACTAAAAAATCTACGTGGTTATTGGTAAAATAGGACTTTCTTTTATTTAATTTGACCTAATCTACAAGCACACACATGACTGCAGGCGTCACTATCACAGCTCATCCATCTGCCGTATTACGCGTGATCATTTGCCAATCTTCCTTAACTTAATAACTCAAAATTTTACGCGATTGTTTGCAAAATAATGTAAGAATTTCGTGTTCCGTTCGATCTAATCTACATGTACACGGGGTATGGAACACTTTGCATCAGAGTACCCTGTATAAATATGTGTATCATGAAACAAATGCGACACGATTAAATCATTAGCCGAGCAAGGTATCGTAAGATCAAAGTCTCTAGTTTATGCGGTTTATTTGCACAATCAGCCCCGAAAATCATACTACTCATTAGATTAGGTTTCATACGATCCTAACCAATTTGGTCTGCTAGTCTCTGAAACAGAAATCAGAACACGTTGTAGCGTTTGTCGTGAAAAAAGAAGATTTCCCTGTCTCGTTCGTTTAAAGTACGTTCGCTCGACTATTTGTGAATTAAGGACTCATATATTCGATTAACAGCTAACCGTGTTCATGGGCTGAGCAATGACGGTTGTGCGCAAATTATCCGAGATTGAGGCGACGCACTCAAATCTGTAAGCACAAAGCAAAGGAGAATACTCTCAGTGCATTTTCTGCGCCATGTTCTTAGTCTCTGCCTTTTCCAACCTACCACGTTAATTAAGCCTAACACTTGTCGCGTAGCAATGGCGAGATCGTAGTCGACGCAGGCGTAGGGTACGCGTGAATTTCTTTAATTTTTCTTTCTGTCTCTTTTTTGCCATGATTAGTACGAATGACGTCAGATCGAAGAAGACCAGCCGATGTGGTCGTGATATCAAAGGTATATCCGTATCACAGTTCAATTTCTCAATGTATAGATATCACCTACGTTGTACACACTCGGACATCGTTATAACGTGCCTCGAAAACAGCGCGCGAAGAGAAAGACGATCATCGCACTGTCATTCCGCGTAGCGATGATGGAACAAAACGAGATATCACGGGGGGAGATGAAGCGAAGGGAGAATGAACAGCGTGTATACGTGGGTGTCATTAAGCGACATCGATGGCTATATCGACGTCCAAGTGTTGGAGCTTGACTTATTACTAATATCTGAGATGCATAAATGCAAATGGATGGATTCTCTTAAACGGCACCTTCAACATACACCCTTCGCCATTGCCACTGTCGATTATGAGCCTCTGAATCACTTCAAAATTCGCTACTCTTAGGTTTTGTTACTATACCGACAATGCCATGGAACAATCACACGTTCGAAGCCATAAGTTCTTAATCTGAACTCCTTTTTATTGATGAAAGTGCCTCTAAATGTAACTTAGAAGCCTTCTGATTGGTTTATAAGAACATTTAGAGGAACTTTTATCGATAAAAAAGAGTTCAGAGTAAGGACCGTAGTGTCTCTCAATTAATGCAGACAATATTTTACAGGTACTGTGACAAAAATTTCAAGATGAAATTCATCTCTGTCTCTCTCTCTGTCTCTCTCTTTCTCTCTCTCTCTGCCCGAAATAAAGCTAGTGTTTCACAGATAGGAGAGGCTCGTAATCGGGATCAGAGAAACTACCCTAAAATGCTGACCTATCTAAAATACGCATCATATTTGGTACTCGACAATAGATGCAGTATCAGTGGGAGTTTGTTAAAACTCTGATTTGTTCTGTTCAACGAATGTAGAGAGCTCTTTCTTTGTTTGGCGCACGCTCATGATCACAGCTCAGTCGTAGGCCACGGATTCTGTACTGTCTCTCCGCTGTAACATCTCAGAACAAAAGGACAACCATACATTAGTGTGATTTAGCGCCAACAACAATCATCTATTACCCTAGCCTACCAAAATTTTTATGTTCAAACTGCTTCTGAATTCAGACCATTCTGCAGTTTATAGAGTCTGGCAGCATTTAAGACAAAACTAGCACCTGAGTGTCCTATGTAAAATAGCTATATTTTATTGTCTCGTCATGTTCTCGCTTTTAAATATATATATATATATATACATATAGGTATATATATGTGATACACTTGCTGTTGGTTCACTGTGTTCATTGTGTTTCCCATTCTAACACAATTATACATACAATATTTTAGTGATTACACACATAGCAGGTATTTAGCTGCATTAGCAATTTACCTTCCAGCTTGGCCTTCTTGTTTGGCGGTTCTGTGCTGTTTTGTGATGTCGGTGCCTACAAATGAAGAAAAATCCAATGACACTTAGCATCAAGAAATCATGCTGAGAAAAGTCAAGAGAAGTAAATGATAGATATTACAGGCCCAGAGTTGTGCCATAGATTTCAAGAATATCTACACAAATTGTTTACATAATACAAAGTACTTTTTCATATATAGACACTGTAAATTATATAGAACTATAAACTATATATACTATAAACTATATAGAACATTTTTTATATTATATAAAATTTAAAATTGTTATATTTATATATTAATTTGAATTTTATATGCAATATTATACTATTATTATATATATAATACTATATATAATTCCATATTATTATATATTAATTGAATTATATTGAAATAAACAAAAAAGGATAATTAAATTTAAAAGTTATCCTATCTATTTTGACTATTAACTATAATTGTAATATTTTGATAAATTGCATGAAATTTTTATTTTATGTGACAGATTATCTGACTTAATTACTTAGTACTTAAGTACTTAGTAGTTTAGTAGTTAGAAGAGTGTGATTAGGAAATTCTATAAATTCGTAAATTTACATAAAAATTCTAAAGGTTAAATAAAAATATAAACTTTTTAAATTAATTTTTGAGCAAGCCATACATTTTCTAAACATTCATAAATTACTTATGGTCTGTACAGACATCTCATCCATAGTTTATCTACACATTGTTATCTACACTATCATTGATGTGTATTATAATTAACGTCTAACCCTGATACAGGCTGCGTTTGGTCTTTTTTATATTCATTCTTAGAGGAAAATCACTCTCAAGTTGCCAAAAATACAACTACCTCTAAGTGTAAAAAAAAAAGATCGATAATGTCAATCTGTTCTGCTATTTCTTATGAATTTCTAATACTGTCATTCTCGGATACACTCGTGTTTCTCGGCGAACACAGTGTAACTTAGTTCGACTATTGTGCGAAAAATCCACACACATGTAGGCCGTCACGGTGACTGGGCGACGTAAGAGACATAATTTTACAACCGCCATCATACTGCGGGCGGTTAATCGCGGTGAAGGTAAGGCAATATTCGTCGCGAATGGACTAACGAAGCAAAATCACTAACCATCGCCATCGTCCCGTTCATCGTTCCTTTCAGCAGTATCGCGGAAAATAGATGAGCGTCCAAGAATTTGGGAGAGAATCCTCACCAACCCACCAGAGACACACACGTCCCTCACTCGCGCTTTCGATACACTTTTCTTCGAAAGGAAGTAGGAGAAGCACGCTACGACGTTTCTCGAATCAAAGACATGTCGGAAGTTGCGATACTTATCAACTGCTGGTACAAACGTGAGTACATATCAGCGATTGCATTCAATAAATAAATTCAATGATTCATATATATAATAGGAATTTTATATTTACTTGAAGTTTTGTCGCGAGATATGTGTTCATTGAGAAATACGAGGGTCTCAATGAGAGTAGTCGTTTTGAACTTGATGGTACGTTCGTGACAAGCCTTCATGGCTATTGACATGTGTTCGAGGGTTAGAATTTGAATGCGAGTTTAGGTGGGTCTTTTCTTTGTTGATTGCCTTGCTCGCCACTATAATCTTAGACACAGTTATGGAGAGCAAGGACTTTTTTATCAAGATAGTGAACAACGAGAAGGTAAGATGGGATGTTAATTAGTTACACATGTCAATTCCATAACTCACCATGAAATTTTTCTCTACAAAAATCAATCAGAATTCAGGCAGAATTTCATAATTGAAGATATACTTGTGTGATATTGAATGTTAATTTGTATCCGGTGTGTTACAGGGCAAAGGGCTGTTTTCTAAACGTGCATACAAGGAAGGAGATGTCATATTGGAGGAAAAACCTGTAGTCTGTTGCCAGTTCTCATGGAACTCTGACTATGGATATTTAGCTTGTGATCATTGCCTGAGGCCACTGGAAACTGCTGAGGAAAATGCTCAGAGGCTAACAGGAAATCCAAACATTACTCTGCCTCATAGCGAATGCTGTGAAACAAATAAGAGTCTGATGACTGAGTGTCCCACATGTGGGACTAAATATTGTAGCAGAGAATGTCAGGATGAGGCATTTCAGAGGTGATTATAAATTATAAAGGTTGAATGATATAACTGATCAATCAGTTGTAATTTAAGTTGAGAAATTAATAACTTTAATCTTGGTTAATGCTAAATGAGTCATCTAACTAATACCTGTTTCTACCAACTTTGGTTAACTTAACTGGTTGGTTATTTTAATGGAATTGATTAATTACATTTCTTGTTAATCAGACTTGATAAATGCGACTAATCAATTTCATTGGAATAACCAACCGGATAAGTTAACCAAAGTTAGTAGAAATGGGCATAAGAGAAACAAGTAACTGACTAGTTAACTTAAATTAATTATTTTAAAATGTATTAACTTTAACTTCTTCTTTATGTAAATTAAAATAATTCATCAATACTAAAATTATTGCAGACCACTCACAATATAGAATAAGAAAAACCAGAAATAATGCCAGCAAAATCTTTTTGACTCTCTGAATATTAATGTTCTTATATGGAATCCTGAATACAGTCAGTATTTTTTATAAAAAACAATTTTTTCATTATTCCACATAAATTGAATTTATGATTAAAATTGATTATACAAAGTTGATTATATAAAGAAATATATATAATTATATACAGGATGGTAATGTCAAGTGTAAAGTGTCACAAGCTAATAACTCTAAACATATTTGTCCTATGAAAAAGTTGTTCATGAGAAAGGTTCATATATTTGAAGGGCTTTTCTAACTACGTAAACAAAAATCCACTTCTGTCCCTCCTTGAAGAGAGGCAGGGAGTAACTTCAAAGTTTCAAATGGAATCCCCTATACAATGTTACATATTTTGATTCTATGGGAAAAACAAGTAAACTTTGTCTGAAATATTTCTTTGGAAAATGCTCCTATCAAAAGTTATAAACATTTAAACTTTTAGCCATTTTATTGATCCTTTGGATTATTTTTTATGGGGGTATATCAAAGAGGAAGTCACATCTCAACCACTTACGATGAAGGAAGATCTAAAACGAAGAATACGTACAGCTTGCACTAAGGTGATCCCAGAAATGTTGTTTAGAGTTAGGTAAAGTTTTGTAAAAAGAATTAATAAGTGTTTAGATGTTAATGGTCAACAGTTCAAACATTTAATAAAATAAAACAAAACAGAAAAACTATGAGTCTTACTTAATTTATCATTAATTTCAATACACTCTACATTAAAGTTTAAATGTTTATAACTTTTGATAGGAGCATTTTCCAAAGAAATATTTCCGACAAAGTTTACGTGTTTTTTCCCGTAGAATCCAAATATGTAACATTGTATAGGGGATCCCATTTGAAACTTTGAAGTTACCCCCGCCCCTCTTCAAGGGGGGACAAAAGTGGATTTTTGTTTACATAGTTAGAAAGGTCCCTCGAATATATGAAACTTTCTCATGAACAACTTTTTGATAAAACAAATATGTTTAGAGTTATTAGCTTGTAACACTGCACATGGGCCATTCTGCACACACACATACACACACACACACACACACACGCGCGCGCGCGCGCGCACATTATTTTACATAATAAACTTTTTAATCAATAATTGTATTTTAACTTGACTTTTAATTAAATCACTCTTTCTTTGTATAATTTTTAATTTAATTTAGTTTTTTATAGATCATCACAATTTTAAACTTTTTACTTTTAAACTTAACTAGTTAAAAAGAATATTTAATTTATCCAACTTTGGCATTCATCTACTGTATGCATATATGTATTCATTTATTTACTGTATGGGTATTTCAGATATCACAGCACATTATGCCTCCAATCGAGAGTTAAGGACGAGAGTCATCCTCTAACCCAATTAAATGAAACATGGAAACAAATGCATTATCCACCAGAGACTGCAACAATCATGTTGCTGGCGAGGATGGTTGCCATGGTTAATCAGGCGAACGATAAGCAGGATATCTACTCAATGTTCTCGCAATTTTGTCACCGTACAGTAAATGACACACATGAAATTGCACACAACTTATTAGGGGAAAAATTTGTTGGGCAGATCGACGTCCTTCGGGAAATGATAGAGAAAACCCTTAATCTCGAGTACACTGCACATGTATGTAAAATAAAAATATATTTTTACATATACATTCACATATACATGTTAAATATACTTTTACATATACATGTGTCTAGAATAGAGCTCGGAATTAGTTGCCCATTTCGGCCGATTCTCGGGAGCTACGCTTTCTATTTCCCCTTGCCGCGAGCGGGCCATGAAAATGACGGTCGCAGTCAGTCGCGGCTTCAAGTTTGGAGGCTCGATCGTCACTTTTGTGACCCGCTCACGGCAAGGGGAGATAGAAAGCGTAGCTCCCGAGAATCGGCAGAAATAGGCAACTAATTCCTAGCTCTGATCTAGAATATTCCAAATCTCCGTACTTCAATTTTACCGAGAGGTTCTCTGAGTAATTTAGAATTAATTTTTTATCAGCGAAGACATGGAGACGTTGATAGTTTTCGAAATATAAACAATAAAAAAAGCTTAGTTTTTCATAGACTAAACTTTGAACGACCAAATAAATGATAATATTATTTTCTTCGATCAATTTGAAGTAGATTTTAACAGAGGTTCATTTTTCAGATCTTAGTTACAAAAGTATATTAGCTGGAAATTAAAAAGTCGTGAATAATGATCTTACTCGACGTAATAAACAAAAATTCGATAAAGAAAAATTCTTTCTAAATTACTCAAAGAATTTTCAGATAAAATTAAGATTGTGAGGTCTGGAGTATCTTTGCATACTGTGTGTGCGTGCGTGCGTGCGTGCGTATGCGTGTGAGAGAGAGAGAGAGAGAGAGAGAGAGAGAGAGAGAGAGAGAGAGAGAGAGAGCGCGCGAGAGAGTGAGTGAGAGTGAGTCAAGTAATGTCCTAAAATACCTCGCAAACGAAGAAAGATATGAAAAAGTATTTCCAACAAAAATTTTAGGATATCGAGGAGAAAAAGATGATAATATTTATTTGATTTAGAGATTAACTTTGAAAAAAATTCTGTCAAAGTCAAATTTAATTTTTTTAATGAAATATAATTTTTCTAACATAAATCGCTTCATTTAGTTATTCTGTGTATAAAAGTACTGAGATAAAATTGTCTATTTTCTAACACTTTAATACTTTTATAATAGGATGATGAGAGGAATTAATCAGTCATACCAATCTTTGCATATTAGTCATATCAATTTTTGCATATATCAATGAATTTGTAAATACAATTTTTTCTTAAAATTCTCTATATTCTTTTATAACCATTGATTTTATCCATCATTCTACATACAAAAATGTTAATATTTTATATCTTATACTCTAAAGTATCAGGATAAAATGCAAAATATCTTAGAAAGTATTTAGTTTTCGATGATTTTATCTTAGAGCTTGTATATGCTAAATAATTGTATAAATTGATTTATGTTAAAAAACCATATAATTTTATTTAAAAAACTAAGACTGATCTTGACAATATATTTCTCAAGATGATGTTATGGTCAAATAACAACTTTTAACAACTTTTGTCTGAGACACTTTCATCTCTTCCTTAATGTCTAAGATATTTTAGAATTTAAGTTAATAATGTTAAGTAACGTTAATAACATTAATAATATTAACTAACTTACTTTATATATATATATATATATA
>NW_022639507.1:1652704-1654724 GCF_010583005.1 Odontomachus brunneus | reverse complement strand
TATATACTGATATTGATGAAAAAATTATGGTTTTTAGTGGTTTACACCAGACGGATTTAGAAGTTTACTAGCCTTAGTAGGAACGAACGCACAAGGAATTGGTACGAGCGCTTTCAGTCGTTGGGTAAAAAATGTGTCTGCTTTAGATCTGCATAAAGATCAAAGAATTTACATCGACAAATTGATAGACCGAATTTACGATGATATGGAAGAAGGTAATTTACATCGTTCTCATCGTAGCTATTCTGTGAATGTTAATATCTTAGTAAAAGTTAAAAGTTTGTTTTTTTATCACAGTGGTAGGCTCATTTTTAAATAATGAAGGATCCGGTCTCTACATTCTACAATCAGCAGTAAATCACAGTTGTGTACCAAATGCAATCGTGGAATTTCCTTATTCGAATAACACATTAGTGTTGAAAGCGATACGGGATATACAACCCGAGGAAGAAATCTGTACGAGTTACCTCGAGGAATGCGAGCTCGAGAGAAGTAGATATTCTAGGCAGAAGGCGTTGAGCTCCTTGTATCTGTTCGTTTGTCGTTGCGACAAATGCCAATCGCAAACCAATGATCCCGACATGACATCCGACGAAGAAGAGGCGGAAGACGCATCCAGTTGAAGGCATACGAGAGAATGTTAATATAATAATCCATAATATGCAAGACAACGTTGGATATATTGAATAATCCACTATGAAGAATCTAATCCACTATGAAGAATATAACGATTATCTAACAAAATCCTCCTTTTGTTACGATTCACTTGAGTATTATGCACACCGAGCGGTCATTGTAAAGATCAACGACGTGCGTAGCGTGTAGAGAAATACTGATAAAAACCTAGTATATTATTCAATATAAACTTGAATAAAATTTTGAGAAATGTACTTTTATTAATGTGATAGAAGCTTTAATAGTATTTCTATGTAATAATGTGAAATATATATAATAAAAAGTTAACACAACATTTTGATTCTCTCATCTTTGTTACTCAGTAACATTAATTTTTATTACTGCTCCATTATATTGCAGCATCATATTTTACACAGGTTTAAATTACTGGTCACACTCTGCAGATACAATTTATGTAGTCCTAATACCTAGTCTTCGTACAAAATTAATTATTACAATACAAAGAATATTTTGCGATTTCGTGAGATGCTCACATGCGGATCTATTATTATTTATAAAATTAATATTTTACAGTCATTTACCCCCCCTTCCCCTCTCCGCCGCCGCAATTGTCATAGCCACACTAATTACAATTCATTTTAGTATAAATAATAGGAAGTATCATATGTGAACCACTAAATAATAATTTTTTCGTAAAAATGTAAACAGTTGCTGCAAAGCGTATCAGTCGGTCCGAAGTGTCAATTCGTTTTTGCCTAACGTTATGAGATTAGCTACATAGTCGGGTAAAGGTAATACAAATACATGTTTTACGATTAAACTGGACAAGAACCTGGCTACGTTGTGACTACGAAATTCCCAGCTGAAACAAACAGAAGTAAAAATTAATGGTAATGTATAGAAAGAATCTTATAAATTATGCAGTCAGTTTTATAAATTTCACATAAAAAATTACAAATTTGTATTGAATCTAAGAAAATATAAATCTTATAAATTTCTTTCTAAAAAAACATTACAACAAATCTCTTATAATTATATCTTTATCTCTTAATTGTAAATATATTCATAAGATATTATCCTTACTTCATCCGTATGGTATCAGAAGGTAATACTGAGGCTAAATCACGATGATGTATAGATTCCTGTGGTCCATGTATAACCAGTGATTCCAAGGTTGGAGGATCTTCACCAAAACACTGTTTGGCGTAATTTTCTCGTTGTTTGGCTTGCGTATAATCTATACCAGTGTTTCTGTAATAAAATTTGTCAGTTACTTATGACGACAATGTGATAATTTAATTGCAAAATACTTATAGTAAGTATATATATATATATATATATATATATATATATATATATATATATATATATATAAATAATTTAT
>NW_022639507.1:1650328-1651568 GCF_010583005.1 Odontomachus brunneus | reverse complement strand
GAGAGAGAGAGAGAGAGAGAGAGAGAGAGAGAGAGAGAGAGAGAGAGCGCGCGAGAGAGTGAGTGAGAGTGAGTCAAGTAATGTCCTAAAATACCTCGCAAACGAAGAAAGATATGAAAAAGTATTTCCAACAAAAATTTTAGGATATCGAGGAGAAAAAGATGATAATATTTATTTGATTTAGAGATTAACTTTGAAAAAAATTCTGTCAAAGTCAAATTTAATTTTTTTAATGAAATATAATTTTTCTAACATAAATCGCTTCATTTAGTTATTCTGTGTATAAAAGTACTGAGATAAAATTGTCTATTTTCTAACACTTTAATACTTTTATAATAGGATGATGAGAGGAATTAATCAGTCATACCAATCTTTGCATATTAGTCATATCAATTTTTGCATATATCAATGAATTTGTAAATACAATTTTTTCTTAAAATTCTCTATATTCTTTTATAACCATTGATTTTATCCATCATTCTACATACAAAAATGTTAATATTTTATATCTTATACTCTAAAGTATCAGGATAAAATGCAAAATATCTTAGAAAGTATTTAGTTTTCGATGATTTTATCTTAGAGCTTGTATATGCTAAATAATTGTATAAATTGATTTATGTTAAAAAACCATATAATTTTATTTAAAAAACTAAGACTGATCTTGACAATATATTTCTCAAGATGATGTTATGGTCAAATAACAACTTTTAACAACTTTTGTCTGAGACACTTTCATCTCTTCCTTAATGTCTAAGATATTTTAGAATTTAAGTTAATAATGTTAAGTAACGTTAATAACATTAATAATATTAACTAACTTACTTTATATATATATATATATATATAATATATATATATAATTTTATATATATATAATATATACAGGGTGGACCATTTTAATCCATCCAGTCGAATATGTCCAAACCAAGCACAGAAGAGAAAAATGTTTCAGACAAAAGTTGTAAGGCTTAAAAAAACGCATTCAACAATAGTAGTTATTTGACATAGGATGGCGTCGCCAAGGTCAGAACAAGGTCAACTTTGCTTTTTTAAATAGAAATACATATTTTTTATTACGGCATTTTATTCAACGTAAAAATGCAAATAACTTTTGCTTGAAAAAATTTTTTATACGACCTCTATTTTCTAAGATATTTACGTAAATATCTACAAGATTATTGGTTTCAATAATTTTTTACTTGAATTCTGTCAACTTTAGCGGAAAATATGAAGAGAT
>NW_022639507.1:1644259-1647222 GCF_010583005.1 Odontomachus brunneus | reverse complement strand
AGTATATATATATATATATATATATATATATATATATATATATATGAATTTTTAATATGTAATTATTATATAATATATAATGAAATAATTCAATTGGAAAATATTTATAGTAAATACATATAAGAATGTGAAGCATAAATATGCTATATAAAGAAAATGTAATTTTGACAAATACTCACTTGACAATAGGTTTAGAAGTTTCATATACCAGTGATTGGTTAAGATCTGTAGCATGTAAAACACCCTGTCGCTTGATCCACAACATCCTCATCAAGGACCTAACATCTCTACCTATAAGCTTAATCCTCTTGCTCTTCGTATAGCCCAAGGTATCAGTCATTAATTTTATAAAACCATTAGAAATATTTTTTCTCGAACAGAAAAAGTATTTGTGCCCCAAGAATAAAGCAAAATAGAATGGTGTAACAGACATAGATTGTCTTTTCTTTTTCTTCTCTTTGATATATACAAATGTGACATCGTTATATGTTACAACTTTTACATTTACTTGTATAGCATTTGAAGAAAAATTCTTTGTGATATTTTCTTCAAGCTCTCGTTTTCCAACATAATTCACTAGTTTACTTGGATTCGTTAATTCATAACCATACCATATTTTTCTTTTGTTGTGCCTGCTTACATCTAGAACATTATATATTATTTATATATAAATAAAAATTAATAACTCTCTCTCTCTAAAATAAATCACGAATGCATTTGTAAACACAATTTAATTACTATTTTACCTGTTACCTCCAGTATAGCCAACCTGTCGTATAGCTCTTTTTCTTTTAATTGTGCCCTCTACATGAGTTAAACATAAAAACGTTATTATAACGTAAAATTTACATAAAATTATATGCATTGAGATGGTTCTTACATTAAGTGATTCTTCAATGACGCGTACGGCATTAGTAGTGGTAAAATTCTTGTGGTTTCTAACTAATTTTGATTTGACACGACTCCAAAATATTTCCGGAAAAATGGGCATCACATCGCGTTCCAACTCCTCGAATTTAAATCTTTTTATCACCGTGCTTATTTGACGCTGAATAATCGACAATGATGCTACAATATTTAACAATAAAACAATTATTTAATCATAAACACACCGGTCACATAACCTGCAAAATACTTCAAAGTAAATCACGCACTTTACGTTTATACTAACCCATATTCGTTGTTACAAATAACCATATATGTAATACTACTATGGGTGCGTTCGGGGAGACGCTATTCGTGCTATTTTATATGGACAGCGGAACTCTCAGCGGTAGCGCTACGGTGCAAACGATGCTCGTCTGTCTATCTGTTCAATCAAAGAGAAACCTGTGAGCGGCCACAACAGATGTCTATAGCAGTGCTGAGAGTTCGCGATATATTTTGGCGCACGCGCATTGAGCAAACTCTGTGGTAACCTCTGTGCCGTATCTATTTTAAGATATCGTAAGATCCCTCACCTAAAAGAAAATATGAAGAGATTGTAGGGAGAAAGTTTGTGGGAAGAAACAGAATGCTGTTCATGAGTAAAAATAAATATAGTTTTTATTTTGTAATTTCTGCAGCCGACCAATCTTTGAAAATATTCATATTTAACCATGCATATTGGAATTTTTTTCTAGCACATTTCCTCTTCTTTGCCTCAATGCCACTTGATGACGAAGGCTGGTGTTGATTTCTCCATTTCTTTCTTGAATACGACACTTTTTTCTTTAATTAACTTAATATTATAATTGCACTTTTCTTTATCACAATATCACTTTATATTAAAATTGCATTTTTTTATCACATTTTATTTATTAATATATACTATATATACATATTATAATATCACATTTTACATAGCTATACTAATTATTATAACTATATTAATTATACTAATTTATTATTATATCATTTCACTACCTATCTAACCTAACCACTCGCGGGCAAATAACACAGATAGACGGCCGACTATTTTGTGCATGTCCTCTAAGAACCTCTACTCGTGCCTAAAGCCCATTCTACAATTGCGTAAGTGTAGTCGTGAACGTAAGGGTCAACCAATCCGAATGTTTTATTCACTGATTGCTTTACTCTGATTGGTTGTCGTAATCACTTACAACCACTTACATCCACGCAATTGTACGTTCACGCAATTGTAGAATGGGCTTTACGCCGTCATTGGAAACTGCTTACGTCGAGCTGCTACGTCATTTCACGCATACGCATGTCATCTAGAAAATATCGCGAACTCCCAGCACTGGTCTATAGGCCAAATCACACTAGCGATTGGTGATTGATGATTGACGATTAAAGATTGGAACTTGACCAATTGGAACATAGCAAGCCAAGGTTAAAGCTTGTTGATTCATCAAAATCTAATCTTCAATCGTCAATCGTCAATCGTTAATTGCTAGTGTGATTAGGCCTTTAAAGGCCAAATCACACTAGCGATTGGCGATTGATGATTGACGATTGAAGATTAGAACTTGACCAAAGCAAACCAAAGTTGAAGGTTGTTGATTCGTCAAAATCTAATCTTCAATCGTCAATCGTCAATCGTCAATTGCCAGTGTGATTTGGCCTTTGTTTGTATCAGGCTACCAACTGCACAGGTCGACTCGACTGTCGACTACGGCTACGTTCCGAAATTCACTGCCAGTACTGAAATTCTATAATATACGTAACATGAACTATAGATTTTCAGTACTGGCAGTGCATTTCGGAACGCAGCCTACGACTGCCGACTCCAGTTGGTCAATCACACTTAAGCCAGCGGCACGCGATACTTGTTTTCATGCTGGATTGCTTGCTGGATGGAAATACTCTTTTCTGATTGGTGCATTTCTGAAGATGGATGGAAATACACTAATCAAAACAGAGTATTTCTATCCAGCAAGCAATCCAGCACGAAAACAAGCACCGTGTGCCGCTGGCTTTATTGACGTTTGCTGCCGGCTGATTGTACTAGTGACATCTGC
>NW_022639507.1:1640938-1644249 GCF_010583005.1 Odontomachus brunneus | reverse complement strand
CTGATTGGTGCATTTCTGAAGATGGATGGAAATACACTAATCAAAACAGAGTATTTCTATCCAGCAAGCAATCCAGCACGAAAACAAGCACCGTGTGCCGCTGGCTTTATTGACGTTTGCTGCCGGCTGATTGTACTAGTGACATCTGCTCGAGAACAAAAAGTGCAATAAATAGGCGTGTTCAGCGGAAAAAGCGCTCAGTGAGCAATTAACGATTATTGGTTCTTACTATTAGATCCCTAAATCTAGACCAATTACATTGACGAATTGCTCAACTATGTACAACTGTTGAGTTCGTTGAATGCACCCATTGGCTTGATTTACATTGTGCACTTGATATGCGTACTATATAGTAACTTTCTATTAAATAATCTTAATATTGACAATGCATATTGTCGCATATGCATATTTGAACGACGACGCATTCAATCGATACAATAATGGCTCCTGCCCATAGGACGCGGCAACGCTCGCCGCGCGGCGGAAGTTTATACGATAGCCAATCAATATGCTGCTTTCCGTAATAACCTTCTAGCTCTTACGGAAAAACAACATATTGATTGGCTATTGCGTGGATTTCTGCCGCGCGGCAAGCATTATCGCGTCCTGTGTGCAGGAGCCATAAGTCTTCCTGATCAATATTATATCAACTTAATATACCGTTATTTATATACATCGTCGATATTAAGATTATCTAATAGAAAGTTACTATTTAATACACGTATCAAGTGCACGATGTAAACCAAGCCACTGTCACTAGGTTTAGTTCTGTGTGATAGTAAAATAATGGCATATATGTCAAGAAATATAAAACTTTCTTTTAAGAAATCTCAAAATATTACATGAAAGGAGAAAATAGTTGGGTTATCATATGAACTACAATATGATTAGCTACGACTCAAGTCGCCGTTTCGAAAAATAGACTGAAGTTTAATGGCTCCTGCACATAGGACGCGGTAATGCTTGCCGCGCGGCGGAAATTCGCGCGACAGCCAATCAATATGCTACTTTCTGTAATAACCTTCTAGCTCTTACGGAAAAACAACATATTGATTGGCTGTCGCGCGGACTTCCGCCGCGCGGCAAGTATTACCGCGTCCTCTGTGCAGGAGCCATAAGTGCGAGTCGGCCGATCAAGTCAATCGGCGCCTCACTGTGATTGGTTTATTAAGAGTCGGCAGTTGTAGTCGGCAGTCGGGTCGGCCTGTGCAGTCGATAGTATGATACGAACTTAAAGGCCAAATCATACTAACGATTGGCGATTGACGATTGACAATTAAAGATTAGATTTTAACGAATCAACAAATTTCAGCCTTGGCTTGCTTTGTTCCAATTGGTCAAGTTCCAATCTTCAATCGTTAATTATCAATCGCCAATCTTTAGTGTGATTTGGCCTTTATAGCCCGTGTTACACTACGGATTGGAGATAGAGGATTACGGATTGAAGATTGGAACTTGACCAATTGGAACCAAGCAGGCCAAAGTACATTGATTCGTCAAAATCTAATCTTCAATCCGCAATTCTCAATTTTCAATTTGTAGTGTAACACGGGCTATACTAAACTAGATTTGTAGGACTTGCTTGAATACAGTTCTTTCCGCCTCCACTATGAACGCGACTGCAGCGGCAGCGCTATGCGTTTTCTTGTAGGGAGCGGTGCACTTGGACACGGTGCATTTGGACACAGCCAATCACAGCACCGTGTGATTAGAGAATTTGTAGGGTCCCTTGGAACAGCGACTTGTGATTGGACTGTGTCCAATTGCCCCGTGTCCAACTGATATACACCCATTTGATTACCTTGCACTAGTAAAACCGGATATTAGATATTTTATACATGTACATTACGTTTTTTACATATTTTACGTAATATATATGTATATTACGCACTGAAATATATACTACTTGGAACGCGCGCTGCCTCTTGAGGCATGCGGAATGAGAGAGAAATTCTTTGTTTCCTCTCTTATTCTTGTCTGGTTCATAGTATAGTTGAGAGTGGAGAGAATGTGATACAGTTCAAGTTAAAAGTTAGAGATAATATGAAAAGTAGTGTACACTGAATGGCAATGACTTAAGCTTATGAACGAAAGTTTAAGTTATAAAAAAAATAAATATTTTTTCTCATTTATTAGTACTCACTTATCAACTTATTATTAAGAAAATCAAAGCAAAGATGGTTCCTAATTCAGAAATTCAGCTTATGTTTAGAAATCAGCCGACTTAGCTTTTGGTTCAGACTGTACTAGACAAAGGGTGCTTACGATAGTGAATTCGGAGCGAGTGAGATCTCGATCCGCACAGTGTAGTATATGCTCACATTTACAACTAATATATTCAATGGCTGCTCCTGGGGTGGGACCCAATTGACCACGATATGATTGGACACAGATTGTAATGATTGGTTCGACCTAGTAATTCACTAGATAATTCTTTTCATCGGTTGGTTGTGTCCAATCGTACCGTGGTCAATCAGGACGCTCCCCTGCCCCTGCTTTATTCCTGCTCTGTATCATATCGCAATTCGAAGCAAGAAGTGGTGTATAGAGCAAATCGTACTGTGACGAGTTGCGTGCAGAGGGCGTGCTGGCTCGTTACGCTCGGGAATTTAAGGAGGCCATGGACGGCTCGCCGGTGTCCGGGGATCGATGGACCAAGAGGGAGTAATTGCCACTTCGTTTAACAAAACAAGAAAGCAATTTATTAAAGACGCTTCAAGTACAAAGATACAGGCGCGGGTTAACTCTAAGGCCTGTTCTGCAATGCGTCGTGTGTCGGCGACGGATGTCGTTTGTTGTTTGTCGTACATTGAATGTCAGATCTGAATACGACTTGCCATTCTACAATTGAGTTCGTAAGTCGCTGCAACAAGAAATTACAATTACAAAAATGGAAAGTAAAATATTGCTGAATTATTTGAATCTGTTATTAGTTTCGTTACATATTACAAAAATTAGATTACATTTAAGAAATAGATGTAAAATAACAAGAAGGTGGTGGGTAAAACCACATATTTCAAAAAATATAAGAAACAATTTTGGTGCTCATCGAACATTATTTACATGTTTTCGAACGAATGATCATGAGGAGTTTTTTAAACTTACAAGGATTGTTGTGCCTTCAGTTACGATAAGCACGACCGGTAATTGGGATCCGGTGCAGACGTGCAAACGTATAGGATAATAAGGGAATCTAGTAGTTTTGAGGAGTTTCTTAATAAAATGTATTATTCAATGTAATAGAACTTGTCTTCTTACAATTCCTGATCACGCTCTTATTGCACTTCACATATATACTTTTTAGCTTATTT
>NW_022639507.1:1640707-1640928 GCF_010583005.1 Odontomachus brunneus | reverse complement strand
TACGTTCTCACCAAGGGTCATCATGGGACTTCGGGACACCCTGTATAATAGTCGTACGGTCGGAAGTCGGATGTCGGAAAAAATGAGAGTTGACTAACTCTCGTTACGATAACGACAACCGACAGCTTTATGCGACAGCCGAGAACCGAGTGCGCATGCGTCCGACATACAACGCATTGTAGAATAGGCCTAAACGCGGAGCCTCGCGGCAGTTGCGCACG
>NW_022639507.1:1640619-1640697 GCF_010583005.1 Odontomachus brunneus | reverse complement strand
ACCGATTAGATTAATGTATCGCGTTATTGTAATGCAGGACACTCGTATTATTCTCGAGTCAGTTGTCTCTCACCTGAA
>NW_022639507.1:1640341-1640609 GCF_010583005.1 Odontomachus brunneus | reverse complement strand
TCGTGTACCAGGTCTGTAAATATGAAACCGGAATTTGCCCATAGATGGCCCTAGCTGTCAATGTAGTGTGGCGCCCCAGCTAACGCAGGACGCACACGCACATGCATACATACCTGTGCAGTAGCTGCCGCGCGCTGATAGGCGAAACTACTGCCGCGCCAAGCTTTTGCGATCGCACCGTAAGTGCTATAGACGGTTCTCTCTACAGTCAGTCGTATCAGGTCATAAGAAGGTAGAAGCCGTTTTCTCTCACGCTAGAGATTTGTAC
>NW_022639507.1:1640184-1640331 GCF_010583005.1 Odontomachus brunneus | reverse complement strand
CCGTGCAACAATTTGATCACTTACATGATCTTTTAAAATTAAAGTTAAAAAAAAGAAGTAACAGAGAATCTTTGCCAACGGAGATACGTATTGCAGTGACTTCGAGGTTAGTTTAATCATTTTATTCTGTTGCAAATATTGATATAC
>NW_022639507.1:1639987-1640174 GCF_010583005.1 Odontomachus brunneus | reverse complement strand
ATCACGAAGACGCAGTGGCGTAAGCCTTTGTAAAGCGTTGTGCCAAAGAGAACCTCGTGAAATGTAACCGCGCGGAAATATTGCTGTGTTGTACCATTAAGCACGCCAGTGTAGCAGTGTGCCACGTGCAATTGCTTGTGACGTCGGTCACACGTGCGCATTAGCAATTACGGTATTCGTGTCTCGA
>NW_022639507.1:1639602-1639977 GCF_010583005.1 Odontomachus brunneus | reverse complement strand
TAATGGAGACAGTGTATTGACCACTTGTTCACATTTTCGGATAGGAAGATTGACTATGTATAATATTATTCCTGAAGTGTGTAATGCAATATGGGAAATATTACAAAAAACATATATTCGATATCTACAAGAAGAGAATGAATGGCTAAAAATAGCAGATGACTTCAATAATATGTGAGATTTCCCAAATTGTATCGGGCCAATTGATGGGAAGCGATTTTCAAAGTTTTGAAAATGTTTTTCCACACATCCTTTTTTCCCTAGTATTTTTGAAATCTACATAACATTTATCATATAAACAATGATTTTCGTGCACAAAATCAATAATTATTTCATCTAGATTTTTATATTCCATGATGAAAATAAGAGATTATA
>NW_022639507.1:1637165-1639592 GCF_010583005.1 Odontomachus brunneus | reverse complement strand
CGTGCATACCCGGGCAGTAACACGGGCTGTCCACGTGCCGCGGACAGATCGGGTGGACATATCAGTTGGACACGAGGCAATTGGACACAGTCCAATCACAAGTCGCTGTTCCAAAGGACCCTACAAATGTCTCTAATCACACGGTGCTGTGATTGGCTGTGTCCAAATGCACCGTGTCCAAGTGCACCGCTCCCGGACAGATTCACGCGCGCACACGGTACATCGGCGCGGTGTCGATCACGTGCTCCTGCGTGATCACCTGTGTGCACAGTCTTAACATTGTGCCTAATCTGTACACGTGTTCGTACACAGGTACGCACGTGCTCGACCTTGCTTGTGTGGAATAATCCTTTTCTCTTTTGGTTTGTTTTGTACTGCGACCTCCACACAAACCGTGATAACGGCCTTTTCTTTTCGCTGTGCCAATATACCGTGTGTTAAGATTGAGTTTAAGGTTAAACTCAATCTTAAACGCTGGTTGACCAGCGTTTAAGGTTAAACTTGTGATATTGTGAAGACTGCATTCCTTTGTTCCTTTTGCGTAGACTAAGTGCGTGCGATCTCATTTTCTCTTGTTCATTTATTTCATGTTGCGTGGTGGTCGGATCCCACCAAAGAAACATGTGTGTTAGCGCTTAAATATATATTTCTTTTGTTAATTGAGACAATAGAGCATTCGTTCTTATATATGACATGTGTGCCTGTCCAGAGTTGCACTCCGAGCATTTACACGCTTAGAGTTGTGTGGTACAACATATACAGGGTGCTACGTGTATGTTTGAGTGACATTTCCACAGTAGTTACCGTCAAACCGCGTCATTGGCGCCATTTCCTTGTTGACATCTCTGACAAAGATTTTCAACTCACAATAATACAAGTTTCATACAACAGCATAGTTTGTAATAGCGTTGAACATGTCGAATTTTGTGCCTGAAAACTATGATTTGCCGACAGCATTGATTTTCTGTTACCATTTGAAGAAAACTGCTGCAGAATTGCATTGAATGCTTGTCGAAGCTTATGGTGAGCATGCTCCTGGTAAATCACAGTGCTTTGAGTGGTTTAAAAAATTCAAAAGTGATGATTTTGACGTGAGAAACGAAGAACGTGGAAAACCACCGAAAAAGTTTGAAGACAACGAATTGCAAGCATTGTTGGATGAGGATGACACTCAAACGCAACAACAACTAGCGGATCAATTAAATGTGACACGAGAAGCCGTCTCCATACGTTTGAAAGCCATGGGAAAGATCCAGAAGATGGGAAAATGGGTTCCACATGAACTAAATGAAAGATAGCAGGAAAATCGAAAAACCACTTGCGAAATGCTTCGCCAGGTACAAAAGAAAGTCATTTCTCCATCGAATTGTGACTGGCGATGAAAAGTGGATATATTTTGAGAATCCTAAGCGTAAAAGATCATGGGTAACTCCAGGCGAACCATCGACATCGACTGCAAGGCCAAATCGCTATGGACGGAAGACAATGCTCTGTGTTTGGTGGGATCAGAAGGGTGTGATCTATTATGAGCTGCTAAAACCTGGCCAAACCGTTAATACTGAACGCTACCGACAACAAATGATCGATTTGAATCAAGCTTTGCGTGATAAACGACCAGAATATAAAAAAGGCAACACAAAGTAATTTTGCTTCATTATAATGCACCATCACACATAGCAAAACTGGTCAAGGAAACGATTGAGATGTTTGGGAAATACTTTCGCATGCGGCTTACTCACCAGACTTGGCTTCGTCCGATTACTATTTATTTGCATCGATGGGACACGCACTTGCTAAGCAGCGCTTCATTTCTTACGAAAATATACGAAAATGGCTCGATGACTGGTTTGCCTCAAAAGAGCAACAGTTTTTTTGACGTGGCATCCACAAATTGTCAGACAGGTGGGAAAAATGTATAGCTAGCAATGGGCAATACTTCGAATAAAATATTTTTTATCATTTTCATACAATAAACGTGTATTTTCTATACAAAAATTCCGGTTTCATATTTACATATTTGGTATGCGGACTTACAACTAGACGGACGAGAACGGTTGCGGTCACGTACAAAGATTTAAACGAACGGATGCGATGACTGTCGCACGTGGTAACTTGCGATACGAGTAGATGTGAATATAAGGGGAGCGGTGCACTTGGACACGGTGCATTTGGACACAGCCAATCACAGCACCGTGTGATTAGAGACATTTGTAGGGTCCCTTGGAACAGCGACTTGTGATTGGACTCTGTCCAATTGCCCCGTGTCCAACTGATATACACCCGAATATAAGCGTTTTCTGTTCTCTGTTTTCGCAAAGTGCTGTGTTGTGTTCGTGCCGTGGGTGCTCACGGGATATTGTTCTCACCATCTAATATTGTTTTGATCTTCCCTTATAGAAATATCATACTAAGAATCATTGATAATTA
>NW_022639507.1:1630145-1636449 GCF_010583005.1 Odontomachus brunneus | reverse complement strand
TTTACCCAAGGGAGCTCAGTATCAGAGTTCTCAGCCCTGATGATGCAAACTGCAACGTTTGCGAAACGTCGGCATATCGCTGATTCAAGACACGGCTCCATTCCGGAAGCTATACCTAGACATTGTATCAATGGCCGTGAAAGCCTCAAATCAAGTTAAAATTTTACTATCCACCTCCATTGTCATCTCCTTCTCTTCTCAGACTCTACTGAAAGAAATCATTCTCTTCAGTGTTAGATATAATGTTTCGACATTCGTGCCTAAAACTACTATTTGTCATTCTTGTTTTAAGTTTGGTCATCATGCCTCTCAGTGCAGAGGTAAACCACGGTGTGCTTATTGCACAAAGACGGATCACGACCTCTCAGTTCCATGCCCTAATATCGGTTCTCCTCCGCTTTGCATTAACTGTAAGGGTGAGTACTCTCCCTTTGATCCAAGGTGTCCGGAGTACACCAAACAAAGAGACATTCAACTCTTAGCAGCTGAAAAAAAGTATATCATACAAGGAGGCTAGAGAAATACTTTTCGGATACAATTCGTCTATCTCGAGGCATGATCTCGCTAACTTTCCTCCTCTTATGCATGTCTCTCCCCCTGTTCGGACGGCTACATTTTCCTTGAACTATTCTTTTTCTTCTGTTCCGCCTCATTCTTCCTCCTTTTGGTCTACTTCTTAACCCAAACCTGGTGTTTCTTTCTTCCAGGCTCTTTTGAGTCGTCCGCCTCCGATTTTGCCTTCCTCCTTTCTTCGCACAAAGGATGGCTCCTCCAAAAGGCTCCCCCCAGCTTCCTTTTTGTCTTTCTCACTTTATTCTGGTCATAATTATCTTTGTGAACCTAATGGTTGTCCACTTTCTGCCCCTCCCAACGGTTGTGGCTGTTCCCAGAGTGGCTCTGGCTCTGCCTGTTCTCTTCCTTCTCTTTCGAGCTCGCACGATAGTCAATATAATCTTCTGCTTCAATTAGTACTTCAAATTCTTTCTTATCTTAATTCCACAACTTCTAATTTGCTTTTGAACGCTCTTTCTTCTCCTTCATCGCATGATGTTTCAAATGACACTTCGCATGGCTAATCACATTTTTTCAAACAATCCTTTTAGTTCTTTTTCCTTTTTCAAGATTTTTCAATGGAATGCCAGAGGTTTGTCATCTAAGAAGGTGAACTTTTAAATCTTATTAATCAATATGATATTTTTGTTATTTCTGAATCTTAGCTTGAATATAAGACATTTTTTAATATTCCAGGCTATAAATCTCATAGAAAGGACTCATCCACTCCAAGTCCTTTCTGGTAGTCTATGCACCCTTGTAAAAAATTATTTGGCCTCCTCGACGGATTCTAACATCGTCACTTTTTGGTCACCAAGGTCTGGTAGTTTATGTACCCTTGTAAAAGATTCTTTGGTCTCCTCGACGATTCTAACATCGTCACGCTCCATCGACACATTGGCGGTAGTTGTTCATTCTCTCCAGGGCTCGTTTTTGGTGCTCTCGATCTATAAGAATCCTCAGTTTCACGACAGTTACCATTACTGGGACTCAATTTTCACATCCTGCAAGCATTCGTACAATCAATTCATTATTCTAGGTGACTTTAACTCCCACAATCCTTCTTGAGGCTGCAGGGTATTGGATTCGTCAGGACGAGCTTTGGAGGATTGCGTTTTGGACCACGATTTTGCCATCCTCAATAATGGTAAAGCCACGCGTTTCACTTTACCGTCTCAAAATACCAGTGCAGTAAACCTTACAATAATCAATTCTGAACTGATTCCACTATGTAGTTGGAAAGTCTTCAATGACACGTTAAACAGTGTTCCATTTTCCTACTATTACCACTATTAACATCCAATTTAGACTCGTTACAAAATTCCGTTATAAACTCGATAAAGAATCTTCTAACTGGGTTGCTTATTATGAGTTCTTAAACATTCGAGAGCTAGAAATCATCAATGGATTCTCTCAGCTTCATGTGAGGATCCTTCCGCTCAATATGAATATCTCTCTTCTCTTTTATGCGATTATGTTTACCGACAACAACGACATATCTACATCCAAGCCCAGGCCTCGTTCTTATAAATCTCCTCCTGCGGCCCCATGGTGGAACCCGGATTGCACTCTTGCTGCGGTCAACAGAAAAGCAGCACTCCATAACTTCCGGACCAATCCCTCACAACTGAACTACATTGAATTAAAGAAATATGAAGCTCTGGCCAGTTTTTATGAAATCCAAAAGAGATTCTTGGCATTAATATTGTAGTTCTATCCAATTTAATACAGCCTCTGGCAAAATCTGGAGGGTTATTAAGATGTTTAAAAATAGAAATTTGAATTCCCACTCATATAATTTCTCTGCTCAAAATAAGAACAAAGCCCTGACAACTATCAGGGAGCTTTGTCCGGATTTTTGTGCTCCTTCTGTCCACTGTGACACTGTGAACATTCCTCCGGGTGACACTGTTCTTTCTCGTGATATTGTATCTGCAGAGGTATCCGACGTCATCGCACACCTTAATGTTAGGTCCTCTCCTGGCATTGATGGTATTGGTTATCGTATGATAAAAAATTCTCCTCTATTTATGCATGAACTTTTCTCTCATCTTTTTAACAATATTCTTCTCACAGGTCTCTTTCCTCAAGCGTGGCGTAAGACGCTGGTTTTTCTCACTCCTAAATCCTCAGGGAAATTGCATCCCATTTCCTTAACATCCTGCCTTCTTAAGGTAATGGAGAGGATCCTTGTTCTTAGACTCCAATGGTAGTGTGAGTCAAACAATATCCTCTCTAAATCTCAGTTTGGCTTTCGTAGAGGTAGGTCGTGCTACGACAACCTTGCGTTACTCTCAACTGAAATTTCCCTCGGCATTGCTTCTAAACAATTTGTTCCGCGTCTTTTTTTAGACATCAAAAGTGCTTTTGACAACCTCCAACCAAATATTCTGAATACTATTCTAAAAAATTACGCTATTCCTGACAGAATCTGCAGATTTATCTTTCATCTCATTTTCTTTCGGATTCTACATTTCCTTCTTGAGGGAAATCTTTCACAACCGTACTTTATCTATAAGGGAGTTCCTCAGAGATCTGTTCTCAGTCCGCTTCTTTTTAACCTTTACGTTAATAATCTTTGTAGTTATATCAGACCTTCATGTCGTCTCTTATAGTTCGCTTACGATACAGCTATTTATACCAGGAGCGATAACTTAGATTCTGCTCTCCTGGATCTTTCCTCCTCGGCCGAATCTGTCTGCAACCACCTCTCTCAAATCGACCTCGAAATCTCTCCATCTAAATCCTCGCTCATAATTTTCACACGGAAAAGGATTAATCCTTTTTCTTACTCCATCTCTATAAACAATTCACATATTATCTCTACCGACAAAGCAAAATTTCTGGGTGTCTACTTCGACTGTCGGTTCACGGGCAGGCTTCATATTTCGAAGTTGTACTCTAAGAGTCTCAAGCTTCTCAATATTATTAAAATGTTAAGAGGGGTCTGGTGGGGCTCCCATCCTACCCCCCTTTTTACCATCTATAAAATGATTATTAGAGCTTCGCTTGAGTATGGCTGTTTCGTATTTGCTGGTGCCTTCTGCTGACCGCTCGAAATTAGATCGTATTCAGTATCAGGCTCTTAGACTTGCTTTGAGTTTAAGGAAAACAACTCCAACCAATATTCTCCTTGCGGAGGCAGCAGAGTGGCCTTTCAATATACGTTTTTCTTTTCTCACGAAGATACCTCCTTAGAGTTTTTTTCTAGAAAACGTCATCCTTTAATTAAAAAACTTGAGACTCTTAATGATGCTGTAATCTGTCATAACAGGCATAATATCTTCTATTCTTTTCTGCTACTTAAAGCTTTTCGCTTTGTTCTAAATTATCGCAAAAATATAATAAGTGAGCCTCTTGTGCCTGCGTATAGTATCCCATATGATGCGCTTATCTGGGAACCTAATACCCGAATAACTCCTATGGTTAATTTTGAGGGCTTCGACGATGCCAACCTCGCCTTTCGCACCCTTTACGGTCCCATGATATGAGGAAAACATGTCTTTTTTATTGACGGCTCGAAAAAGGAAGCAGGATGCTATGCCGGCTTCGCCTGCTATGCCCCCACTCTTGAGCATTCTTCTTTTTATAGAATCACATCTTATGCATCTATTTTCAACGCAGAAGCTATGGCTATCTCTACTGCTATTGATTTAATAATTCATAACCAATTTGGCGAATCTTTTATCTTTACAGACTCACAGAGTATTATTATTGCCTTATCCCAATGCAAGCCTTCCTCTTGTAATAATCAACTTATACTTATGCTCAAAAACAAACTATATTTAGCTCATCTCCAAGGTCTGTTCGTCAATCTTATTTGGATACCCTCTCATCGAGATATCGCGGGCAACGAAATGGCTGACTTTCTTGCATACTCCGCTATAACATATGGTAACACTCTTTCCTCTCCTATTCCTTTTTCGGATTTTTATTCTCACTTTAAAGAAAAAAGTAATTTCCGCTTTGCTGCCGTTCTTGAGCGTTGGAAAGAAAGGAAGGGACGTGCCTACTTCCGTGATTTTTACTCTCAATCCTCTAAACCCTGGTTTCACTCATTTCCTCTCTCTAATCGAAAAACAATTACATCAATAATTAGACTTCATTCAAATTATTATAACCTTAATGTCTCCTTAGCCAGATTAAATATCATTGCCTCCTCAAAATGCTCTTGTGGCTTCCACTCTCAAGATATTGATTATGTCCTCTGGTTTTGTCCTTGCTATGCCATACCTAGAGATAAATTCATCAACAAACTTAAATCTTTTGGCCTTAAACCTCTTTTCCTCACCGTTCCTCTCTTCAAAAATCCCTCTCTAAATCTTATAAGCGCTTTCGAAATATTCATTCGTGAGTCCAATATTCTTCTTTAAATTTTCCCGCCTTCCACAGTCTATCCATACTCCGAACCAGATGGGTGTAAGGGGGGCGATTTCCCCAGAGCCACTTTACTTACTGAACTGAACCGAATTGAACGGATGCGGTCGCGGACATAGGAGTACACGGATGGGCGCGGTCGCGGACTTAGAACTACGCGGACGCGAACGGTCGCGGTCGAAGACTTAGAACTAGTGGACGAGAACGGTCGCGGACGCGGGCTTACGACTACTGGGAGAGTCGGTAGCGACCGAGGGTGGGACCCGATTGACCACGATACGATTGGACACAGATTGTAATGATTGGTTCGACCTATTAATTCACTAGATAATTCTTTTTATCTGTTGGTTGTGTCCAATCGTACCGTGGTCAATTGGGACGCTCCCAGCGAACGATAGAGAAGGCGAGCTCATAACTCCAATCCCTCGCAGCTCGAAGTCGTCCGGTCGGGTCGGGATGTCGCGAGATCACGGCGTCGGAAGCGAGCACACCTCCGGAAAGCGGAGTCAAGATGCCGCGAGAGCACGGCGTCGAAGACGAGCACACTTTCGTGAAGCGGAATCGGAGTGTCGCGAGAGCACGGCGTCGAGAGGCGAGCACACCCTCGGAAGTTGCTGTGGCTGGTATGGCCGCAGCAACGGGAATGGTTCGACTGTCTCGAGCGCCCTGCTTTTATACCCGCACGGACCCGCGTCGCGCTGCCCCCAGGGCGCTGCAACGTCGGATCACGTGCGGGTTGGTGAGAGGCCATGTGGCCATTAAGTGGCGCTTAGCACCGAATACATGGACCCAATGGATGTTCGGTCAGGCCGGTGTATACGAGTCCTCAGGTGCGGGCTCGGTAATATTTCGTTACATCTTCTTCTCCTTCGGGGAGCGCGAAGTTCAATCGGGGACGAAGTGCTGGAACCTTACTCGTTCCCCCCGATTGAATCAGAGGAATCACTTTCCTCCCGGGACTCGGAGATGTTACTTCCGGCCCACATGTGCGACGAAGAACGGCAATTCGCTGGGAGAGAGTTCGACCTGGATTGGTGGCGGTACCCTCCGGGTACCTGGGCCGGCGGCCGGCCGTAGCGGCGGTCGTGGTGCCGGAATCGTCCGTGGCCGCGGTAGCGGATCTCTCCGAGCCGGCTCCTCGGCGGGCTTCTTCTTGGGAATCGACTGCGAAGGCGATGTTGGTGACAGTGTCGGACCCCCTGGTGACGGCGACTTGATCGCCTATTGGCGTGGCGACGGTTGTTCGGCCGCGGTTGTGCTTTGCGCCACACGTGGTGGCGGTGACGGGTCGCGTGGTCGTATGATGATCGTGCGGATGGACGGGCCACGGCCCGTCTCGGGCGGTGTTCCATCCTTCTTGGCGGTGGTGGCGCGA
>NW_022639507.1:1598062-1630135 GCF_010583005.1 Odontomachus brunneus | reverse complement strand
AATAAATAATTATCAATGATTCTTAGTATGATATTTCTATAAGGGTTTACATAAGGCCAGGTTCGTTTCCTAACCGATTTGTCGACGGCTTCTGCCGTTCGGCGTCTCGGCTTCCTACCTACTTTTCCTCCCATGTGGCCCGCCATGCCTCGCATTAAAGAACCTGACAAAGACTCGTCCCCCTGTAAAGGGGATTTGAGCGTCTCCAAGACTAATTCGAGCTTCAGATATTGCTAATCTTCTTGATTCTGACCCAGATATGGATTATGAAAATGACAATTATCTCAGTTCGACCGAGGGGACGGATGACTCTCCCCACCACTCCTACCAACGGACATAAACATAATTTCTGAGATAGTCGGTGTTTCTTCGATTTCCGCTAAATCCTCCTCCATCTAGCATCCTCCGGTGCAGTCAGGTAAAAAAAGACTTGCTAATTCTAATTTAACTTCTGAAATCTCGAAGAGGTTCGTTCAATCTCAAGGTGTCACCGGTACTTCGGTTTAATTTCCTGTCTCTTCCTCTGCCACAGCCTCCCCTTCTCTAGGTAAAAATAACATTATGGACTCCCTTCTCCGCAATAGATACGATAATTCTAATTAAAAAGTCCCTTCTTCATTTACGTTCAATCCTCATCTACACTACCCTCTCCTGTTTATCCACTATCTATTGGTCGCATCTTAAATAAATTAGGAAAAAAGGATGTTGAGGAGATAAAAAAACTCAGTTTCTCTAAGGTTGCTATCAAATTGAAATCTAAAGATGCGGCTAACAAATTAGTCTCCGAGCAGCCATTTCGTGACCGTAATATAGTTTGTTACATCCCTAACTTTAGAATATTCCGTCAAGGGATTATAAAAGGTATTCCAGTTGACGTTCCAACTGATGAACTTAAGGCAGTCATTTTTTTTCAGTTCCAAGTAATTGACATTCGCAGGCTTAATCGAAAAATATCCTTGGCTAACAAAAATGGCGAAAGAGAAGTTAAAATCTTGTCTAGGTATAGCTTCCGGAATGGAGCCGTGTCTTGAATCAGCGATATGCCGACGTTTCGCAAACGTTGCAGTTTGCATCATCAGGGCTGAGAACTCTGATACTGAGCTCCCTTGGGTAAAGGTAGTCCTTATATGCCCCCCTCCCCCCCCCTTTGTGTAGATGGTGTTTAGGGAGTAGGGGACGAGGCTTGAATCCAGCCAATCAGCGTATTTTAATTGATCAGCTGGTCAATTAAAATACGTTGATTGGCTGGATTCAAGCCTCGTCCCCTACTCCCTAAACACCATCTACACAAAGGAGGGGGGAGGGGGGCATATAAGGACTACCTTTACCCAAGGGAGCTCAGTATCAGAGTTCTCAGCCCTGATGATGCAAACTGCAACGTTTGCGAAACGTCGGCATATCGCTGATTCAAGACACGGCTCCATTCCGGAAGCTATACCTAGACATTGTATCAATGGCCGTGAAAGCCTCAAATCAAGTTAAAATTTTACTATCCACCTCCATTGTCATCTCCTTCTCTTCTCAGACTCTACTGAAAGAAATCATTCTCTTCAGTGTTAGATATAATGTTTCGACATTCGTGCCTAAAACTACTATTTGTCATTCTTGTTTTAAGTTTGGTCATCATGCCTCTCAGTGCAGAGGTAAACCACGGTGTGCTTATTGCACAAAGACGGATCACGACCTCTCAGTTCCATGCCCTAATATCGGTTCTCCTCCGCTTTGCATTAACTGTAAGGGTGAGTACTCTCCCTTTGATCCAAGGTGTCCGGAGTACACCAAACAAAGAGACATTCAACTCTTAGCAGCTGAAAAAAAGTATATCATACAAGGAGGCTAGAGAAATACTTTTCGGATACAATTCGTCTATCTCGAGGCATGATCTCGCTAACTTTCCTCCTCTTATGCATGTCTCTCCCCCTGTTCGGACGGCTACATTTTCCTTGAACTATTCTTTTTCTTCTGTTCCGCCTCATTCTTCCTCCTTTTGGTCTACTTCTTAACCCAAACCTGGTGTTTCTTTCTTCCAGGCTCTTTTGAGTCGTCCGCCTCCGATTTTGCCTTCCTCCTTTCTTCGCACAAAGGATGGCTCCTCCAAAAGGCTCCCCCCAGCTTCCTTTTTGTCTTTCTCACTTTATTCTGGTCATAATTATCTTTGTGAACCTAATGGTTGTCCACTTTCTGCCCCTCCCAACGGTTGTGGCTGTTCCCAGAGTGGCTCTGGCTCTGCCTGTTCTCTTCCTTCTCTTTCGAGCTCGCACGATAGTCAATATAATCTTCTGCTTCAATTAGTACTTCAAATTCTTTCTTATCTTAATTCCACAACTTCTAATTTGCTTTTGAACGCTCTTTCTTCTCCTTCATCGCATGATGTTTCAAATGACACTTCGCATGGCTAATCACATTTTTTCAAACAATCCTTTTAGTTCTTTTTCCTTTTTCAAGATTTTTCAATGGAATGCCAGAGGTTTGTCATCTAAGAAGGTGAACTTTTAAATCTTATTAATCAATATGATATTTTTGTTATTTCTGAATCTTAGCTTGAATATAAGACATTTTTTAATATTCCAGGCTATAAATCTCATAGAAAGGACTCATCCACTCCAAGTCCTTTCTGGTAGTCTATGCACCCTTGTAAAAAATTATTTGGCCTCCTCGACGGATTCTAACATCGTCACTTTTTGGTCACCAAGGTCTGGTAGTTTATGTACCCTTGTAAAAGATTCTTTGGTCTCCTCGACGATTCTAACATCGTCACGCTCCATCGACACATTGGCGGTAGTTGTTCATTCTCTCCAGGGCTCGTTTTTGGTGCTCTCGATCTATAAGAATCCTCAGTTTCACGACAGTTACCATTACTGGGACTCAATTTTCACATCCTGCAAGCATTCGTACAATCAATTCATTATTCTAGGTGACTTTAACTCCCACAATCCTTCTTGAGGCTGCAGGGTATTGGATTCGTCAGGACGAGCTTTGGAGGATTGCGTTTTGGACCACGATTTTGCCATCCTCAATAATGGTAAAGCCACGCGTTTCACTTTACCGTCTCAAAATACCAGTGCAGTAAACCTTACAATAATCAATTCTGAACTGATTCCACTATGTAGTTGGAAAGTCTTCAATGACACGTTAAACAGTGTTCCATTTTCCTACTATTACCACTATTAACATCCAATTTAGACTCGTTACAAAATTCCGTTATAAACTCGATAAAGAATCTTCTAACTGGGTTGCTTATTATGAGTTCTTAAACATTCGAGAGCTAGAAATCATCAATGGATTCTCTCAGCTTCATGTGAGGATCCTTCCGCTCAATATGAATATCTCTCTTCTCTTTTATGCGATTATGTTTACCGACAACAACGACATATCTACATCCAAGCCCAGGCCTCGTTCTTATAAATCTCCTCCTGCGGCCCCATGGTGGAACCCGGATTGCACTCTTGCTGCGGTCAACAGAAAAGCAGCACTCCATAACTTCCGGACCAATCCCTCACAACTGAACTACATTGAATTAAAGAAATATGAAGCTCTGGCCAGTTTTTATGAAATCCAAAAGAGATTCTTGGCATTAATATTGTAGTTCTATCCAATTTAATACAGCCTCTGGCAAAATCTGGAGGGTTATTAAGATGTTTAAAAATAGAAATTTGAATTCCCACTCATATAATTTCTCTGCTCAAAATAAGAACAAAGCCCTGACAACTATCAGGGAGCTTTGTCCGGATTTTTGTGCTCCTTCTGTCCACTGTGACACTGTGAACATTCCTCCGGGTGACACTGTTCTTTCTCGTGATATTGTATCTGCAGAGGTATCCGACGTCATCGCACACCTTAATGTTAGGTCCTCTCCTGGCATTGATGGTATTGGTTATCGTATGATAAAAAATTCTCCTCTATTTATGCATGAACTTTTCTCTCATCTTTTTAACAATATTCTTCTCACAGGTCTCTTTCCTCAAGCGTGGCGTAAGACGCTGGTTTTTCTCACTCCTAAATCCTCAGGGAAATTGCATCCCATTTCCTTAACATCCTGCCTTCTTAAGGTAATGGAGAGGATCCTTGTTCTTAGACTCCAATGGTAGTGTGAGTCAAACAATATCCTCTCTAAATCTCAGTTTGGCTTTCGTAGAGGTAGGTCGTGCTACGACAACCTTGCGTTACTCTCAACTGAAATTTCCCTCGGCATTGCTTCTAAACAATTTGTTCCGCGTCTTTTTTTAGACATCAAAAGTGCTTTTGACAACCTCCAACCAAATATTCTGAATACTATTCTAAAAAATTACGCTATTCCTGACAGAATCTGCAGATTTATCTTTCATCTCATTTTCTTTCGGATTCTACATTTCCTTCTTGAGGGAAATCTTTCACAACCGTACTTTATCTATAAGGGAGTTCCTCAGAGATCTGTTCTCAGTCCGCTTCTTTTTAACCTTTACGTTAATAATCTTTGTAGTTATATCAGACCTTCATGTCGTCTCTTATAGTTCGCTTACGATACAGCTATTTATACCAGGAGCGATAACTTAGATTCTGCTCTCCTGGATCTTTCCTCCTCGGCCGAATCTGTCTGCAACCACCTCTCTCAAATCGACCTCGAAATCTCTCCATCTAAATCCTCGCTCATAATTTTCACACGGAAAAGGATTAATCCTTTTTCTTACTCCATCTCTATAAACAATTCACATATTATCTCTACCGACAAAGCAAAATTTCTGGGTGTCTACTTCGACTGTCGGTTCACGGGCAGGCTTCATATTTCGAAGTTGTACTCTAAGAGTCTCAAGCTTCTCAATATTATTAAAATGTTAAGAGGGGTCTGGTGGGGCTCCCATCCTACCCCCCTTTTTACCATCTATAAAATGATTATTAGAGCTTCGCTTGAGTATGGCTGTTTCGTATTTGCTGGTGCCTTCTGCTGACCGCTCGAAATTAGATCGTATTCAGTATCAGGCTCTTAGACTTGCTTTGAGTTTAAGGAAAACAACTCCAACCAATATTCTCCTTGCGGAGGCAGCAGAGTGGCCTTTCAATATACGTTTTTCTTTTCTCACGAAGATACCTCCTTAGAGTTTTTTTCTAGAAAACGTCATCCTTTAATTAAAAAACTTGAGACTCTTAATGATGCTGTAATCTGTCATAACAGGCATAATATCTTCTATTCTTTTCTGCTACTTAAAGCTTTTCGCTTTGTTCTAAATTATCGCAAAAATATAATAAGTGAGCCTCTTGTGCCTGCGTATAGTATCCCATATGATGCGCTTATCTGGGAACCTAATACCCGAATAACTCCTATGGTTAATTTTGAGGGCTTCGACGATGCCAACCTCGCCTTTCGCACCCTTTACGGTCCCATGATATGAGGAAAACATGTCTTTTTTATTGACGGCTCGAAAAAGGAAGCAGGATGCTATGCCGGCTTCGCCTGCTATGCCCCCACTCTTGAGCATTCTTCTTTTTATAGAATCACATCTTATGCATCTATTTTCAACGCAGAAGCTATGGCTATCTCTACTGCTATTGATTTAATAATTCATAACCAATTTGGCGAATCTTTTATCTTTACAGACTCACAGAGTATTATTATTGCCTTATCCCAATGCAAGCCTTCCTCTTGTAATAATCAACTTATACTTATGCTCAAAAACAAACTATATTTAGCTCATCTCCAAGGTCTGTTCGTCAATCTTATTTGGATACCCTCTCATCGAGATATCGCGGGCAACGAAATGGCTGACTTTCTTGCATACTCCGCTATAACATATGGTAACACTCTTTCCTCTCCTATTCCTTTTTCGGATTTTTATTCTCACTTTAAAGAAAAAAGTAATTTCCGCTTTGCTGCCGTTCTTGAGCGTTGGAAAGAAAGGAAGGGACGTGCCTACTTCCGTGATTTTTACTCTCAATCCTCTAAACCCTGGTTTCACTCATTTCCTCTCTCTAATCGAAAAACAATTACATCAATAATTAGACTTCATTCAAATTATTATAACCTTAATGTCTCCTTAGCCAGATTAAATATCATTGCCTCCTCAAAATGCTCTTGTGGCTTCCACTCTCAAGATATTGATTATGTCCTCTGGTTTTGTCCTTGCTATGCCATACCTAGAGATAAATTCATCAACAAACTTAAATCTTTTGGCCTTAAACCTCTTTTCCTCACCGTTCCTCTCTTCAAAAATCCCTCTCTAAATCTTATAAGCGCTTTCGAAATATTCATTCGTGAGTCCAATATTCTTCTTTAAATTTTCCCGCCTTCCACAGTCTATCCATACTCCGAACCAGATGGGTGTAAGGGGGGCGATTTCCCCAGAGCCACTTTACTTACTGAACTGAACCGAATTGAACGGATGCGGTCGCGGACATAGGAGTACACGGATGGGCGCGGTCGCGGACTTAGAACTACGCGGACGCGAACGGTCGCGGTCGAAGACTTAGAACTAGTGGACGAGAACGGTCGCGGACGCGGGCTTACGACTACTGGGAGAGTCGGTAGCGACCGAGGGTGGGACCCGATTGACCACGATACGATTGGACACAGATTGTAATGATTGGTTCGACCTATTAATTCACTAGATAATTCTTTTTATCTGTTGGTTGTGTCCAATCGTACCGTGGTCAATTGGGACGCTCCCAGCGAACGATAGAGAAGGCGAGCTCATAACTCCAATCCCTCGCAGCTCGAAGTCGTCCGGTCGGGTCGGGATGTCGCGAGATCACGGCGTCGGAAGCGAGCACACCTCCGGAAAGCGGAGTCAAGATGCCGCGAGAGCACGGCGTCGAAGACGAGCACACTTTCGTGAAGCGGAATCGGAGTGTCGCGAGAGCACGGCGTCGAGAGGCGAGCACACCCTCGGAAGTTGCTGTGGCTGGTATGGCCGCAGCAACGGGAATGGTTCGACTGTCTCGAGCGCCCTGCTTTTATACCCGCACGGACCCGCGTCGCGCTGCCCCCAGGGCGCTGCAACGTCGGATCACGTGCGGGTTGGTGAGAGGCCATGTGGCCATTAAGTGGCGCTTAGCACCGAATACATGGACCCAATGGATGTTCGGTCAGGCCGGTGTATACGAGTCCTCAGGTGCGGGCTCGGTAATATTTCGTTACATCTTCTTCTCCTTCGGGGAGCGCGAAGTTCAATCGGGGACGAAGTGCTGGAACCTTACTCGTTCCCCCCGATTGAATCAGAGGAATCACTTTCCTCCCGGGACTCGGAGATGTTACTTCCGGCCCACATGTGCGACGAAGAACGGCAATTCGCTGGGAGAGAGTTCGACCTGGATTGGTGGCGGTACCCTCCGGGTACCTGGGCCGGCGGCCGGCCGTAGCGGCGGTCGTGGTGCCGGAATCGTCCGTGGCCGCGGTAGCGGATCTCTCCGAGCCGGCTCCTCGGCGGGCTTCTTCTTGGGAATCGACTGCGAAGGCGATGTTGGTGACAGTGTCGGACCCCCTGGTGACGGCGACTTGATCGCCTATTGGCGTGGCGACGGTTGTTCGGCCGCGGTTGTGCTTTGCGCCACACGTGGTGGCGGTGACGGGTCGCGTGGTCGTATGATGATCGTGCGGATGGACGGGCCACGGCCCGTCTCGGGCGGTGTTCCATCCTTCTTGGCGGTGGTGGCGCGAGCGGAGGTGTGCGCCGTTGGCCCGAGCATTGGAGCGGCTTCATCAGATCGACGCTGACCTTTTCGTACGGGCCGTTGATGGAGCGGGCGTGTAGCATTCCGGCCGGTGGTTGTTGCATTGATTTGTTCGCTAGGCAGTTAGAGCAGTTTCGCACGTACCGAGTGATGTCCCGAAATATACCTGGCCAGTAGTGAGTGCGCACCAAGCGGTTGATCGTCTTTGCGATGCAAAATGTCCCGCCGTGGGTTCATCGTGGCCTTGGCGAATGACCTTGTCCCGCTGGTTCCGTGGAACGCACGCTTTTCACTGCGTGTCGGCTGGTGCCTCGTGGAAATCGATGTAGTCAATAGTACCACAGTTTCCCACCTCTCAGGGCATAGTCCGGATAGACTCCGAGTTGCTTTTTAACGGCGGCTCGGATCCGGTGGTATCAGTTGCTCTGATCCCGGTGGCCCGGACGGCGCCGACGGTCGGTTGTTTTGACACAGCATCCGCAACTTTGTTGACCACCCCGGGTTGATGACGCACCTCAAAATCGTGCTGTTCGAGCTTGAACAGCCAGCGGGCTAAGTGTCCCGTGGGTGTCTCCAGTCGCTGTAACCCTCGAGGTAGTTGCGCATATGTCGCACGCCTCAGACGATCGCGAGGTACTCGATTTCGGTTGCACTGTAGTTATTTTTGTTTGCGCTGAGAATGCGACTCGTGTAAGCGATGACGCGCTCGCCGTCTTAGTGGTGTTGTGTGAGGACGGCTCCTACGCCATGCTGACTGGCGTCCGTCTGTAGCACGAACGTTTTCGAAAAATCTAGGCAGGCAAGCACTGGCGCGGACACCAACGTTCCCTTCAGTGCGCGGAAAACGTCGGCCTCGAAGTCTCCCCAACTCCACTTGACCTCTTTCCGGGTCAACCGGGTGAGCGGGCTGACGAGCCGGGCGAAGTCCTTGACGAAGCGGCGATACTATGAAGCGAACCCCAGGAATTGGCGTATCTGGCCTACGGTACGAGGTAGTGACCAGTTCATTATGGTGCTTTTCGGGGTCCGTGTGGATGCCCTCGTGGTCGACAACGTGCCCGAGGTAGCACAGTTGTCGCACGCAGAATCGGCACTTCTCCGTATTTATGCGGAGGTTTGCAGCGCGGAGTCGTCGGAACACCTCTCGAAACCGGGTGATATGTTCCTCGAATGTGTTGCTCAGTACGATAATGTCGTCTAAGTAGACAAAAACGTATGGCTCGAGGGCAGGACTGAGCACGCGGTCCATGAACCGCTGAAACGTTACCGGGGCCGAGTGCAGCCCGAACGGCATCACAGTGAACTGCATTAGGCTCCTCCCAGGAACCGTGAAGGCCGTCAGCGGCTTGCTGGTGTAGTCGAGCAGGATCTGCCACTAGCCGCTCTTCAAGTCCAGGTTGGACAGATACCAAACCTCCCGCAGTTTGTCCAGAGTGGCGATGATATGCGGCAGTGGGTACGCATCCTTCCGTGTCACGGCGTTCAGGCGGCGGAAATCGATGCAAAATTAACGTCCGCCATCCCGCTTCCGTATTATCACCACGGGAAAGCTCCAGGCACTGGTCGATGGCTCGACGATGCTGTTAGCCTCTATCTTGGTCATCTCTTCATCAATCACGTCTGCATCGCCGGATTGTATGGGCGATATTGCTGCTTGATCGGCCTGTCGTCGGTAAGCTGGATGCGGTGGTTCGCAAGCGTGGTCGGTCCCTTTATCCCTTTATCCTTTTATCCGGCGAACTCGACCTCCAGGAATTTGTGGAGCCGCTCTTCTTCTTTTGGCGTATGAGTCGCCAGGCCGGTGGTCATGTGACAGACCAGCGACGAACGAGAAAGCTGTCCCGGGGGTGGTAGTACCAGGGATACCCCCAATCTCACCCACAGATCCACTCCGATGAGGACGTCGGTGCCCACTACTTCCATGACATGGAAGGGGTGGCGCCTTTGGTGTGAGCCCACCCGAAAAGACAGCTGAATGGTACCCTGAGTCACGGTGATCTCCCGATTCGCGAATCGAATTCTTGTTTCACTTCTTGGTGTCGGCGTTTGGCCGAGAGCGATCTTTTGTAGCATGGTCCGGCTGATGCATGATATCTCAGATTCGGTGTCAAGTAGAGCCTACACCCGACGGCGGTTCATCTCGATCGCGAAGTGTAGAGGGGTGAAAGTGAGAGGAGTTGAACTCAAGGTCGAGAGTCGGCCGGTACGGTCTCGGTCCTTGCCTCGTTTCCCGGCGGCGGGTGGCACTGCCGGGGGAGCACCCCATCCTTGCCGCACTAAGAACAGAACTTTTTGGCGAGCCGCTGGCACTGACTGCGTGTATGGCCTCGCTACTTACAGCGCCAGCAGCACTGTTCTCGTTCGTAGGCGGCGGCTGCCACCATCGGACGGCGAGTCGTCGCGGCGCTCGGTCGGTCGTCCCGGGATGTGTTTTGGCACCGGCAGTCTTCCCTGACGGCCTCGTATTCCAGGGCCCGACTTCGCAGCTCTTTCGGTAACTTGAGGTCGTCCAGTCGAATCTGGAACTTATATTCCGGTATCATATTGTCGTAGAGCTCGAGGAGTCGGTCCTCAGTGCTGAATCCGCTTGCTCTTCTCATCAGGTGACGAGGATGGTTTCGTACCGTTGGTACCCCTCGTCAGGCCGCTGCAAGCGGCTCATTACTTCTCGGCGCTTCTGCGCTTGGTATCGGGGTGGCAGGTACTACTGTTTAAAGGCACTCTCAAATTCGGCCCAGCTGCCCCACTGGTCCTTGTTGTTGCCGTACCATAGGAGGCTCTCTCCCTTTAGTAGCTCGGGCAAGCTGCGGAGCAGGTACTCGCCTGTGTAGCTATACCCTTCGCTCAGCTCGATCAGCCGTTCGAGAAACGCCAGCGGGTCTCGGCCGTCGAAGACGCAACCCCTCTTTCTGACCTGGGACATAATCGTAGCTGTGTCCGGAGCCATCATCGTGAGTGTGGTGGGCGGAACAGGGTCAAGTGGTGCGGTCGAGGCGGTCGGCTTTTCTGTGGCTTCCGGGTGGGTGGCGTAAAACTGAGCGGTGCGAAGGTCTTCGATGGTTCCGCTGGAGTCGAGTCCGAGTCGATCGAGAAGGGCGATATCATCTTTCTTACGTTTATATATCCAGGCGGGCATGTCTGCAGCGGGAAGTGACAATGTCCCCCCTCCTCGGGTACCTGTTCAGGTGCCAATTTGTGTGACGAGTTGCGTGCGGAGGATGCGCTGGCTCGTCACGTTCCAGAATTTAAGTAAGCTCTGATCGGCTCGCCGGTGTCCGGGGACCGGGAGGAAGGAATACTGCTACTTCGTTTAATGAAACAAGAAAATAATTTATTAAAGACGCTTCAAGTACAGAGATACAGGCGCGGCTTAACTCTTAACGCGGGGCCTTGCGGCGGAGACGCGGTCGCGGTCTGTATAACGCGGCGATTGCGCACGGTCGCGTATACGGACTTACTAGACCGACGAGAATGGTCGCGGACGCGTGTTTACGACTACTTGGGCGAGAACGAGTTGGGGGATTCGACAGCGGCCGACAGAGACGGCGAGCTCACAACCTCAATCCCTTACAGCTCGAAGTCGTCCGGTCGGGTCGGAATGCCGCGAAAGCACGGCGCTGAAAGACGAGCACACCCTCGGAAAGCGAGCACACTTTCGTGAAGCGGGATCGGGATGCTGCGAGAGTACGGCGTCGAGAGGCGAGCACACCCTCAGAAGTCGCTGTGGCTGGTACGACCGCAGCGATGGGAATGGTCTTGACTGTCTTGAGCGCCTGGCTTTTTTATACCCGTACGGACCTGCATCGCGCTGCCCCCACCCAGGGCGCTGCAACGTCGGATCACGTTGGGTTGGTGAGAGGCCGCATGGCCATTAAGTGGCGCTCAGCGCCGAATACACCGACCCAACGGATGTTCGGTCGAACCGGTGTGTACGAGCCCTCAGGTGCGGGCTTCGTAAAGATGCTTTTACATCAGCGTATACAGGAGCATACAGGAGCGCATACAGGAGCGTCGAGCGTCAAGCGTTGAGCACATGCATAGTAATATAGTAATACTGAGTTGTAGTTGAAACGCAAGATTAATTTGATTGTATACTGAACTGTCAGTTGAATTTTGAGACAGTTATCAGCAATTCAGAAAAAATTGTAAGACATTACAAAATGTCTATTAATTCTCGGCATTACTTGTAGTTATTAAAATGCAATAGCATTATCAGTAACGAATATTAGAAACAAAATGTGAAGTTAATTGTATGGATATTACTAATTGCAAATTCAATATGAGCAAAACAAAAAAAAAGGTTTTGGGTGTTACAAATATTCGCAGAAAGAAAAAGACATTGCCCTAATAGCGTCAAGACGCTGAAATCTGAACGGTTTAGATTTCTGCGCAAAGTTGCTGCACACGAGTTTGACACTCGACGTTCGACGCTCAAACGCTTCCATGTAATGGCACCTATACAGTACAAACGTCAAGTAGCCAGATATAATAAAACATAATTCAAAATAATTCAATTGTGGTACATATTTACGATAGAAAGCAATTTATTTAAAGTTTATCTTATATAATTTATAATTTAATTCAATTTTTTTATATTAAAGATCGTTATTATTAAGTTAAGTATATAAAAATAGACCTGCCCTTATTCCTATGAAATTAAAGATTAGATGAAAGGTTAATGAATCAAATTGAAACTTTATTATAAAAAAAAATAAATGTGATCACAGATAATATACCAAATATTAAATATTAAATATTAAATATTACTTCAATAAGATCTTTAATATAAAAAAATTGAATTAAAAAAATTGAATTAAAAAATTGAATTAAAAATTACAAATTATATAAGATAAATTTTAAAGAAATTGTCTTCTATCGTTAATACGTATCACAATTGAATTATTTTGAATTATGTTTTATTATACGAGGTGTGGCTATTAAATAACGAGACTGACGCTGCTACAGAAGAAGTGCGCATGCGCATGCGCATGCAACAAGCCACAGCTGTTATCGTGAAGTGTTTCTCTTTCGAATGCAGTGCCTCTCGCTTCTGTAAACAAATCAGTATAGCCGTAGCCTTCATTCGCATTAGAGTTGTTTTTTTGTTTCGCCGGAAAAATGTTAAGTGTAACAGTAGAGCAACGAATTGTTGTGAAATTTCACATGAAACTTGGAAAAACTGCTACTGAAACATATAATTTATTGAAAGAAGTGTATGGCAATGAATGTTTATCGCGCGCACGTGTTTTTGAGTGGTTTAAGCGTTTTCAAGATGCTCGAATGAGCAAATCAAAATTTAAAGCAATGATGATTGTTTTTTTCGATATTCATGGGATTGTGTACCTTCACTGGGTTCCGGAAGGTCAAACTATTAATCAACATTACTACCTTCACGTTCTTGCTGAACTCCGTGAAAGAATAAGGAAAAATCGACCCGAATTGTGAAAGGACAAGTCATGGGTTCTCCACCAAGACAATGCGCCGGCTCATTCCGCATTGTCTGTCAAGAGGTTTCTAGCCAAGTTCAGCATCCCAGTGTTAGACCATCCGCCTTAATTGCCAGATCTTGCGCCGTGCGACTTCTATCTGTTTCCTAAGGTGAAATCTGCCTTAAAAGGAACAAGATTTGAGTCCATTGAAGCTGTGAAAGAGAAAGCGGCACGCGTCCTGAAGGAGCTGACAGAGGAAGACTTCCAGCACTGCTTCGAACAATGGAAGACTCGCATGGAGCGTTGTAGGGATAGAGGAGGGGTGTATATTGAAAGTGATAATAAGTAAAAATATATGAAATCAAAATAAAATGTTTTACAGCGTCAGTCTCGTTATTTAATAGCCACACCTCGTATCTAGCTACTTGACGTTTGTACGACTTGCTCCATACGTCACTCCTTGCTCCGAATTGCGGTATGATACGGACGGGAGCAGAAGCAGCCATTGAATATATTAGTTGTAGTTGTATTACAACTAATACTATAATATACTACTCTGTCCGGATCCAGATCTCACTCGCTCCGAGCTCCCCCAAAGACAGAGCGCTGTTCGAGATCTACGAGATCTCTCATCCCGCAACACTCAAGAGATAGCGCGCGTTCCAGGTAGTATACAGGATATTCCGCGTAAGACGTGCCAAAAGAAAAATATAAGTAGAACAGATAAAAATAAACAAAAATTGTAGAGGTCATTTTTCAAACAATCACATAAAATTTCGAGATATTAATTAAAATAGTTGAGCATATCGGAGCGCGGAGACGTGGTAGGCGGGACATACGGCTCACCGCGGCCGGCGAAGAAAATGGACGAGCGCACACGTACACGGACGTACATACGGAGCTATCCATTTCCATATGCCAAACGGCTCACCTCTCTGGCTTATAAGATAGGCCCGCAAGCAATCGTCCATTTTTTTCACCGGTCGCGGCAAGCCGAATGTCCCGCCTGCCGCGTCGCCGCGCTCTTATATCTCCAACTATTTTAATTAATATCTCGAA
Organism: Odontomachus brunneus; assembly: GCF_010583005.1. NCBI lineage: Eukaryota > Metazoa > Arthropoda > Insecta > Hymenoptera > Formicidae > Odontomachus > Odontomachus brunneus. The sequence continues at coordinate 1,616,006 of NW_022639507.1, read as the reverse complement.
ATTTTACGTAGTTTTTTGAAAAATGACTTCTACAATTTTTGTTCACTTTTATCTGTTCTACTTATATTTTTCTTTTGGCACGTCTTACGAGGGACACCCTGTATATTTCAGTGTATATTATGTATATTATGTAGAATGTAAAAAATTCTAGAATTTGTCAAATGTCTCTGACCCTGAATCAACTTAGGGGTGCGTTCAGATTCCTCATCCGGGTGCAGTCTATTACTAGAAACACTATAGTATTTGTTACATATACTATAGCTCTTTTAGTAATAGAATACACTCGGGTGGGGAATTTGAACGCAGCCTAGGATTTATCTAGGACTCCTGTAGACCCTTAGCCCTATGCACAATGCCAGACAACAGGCAATAGGAATAGGCATTAGCCAATAGGAATAAGGAATAGAAATAATTGACCAATCCAAATTCCTATTTCCTGTTCTTATTGCTTGTTGTCTAGCATTGTGCATAGAGCGTTAATGACGTACTAGCGCTAAATAGCGCTGATAGCGTGCTCTCCGAACGCATAGATGAAGCTCGCTGATATATTATAGAGCTCACTGGTCCTGTGTTCACGCATTTCGATCGTGTAGCGAGTTCCGGTTTAACCAGAGGCTACAATGTCCTATGCATTTAGATGGGGTAGCGTTTTTGACGCCCTCGCCGGTTTAACCAGAGGCTACAATGTCCTATGCATTTAGATGGGGTAGCGTTTTTGACGCCCTCGCCGTATGACACCCAGTGTAGAACTAAGAATCAATATGGCCGTCATATATATAGCACACACAGACACACACACATGTGTGTGTGCTGTGTATATATGTGTATTCAATAGAAGATATTTAGAACCCGCAATAAAAAAAAATAAGTGGAAAATAAAAAGAAAACACTAATATAATACAACTGAAACTTGGAGTTTATTAGTGGTTAATTTAATGTTAAGTATTTACATCCTCTTGTAAAATAATTTTCAATTCTTTAACATTATTCGCATATTAATATTTTTTATTATTTTCCTTTTTTGTACTTCATTGAAAAATTTTTTGCTTCATTATAAATGTAATTAGTAGTGCAAATATCTTACAACCCTTATAGAAATATCATACTAAGAATCATTGATAATTACTTATTTTCAGTATTAAAAATACTGGATAATAAGTAATTATCAATGATTCTTAGTATGATATTTCTATAAGGGAAAGTCCCTTGTAATATTTTATTTACAAAATTGCACCATTGTAATATAAATTGATGCGCACATTCTTCTATTAAATAATCTTCACGTGAGATACAATGTAATGACATAGTTGAAAATGCCTTTAAATATAATATACTTTTTAATTTTTTTATTATTTTTACTTCATGGCAAAAGTTCACAATTTTTTATTCAGCGCTTTGGAGTGCGTGCTGTAAGAAATAATCAACGACATCTAGCACTAATGAGTAGAAGCATTAGAGAGGTAACAGGGCAGGTGGCGCTGCTAGAAGGAGAAGAGAGGATATAGAGAGGGTTAAAGAAGGAGAGAGGTTGTTGTTGTCAGTTTGGCTGGAAGGAGGGAATAAGGAGTTAGGGAAGGTAAAGACGAGACTAGATAGAGAATAGTAGGAAGAGAGAGAGAGAGAGAGAAAAAAATAGGATAGAGAAGTGTGCAGAGGAAGAAGTAGCTGAAAAGTAGTTTTGTGAGGCAAGGTAGTGTAGGCGGAAGGAGTTACCACGAGAAGAGAATCTGCGTGCTCGTGTGCGAATTAATTACTGTCAGAGAGACAAACAAGAGGTTCTCTTGTATCGTTATTGTGAACCCAAGATCGATGAACTGTATCAGTCTTGACTGTATCGAGCAATTAAGGGGTAACACCACTCTAGCGGCTGAAAAAGTAGCCCATTTTTGACAATTTATTGTGGAAGTATAGGAAAAGGAATAGAATTTCTTTTTATACAGTTCATTTAACATATATTAAAGTGTAAAAATAATTTTTATTATTATTTTGTTACAAAATGGCGGCGACAGAGCCAATCTACGTAATCATGTTTTTTTTAAAGGCCTTGACTGCCGGAAATGTTTCTCCTGAAATATGAGACCTACAACAAAAAACCAAAAATTTTTATAATCTACATACTGTTGCCTATAGAAGTACGTAGGGATTTTTTTTTAATCAATTTTTGTTAAAATGGTGCATGTTTTAAAAAAAACATCTATTTTTGACAAAAAATACGCCTAAAATTGTTTATAAAAAAAAATTTACATTCAATCGAAAAACGGCTACGTACTTCTATAGAGAATGCAATTGTAATGCTACTGTTAAAATTTCAAATAGATCCATGCAATAGTGTTGGAGTAAGCTTTCCGGCAGTTTATAAAAAAATGATTTTGAGAAAAACGCGTTTAAATTTTTACGAGCACTTAAATCCTTGAAATTTTTTTTACCTTCAATCTGCAATGCCTGCTCCATACATTTGGCCGTCTCTATTAATACTTGCCTCCTCTTCTTCCTTCCTGGATGATTTTATAGCTAATCTGGCCTCTTTAGCAGCGTCTGTTAGCGATCTGTCCGAAAATTGAATGCGTCGCTCGTCTGCTTCCACGCAGAAATTATAGCATTTTGGCCCGATTTTCATGCCCAAATTCCGCATGAGTCTCATAATACTTGATAGGCCATCATTATAAATGCCTGCAGCAATATATACCGCAGTATCTAATACATGTTTGCCACTAGAAGTTGATTTAGACCACACGACCGCATTGAAACTCTCGTTGCTATTTTGAGTAAAGCCGCCTAAACAACGAGTAAGCAAATCTTCAGACGTTAAATCTTTATAAATTGGATAAATGGCTTTATAAACTTCTTGTGGGAGAGTTGGCTTATGCTTATAACTTGTGTCTCCAGTCGCCTGCGCCGGGTGTATATCAGTTGGACACGGGGCAATTGGACACAGTCCAATCACAAGTCGCTGTTCCAAGGGACCCTACAAATGCCTCTAATCACACGGTGCTGTGATTGGCTGTGTCCAAATGCACCGTGTCCAAGTGCACCGCTCCCGCCTGCGTTCTCTGCCACGAGCACCATGAATTTTCACCACGCGGGCATTTATCGTGCATAGGTTTTTCATCTGTCGACAGTTTGTGGTTCAATGTTGCGTAAATGGCATTTCGCATATTCTCCACCGAATCGTGATTTCTGCGTATTGCTAAGCCATAATAAATTGCCAATTCGTCAATCAGTTTTCCGGTAAGCTTACCTTTTCCTCCGAGACCTTTTGTATTTTTTTTTTAAATTACGAAGGCGAGAGTTTATTCGTCTTTGCACGTGATCAACATATTTTTTCTTCGTTACAGTAAAGTTTTCATAAGGTTCTGCATCTAAAATACCTTTAAATGTTTTTGAATCATCATCGCCTATATAATTAACATACTTCAAATCGTGCAAGGATTCAGAGCGCTGGAATATTTCAATAACTGCATCCACTTCCATCTTTCCCGCTGAGCCGACGTGGTTTGCTTGGCATTCGTTTTCATGAGATGCGGCCCATTCTTTGTACTCTTCGGTGTCTTTTTTTTTTCCCAATACTCACAAGCCTTGCAATATTTAAATTTTATTAAAACATCGACCAGTTGGCCAGTATGCCAACCAATGAGCGAGACGAAGCCGAAAAGCGAAGAAAAGCCATGCTTTCTCCATGAGCCATCACCAGAGACTGTAATGCCATTTGAGAGGCCCTTCTCAATACTTGTAACTTTCTCTTTTTGAGCTGCAGTTTTCATACTCTGCTGGCAAACCTTCTCTGCTTCAACAGAAATTTTCTGCACAACACGATCATAAAAAGATTGAAATATTGGACGGGGAAGATCCATAAATGCACAAAACTTCATTATGTCATTTAATACTCCCAAAAGCCGCATAGCTAAAATGATTCTACGGTTAATGTCATATCCTTTTTCGATGAATGGAGAACTGGGTATAAATATTTGATCACACTCTACACAGGTAATCACAATTTTAAATCCCAAGCCACGCATTCCACATTCGGTGAATTTTATATCAGATTTGCATTTTTTGCACACAACTGCCTGCGATATAGCAGTGAACACTGTTAAGAAGTCCAAAATTCTGTATCCAAAGCCTTCTTGTATTTCAAATTCATCTGGATTAGGCGCTGATAATTTTTTAGCTGATGTGCTAGGACTTTCAACATTTGGCTTCTCTAACTCGTAACGGTTACTCGGCCGACGCCCTGATATTTTTAGTCTTTTCGAACTGGAGGAACCGGTCCTTTCAGCCTTTTTTCCACTATACACTCGTTTTCCACTATTCATGTTACTTTTATTACACTTTTCAAAAAAAAGGAAATACTAATAATAATTTATATTTATACAATATTCATACAAAGACAAAAATTTAACGGACACGTGTGTTCGGCGTTAACTTTGCAGCTGTACTGACTCACACATGCACGTTTATTATACAATTACGCACCCTGGTGGACACCTAAGGAATTCGAGAGACCTTTGCTCTACAAGTAACAAGGTCGCTTATAGTTTCGGCAGGTAAAAGCAGTATAAAAGTGAGCGCGTCGCCAGATCGTTTCAACGCGCTCAACGAGCGCTCCGACGTTCTGCGGCAAAATCAAGAATTAAATTGTTTAAAATTTTTTTTTCATTACAAAATTACTTGGATACTATTTTAGGGCCTTAAACTATTGTTTAAGCCAAAAAAAAAAATCGATTTTTTGAAAATTCTAGAGTGGTGTTACCCCTTAAATATACTTTTACGTTGTGTTGTACTGTTAACCTACGAGTGTATATTATTTCCTACAATGCTGTATACTTTTCAAAGTATCTGCATTTTGCAAATATTGTGCACATTGTTTTGTAATTTTACGAATTACAATATTTATAATTTTTTCTGTATCAATATATAAATCAGATGTTGGTAATGATATTGCATTTTCTGCACAGTCTATTTCATCATTTTCTTCATCACTTATTTCAATCATTTCTGCTGCCGAGATCATTTTAGCAAGAGATAATGATGTACCTTCGTAATTTTCTTTACAATTTGAAGAAAGAGAATGCTTTGATGTGAAATTAGTAGTGATAAGTGTTGTAAATGAAAAATTGATGAGGATTTGGATTATTATTCCTATATTTGTGACTTCTAATTTGACTAAAACAGTTTTCAACAGGGTCTTAATTGACATATCTTAAATTTAATGAAGAAAATTCTAACTTCTGTAACGTATTCCAAAGGTATTGTACTCCTTCGATGGAGTGGGATCCGATTAACCACGGTACGATTGGACACAGATTATAATGATTGGTTCGATCTGGTAATTCACTAGATAATTTTTTTCACCGATTGATGGTGTCCAATCGTACTGTAGTCAAACGCTCCCCCTTCGATAATCTATATCCAATTCGCAAGATATTTGGTGTTGTGTCGAATATATTTATGAATTATGTTATCAACAAAGTCCATCTTGCGAAGTATATTGAGCCAAAATGGTATATGATTACTTGAGGAAGTAATGACACTAGAATATTTTTTACTTTCTTTTCCGTTGAAAGAATCAAATAAATCGTCAAAAAACAATAAAACATCTAACGTTATTGCAGCACTAGATGGTAAGTGCATATCTCCTTTTGTAGTCTTTACAATACCTACAATGGAAAAATATATTTGAATTTTATGTTTATTATACATGTGATGTAAGAGAGTATCCATATTTTTCATTTTATTTTTATATAATTATTACATCTTACCTTTATTGCACGTGATTACCAAGTCTATGAAATTTGCTACCGTGTGATTTAGTACCTGAGTAGCACACTTCACTTTCATTTTTGGAATACGATCAGCAAAAATGTGTGTCATTTAATTTTGGCATTTGCCACTGTCGTAAAAAGAAATATTTATCCATCTTATATGCAACAATAATATCATTCCACGATACATACTGTTTCATTGACTCTTTCTTATATTTATTTATTAATAAATCTTTAGTTAATAAATTATTACGTATTCCTTTCTATAGATGTACGTAGTCATATAGCGGTATAATTTCTTGATTTCCCACAAAAAATGTATTCTCTGTTAAGAAATAAGTCCATAAGTCCACACATACACACGCATATATAAAATAAAATTGATATTGTATAATTGACTAAATTAATAACTTTAATAAAAAATTACAAGTTAAGCACACTTACTTACGCGGCTTATGACGTGTATCATTGCTTTCTTTGATTAGCATATTAATAGTTGCAATGTTTGGTCCACCTTGATCACAAACAGTCACTACAAATTAAATCCACATTTTATAGTAACTGTTATCCATTGTTTTATTCATCTAATAAGTTGAAAACTGCGAGTCGCACCACTACAGATCCAATAGGCATACGATTACCAGATGCAAGACATCGAATAAAAAATAAAATTGCATGATCTACAAATTTTCTGTTTCTTCTCATTTCCCAATCTTCAAATTCAATTATTTTGTCTGTTTTCTTGTTATAATAAATGCCTGGTTGCAAAGACATCTCATCCTAGATTATAAGTATGTTTAAATCTTTGACATTTATTTCTTTTGCGGTTAATTTTAAATATTTCAACAAAATGGTATTGCACCCAGTGTCAAAAGGAATCTTTTCCAATTGTTTATTTAACGTATTTACGGAGGGGCATAGGAGATACTTAGAAAGAAATGTATAAGATGAGCATGACCTACGATATAAGCTCAGTCAGAACAGTTTCTCTTCTATTGTGTAACGTTGAGCCTATTATTAAAATAATTATATACAAATATGAAAAATATAAAGTTAAAAGTTTAAAAGTGTTTCAACAACAAAATATCAATAATACAATAATATGTATATTATATTTAATTATATGCAGCTAAAAATATTTTATATTAAACATTTACATACAGAAGAAGCATACATACAGAAATAAGTACTTGCTAAATACAATTATTTAGTGATTATTAAATGATTATTGTCTGTAATTGGAGCATGCTTTTAGATTTTTAATATATACAAAAGATTATATCAATATTATAAGAATTACTAAGCGCTTACCAAGTGCTTACTTCTAAATGCAGCTATTTTACAGGATATTGTATCAAGATTATGGACCCCAAAAAATTATTTAATATTTATGATTATAATCATACAAAGAAATAATTACTATAAAATATGATCAAGAAAATATATAGATATAGATATGCTATTTCTTAGTCAAAGGAATTGGAATTCACCTGTGGTACAGCATCATTATTCTTAATAATCATGTTGACAAACTGCTGTCACACATGTACTGTTCCATTACTATTTCTTTTACTATTGTTTAATTGTACATATTTAACCGCATTTTGTTTCTTGCGTATATCAAGCAATCTTTTTAATCACATTTTACTTTTTTTCATTTTCACGATCTGTTTATACAATCTCTTGGCTTTAGGACTTAATAAGATTTTTCGAGTCACTTCTTCTAGATGAGGTCTTGAAATGAATTGTGTCTTGTGTATATTCAATGTCTTTTTTATATTTTCTAGTTCTTCTTGTTGTTTTGCTAACATTTCTGTATGCTGTTGTAATATTCTTTGCTGCTGTTCTAAAATTGTGCAATTTGTTTCTTTTTTATGATTTCTGTGTTCTTCTTCATTTTGCTCTTCCTGTTGATTATCTTCTTCATTGTTAGAATCTGTTATAGCAGGAATTGTTATTGAACTTTCTTCGTTTCTTTTCAATATTTCTATATTAACATGTAGTATTGCAAAATACAACAATACTCTTCTTGTTGATGAACCGCTATAGTCTTCTTCTCGAAAATGCTTATGTCATACTCTAAATTTTTTAATTTCTTTTTCTTCTAAATCATGTCTTATGCCCAAAATATCAATCCATTTTTTGCATTGTTCAACATCTTTCGGAAATGCGTGGCACATCTTTCCCTGAAGAACAATTTTGCACGATCTTACCATGTTTTTTTGCGCTGAGCAACTTTTATTTTATTATTATATTTTTTATACACTTCCAGCTCTCATGTTCATTTTCTTACTAATAAATAACATATATGCTACTCAAAACAAAACAGCCATATTGATTATTAGTTCTATTAGGCTGGGTGTTTTACAGCGAGGGCGCCACAAACGCTGGATACGAAAAATACATCAGAGATTATAGCCCCTGGGTTTAACCGCCGGCACGATAAGACGTGTCTGAACAAGTTCAGACCGGTAATTTTTGGAAGTTGCCTTGGAACCAGCCAAGGCCTTATTCATTCATACCTATCTTTACTAATGGTGAAAGGGCCACTTTCAAAGGCCTGTATATCAATTCGGATGGACGGATGAGTCGAGTGTAGCGGAAGGATGTATATCAAGGACGACATGGGGATCGTACCGCAGGACTTTATCGTATGCGAATTCTACGGAGTGGAGACCTGTTTCTGCTGGAATGTCAAGCACTCGAAGCTTGTTGCGTTCCCGTATGCAACGGATGAAACCTCAGCGCGCGACGTAAAAATTTTTTCGACGCCGGCTCCTGTCAGACAGATTCAGTGTTTCGATGGTAGGGTTTTCGTCCTTTGCGCTCCGCAGGGTGTCTACAAGCTATCGCGCAGCGGCGTGTTCGCCGTGTTGAGTAAGAATGCGTTGGGAATGGGCGCCGAGTTCTACGAGGTGCTCGTTCCCTATGAGGACCACATCAAACTTTCCAACAAACACAGCAAAGATTACAAGTTGTTGTTCAAGTATTCTCCCACATTGGACACTATCGAACAGGTGCACTCCCTCTCTTTGATCCCTGCTGACACCGAGGAAGAATTGCTCGAATGTTTCATCAAGGATCTGCAAAAGATAAGAAATGTTTGCGTGATTGGTTATGGTAGAAAGCTGTTTGCTTGGAACGGAAACGCTGTGCAATTGATATACACTGATGTGTCTGGTGTTATTTTGCGTATCGCGCCTGTCACGCGAAGAACCAAAGTCGCTGGTGTGCTGATTATTATCGATTTGAACACAGTGATCCTGATGCACAGCAGAGACCACGATCTAGTCTTCCAGAAAGTGTGGCTGGGAAGAAATATTAGATGTACCTCTGCGCTTTGTGCTAGCTTCTGTTCAGAACCTGAGAATGTTCTGTGGATCGTATACTGTGACCAATCCAAGTTATATTACATGAGAAAGGAGCTCTTCACAGATAAGATTCAAGAGATGAAAGAGCAAGAAAAGACATTCACGTGTATGCAGTATTATAAATCAAATGTGATCTTAGGTTTGTTAGATAGTAAGGAATTGGTGGAACTTTCTGTAGAGACATTGCAGAACTCTTTGCCAGTGAACAGTGACATTCAGCTTCATGCCAATATGTTTCAAAGTACAGATCTAATTATGGAGAGGATTTGTAATAAAGCCAAAGAATTGGATAAGCTGTATGAAAGGTTAGCAAATGAACAAGATAAATTAAGGAGAATAAATATGTATGCTTATAATCAGAAGATAGAAGCACATCCCAAAATTGAGATGTGCAGGCTGTGGAATCATAGTTATCTTACTTTATACATATCTGAAAGCTTACCAAAGAATAGCTATGTAGTATTTACCCTTAACTCTAAAGATCAAAGTACATTTTGCATAAAGAGAGTAACGGATACAACATTCACAGTAAAAATGCTTGTCAACGAAAGCAAAGTATTATATTCTTCGACTGTCAACATGGATTTAATCACACTAATGAATAAAGAAACTCCATGGTGTATCATACAAAACTTTATAACTTGTCCATCACAAAAGGAAGCAAGAAAAAGAGCGAAAAAGGAGAGAGATAAGTTAGCTTTCATAGATGCTAAAATAGCTTTGTTGCAAAATTTAATAGCAGAAAAAGATTTAAATATGACTAAATTGGCTGAGATTAAGAAAATTATACGAGCAGAACTGTAATTTTATTTTGTACTGCAATTTCAAAAACAACTAGTAACTTAAACTACATAACTTAAAGGATTAACTTCAAATTGAGTTACATGAAATATTTTTAATATTTAAAAAAATATTAAAAAATATTAAAATATTTGTATCATATCTGCCATTCTATATCAGATAATTAAGTTTTATATCTTTATACTGAAATCTTATTTTTTTAAATGTAATATTCTATCATATTATCTTGATACTATTAATAACATATATATTGCTTACATACTGTTTCACTTTCAAGAGACGATTACATATCCAGAAAATATCTATACATAATCATATAATCATATATGCAGCAATTAGATCTTTTAAAATATATTGATATTTTTTAATATGAAAATGGATGAGAAATAACACAAAAGTGCCATTATACAGAAAAAGCGTTATGGTAGAAATAATATATATATATTTTATAAAGATGAAATGTATATTATATATTGTGATAAATATTCTTTTCATATAAAACATTGTAGTGTCACATGTTAAATCTATTCTTTTTGTTATTAAAACCTTCCATTATGGGAATTACATATTTACTTACAATTGGTCTGTTCTTTTTAGCTGCAATGCTGAACTAGTGCAATAAGTTAGAATAAAATATACTTTTACTCTAATTTATTGCACTAGTTCAGCAGTGCAGCTAAACAGAACAGAACAAATAACATATTTAGGGTACGGTCCAGCGGGCGCATCTTTAGTTATTGTGAAGCATATCATTAGATGACCGCATCTTTAGTTATTGTGAAGCATACCATTAGATGTACAGACAAATTTTGGAAAACTGTGAAATTATATAATTCTTTATTTTCTTGAAATATAGATTTAATTACTATTATTACTACCGCTTGCTATGCGTGAACGATCGAAAACAGTTTGCTAAGAAACTCCTCGTTATTTCACGAGTTCTTTTTACATTTGGACTGAATTTTCGTCGAATAATATTCAAATGTCGTTTTCGCATTTTTTAAGGAATCTCACGGTCATTTAAATAAAAATCAATTTTTGAAACATTTAAACAAATATGCATATTTATCATGCGACACAATATTGTTGTCAATAAAAGAACAAATTAATTTGTACATATTTGCAGCTTTTTTGCTGGAAATCGAATAATGCAGCGTCGAATGTGAAATTGAATATGAAACTTCATTGATGTGAAGTTGTCACCTTTGTTACTACTGAATCAAATGAATTTTTAAGGTTATCTTAATTACGTCATAAATTTATCTTATGTCTTCAGTACACAGGACGCGGTAATAGGCCTGTTCTTTGTAGCTGCACTACTGAACTAGTGCAATAAGTTAGAGTGAGGAAACGTATATTTGTTTCACTTCAATATATTGCACCAGTTCAGCAGTGCAACTACAAAGAACAGGCCTAATGCTTGTCGCGCGGCGGAAGTTCGCGCAACAGCCAATCAATATGCTGCTTTCCGTAATAAATTTCTAGCTCTTACGGAAAAATAATATATTGATTGGCTGTCGCGTGGACTTCCGCCGCGCGGCAAGCATTACCGCGTCCTGTGTGCAGGAGCCATTAGATTGCGTTCCGTTTTATGTAAAATTAAATAAATTTAAAAATCATATTGAACTAAAATTTAATTTTAAATAATAAATTTTAATGTAATATATGTATGTGCGCATTTATCTATAGTTCATGTTACGTATATTGTAGGAAATGTGCGTATAATGCCTGAAATGGAACGCAGCCTCTGTTTTAGTTTTAAAATCAATACTACACGGAATGTTACAGCTTTATTTCATACAAATTCTTTTTAATTTGATCATATTTTCTAAGAGTGCTGAGAACAGACTGCTAGTAAAATTTAAGGATTATAGTGAATTTTTTAAACAAATTTCAGATTCCAAAAATTTAAATAACATATGAAAAGTTAATAAATTAAAACAGAATGTCGATGTTTCTCGTTTTTTTTACAAAATTCTATAGTAATTTAAAAAAATTTTTTTGTAAGCACACCATCACAAAAGAGCTGTAAAATATATTAAATTCAAATTGTTTATCCATTTACACACAAGAGAAAAAGAATTTCAAACACTCGTTTGTACAACCAATGGTTTTCACACAGTAAGAGTACATTTATATGAACTGATCTTTAACAGTCTGTACTAATTGCTCATAAGTCCTCTTATGTTTTGTTTGAAAAAAGATTTAAGTGTGCTTTCTTGGAACTGAAATTAAAATAAACAATGTTGAATAAAGATATGTAACTATTATTAAAAAAAAAGGTAACGTGCATGACAAATCTCTGAATAAATATGACAGAAGAAATGAAGAATATAACATGTAATACGATTATCTCTTTTTACATTCTACTTTTTCACTGTATTATGTACACTATATAAATCATCTCTGTAAAAAACGTCACGTTTATATCTTTCACGCTGTATATAACTTGATCTATTTGATGTAACAGTTTATTGTGTAATATACCTAAATCTATCATCCCCCGCCGCGACGGGGATGCACTTCGCGCGCGTTTTGAATATAATGTGTTTTTTCCTTCTTTCTTTACGTGTGTAATGTCTATTTATAGATAGTACAAAATATCAATAATATTCATCGCAGTTCTTTTCTTATTGATCCTTTTTTTTTCTTTTCTGTTTTGATAAGTACTTCGATCGACGATACATTCTACGAGAATAATGTCAGGTAGCCGCATGTTTTAACTTGATACTTCTCTACAAAGTTCCAAATAAAATTATTAAGTTTCGTTTTAAGTGTGTTTCCTTTAACGTAGAGGTGATTCGCGAGCAACGGATATAGATTGCGCATAGAGACGACGTTTCAAAGTCGACCTTTCTTCATTTATATTTCGATTATATCCGTGGCGTATCGTCAGGCCTATAGCTTAGTGATGGAATCACCTTATTAGCACGTACGAGCAGAAAGATCTGCTTTTTGATGGAAACGCTTTATGCCGACAATATTTACGGTGTTTCAAGTCGCTCTGTCGTACTTAACGTATAAGTATATATCGCGTTTAAGTATATTCTCAATGTATTACATAAAATGAGAACAACAGCGGAGAAAATTAGACTCCGGTGTGAACAAATATTAACAATGTTATTTATCGTGCCTACAACATCGTGTAACCAGGGGTTTCATGGCGCAGATGGCACGGGATCTCAAGCCATCAAGTTTCTAACGCGAAGCTGCTGGACATATGGCACGAAAAATCGTATAGAGAAGGCGAGTTTCATATATATATGGGATGTTCGACAATTCATGACACATCCGTTGTGTGCACAGGCAGAACTTATCAAGCCAATTTCCAAATTACTCCACCATTTTGCAAACACATAAAATGTCACATAAAATATCACATAAAATTAGGATTTTATCAAAGAAATTATTCTTATTGATCAAAGAAGATTGGTAAATGATTGCGCAATGATTACGATAGATAAGCTACGATGGCGACATTTGCTTATAGATTAGATTAAACTAAAAATTTTACGAATAACGTTGAAAATACGAACAAAACGAAAATACGGAAATACGTATTGAACAAAATTTTACGAATAACATTGATTTTATTTTTTTATTATTTAAAGAAAATCGCATGATTATAATGAACTTCTTTAATTGATAACTAAAAATCTACATGGTTATTTGTAAAATAGTAGAGGATTGTTTAGTTTAATCTAATATACAAGGCAAACGTCACACAGCTCATCGATTATATCGCGCGTGATCATTTACCGATCTTCTTTAATCAACAGTTCACAATTTTACGTTGTTTGCGAAATGGTAAAAGAATTTTTTTGTATTCAGTTTGACGGGCACTATCTGCACATAATGTGTTATGAATTGTCGGACACCCTGTACATATATATCTTAGATCTCAAATGTCTCTAAAAAAGTACACTCCGCTAGAAAACTATTCTTCTTAAAATAATTTACAATTCTCTTCTTTAGCAAAAATTTAATCTTTTATCTTCGCTCGTCGGAAAATATTATTTTTAGATGAAATATTACAACTCACGATTCAGCCATACAATTAAGTACCTCGTATAATATTAATTATACGATACCTCATATATATTAAGTTCACTGGGTTCACTAAAATGAAAAAAACTAATTTCCCTCCTATTCGTGTCCGCGTGATACATACTCTATCCGTGTGATCCGTTCGATTATGCTTAATTATAATATATCGATATTACGTGACTTGTGTCGATCGAAATGACTCGATTAAATTGTCGCTAAGGAGAAAACAAGCGTAAATCATCGTAAAAGAATAGGATCCCGCTCCGTTTCTTAATCTTAGTGATATTGCGAAAAGAATGGTATGCTCCTCTCGTCACTCGAACTCGTGTTAAAATAATGAATGCAGGAAAGTAATGGAGGAGCGTGTCGTAACATGATTGCTCCGGTTATGACAGGAATGTAAATATTCAATGCACACACGCTGACGATACTCAATCCCTTTAAGATAAAGAAAAGGAGAAAGGAATATTTTTTCTAATAAAGCACTTATATAGAGGATTTCTTATAAGGCACACACAAAACTCCACGTAATAAATACAGGTAATCATGTCGATTATGTATCAAGCCTTCTTGACCGCTCACTGGGCCGTTGATCTAACATGCACTCAATATCGCAGATATCTTATTATTCAGAAAATCTATAGTTACTAAAAAAAAAAAATTTTATCAACCGCAATCAACTACACCCATGTTTTTTTATAACTGTTAAATAATCGAGAAAGCGGGAATATGGAGTAACATTCAGAGTTGAACTAACGTTCCAACATGTTTCGTATGCGCATTTAGCAAGAGTACAGATATGTTAAGAAAAATAAGAATTTAATATGTAAAATTAATAGAAATAATTAATTAACGACTACTGATTGTGCATTACATCTAAATGGATAACTCTTTTTATTGAAGTGCACGAAACATAAAACTAGCAAAAAATATCATTTTTGCTTTCAAGATTAATCAAGTTTTAAGAAACGCACAGTTAAAAACTGATGCGGTTGATGCGAGAATATTTAGTAACTGTCGATTTAATGAATAGTAGCAAAGTATCCGCAGAATCGAGTATACAATATTTATACATTTTCATCCATGCGTGCAATGTAAAAATCGCAAACAAATGAACTATTCGCTCGATTTGAGAAACATAATCGTATCAAATGATGTAAACTGGATCGTTCATAAATTTCTCTCTCTCTTTCTCTCTCTCAGTCACTCTCTCTTTCTCCTCCTCTCGTTCATTTGTACTGCGTTCTAATATATACCATAGTTGTTCGATCGCATGACTGATCTCATACGTTTGTTTTTTCGTACGTTAACAAATTTCTATACTAAAATATATTTAGGATAATGTCGAGGCATTATTTTGTAATTAGCTAAAAACTGTACCCGTTCGTGCTGCGTATGGATACGATTGTGGCATGATGTTATAAATAGAAAATGGACACATTATGCACTATACGAAAATCTAGAAACCGTACTTGGAGAAGTTATGGCAGAAGATATCAATAGATTCGCAACCGTAAGACGAGAGAACTACAAGAAACAGACTTTCAAAGAGAACTGACACGTGTTACTAAAGCAATTCTTACAAGCTTTTGTTTATAATTGAACAAGCAAAGAGAGAGTTTGTAGTCATGAATATAACTCTTGATCTTATCGGTTACTATCTATTATAAATGTTATTAATATCTGTTAATTGTTGATAATTATAATAATTAGTTATAATAGATTTATAATATGTGGTATATAAATATATACATATAATTTATATATATATGTATATAAATATATATATACATATATATTTATATTTATACATAATATAAATTTACAATATAGAGCTAGCTGACTCTACACATTGGAGTCTTCTCTTCCGCGCGAGCTACAGAAGAGATAATTTTTAAGGTATTTTTAAAGCGATTAGACTACAAGAAAAAAAAACAAGCCGAGGTCGGGTACAGCCTCTAAGCCAATAATCGCTAAAAATACGAAGTATCGGGGCTCTTATCAATGGTTTTTCACGTGCGCTCCTCGCGGCGCGATAAATATCTAAAATAATTCGTCAAGTACTACCTAGTGCCACAGTAGCAAAATATGTCATGCCAGCATCTTCCGCTCTGTGTTGCTCGATGTTGCTTTCAATGTGGATTTCACCGACGGAAGCACAGAGTGTCGTCGGCCGTTCTGCATGTGTTAAGAATGATCTTGTTTGGTAGGCAAGAGATTTGTTCTCTCCTCGTCTTCGCTCGCCCTCTTGATGGACAACAATCTCGCCGCTTCTGAATGTCGTTCCAGAGTCTCCGAGTCTAAGTCGAGTTTGTTCTGAATATCCACGGGACTTGTTTGTACCTTAAATAATCGTATGCTACAATTTAGAGCATTGAAAACTAAAGATAAATATTTTAAAGAAAAAAATATTTGTGTGTATATGCGCGCGCATGTATATAAAATTTAAATTAATTAAAAAGTAAATATATGCTGTGTTTAAGGGACCCACTTCCGATGACCTTACTTGTCACATATATTATTAAGAACACTTTTCTGAGTAAGATTTAAAAGGTTTTAACCGTCGCTCATTGTTCATGAAAAATTTTTTAATTATTAACAAAATAAGTTTTATAAATTGAACATAATTTTTATATACAGTGTATATTGAAATATAACAGTAAACAGTATATGTATATGTGCGGGGAAGGGATCCCCGCACATCCTGTTCCTTGCGTCCCTTTCCCAAAAAAAGCTAACCCAACTTACTATTTATATACATCTTTATACATTTATACAATTTTTCAATGAGAAAAAATACAAAAGTACAAAAGATACAGAGAGAAAATACAAAAATGTAAAGGATGAGTTAAGTTGAGTTAGTTTTTTTGGAAAGGGAGTAAAGAGAGGAGCTCCGCCCCTTCCCGCATATACGCGTATACTACTGTTTACCATATTTCAATGTACGTTATGTATAAAAATTACATTCCATATATAAAAATACGATATATAATTGAATTTTCAGAAGCGTCAACTATTCTTAATATATTTTAACATCTGGGACACATTATTTAATTGCAAACGATTTTTTTCCACACAAGAAATTCCACAAAGATTCGAAATTGTATGTCATATGAATAAATTCGTGTAAATATATCTTCGAAGTTCACGAAACTCTGTTGAAATTATTTAAGCGATTGACTGGCTATATCACAAGACAGTGACTAAAAATAACATTGAGTATAACATACCAAATAAGAATGTTTTACATATTTAAACAAAGAAATCAAAGGAATAAGTTTCGGAATGTAGTAAATATATTTGTATATAGCACGTGTTTACTCCTTAAATATGTACACGGTGTCGGAAAATTACGTTCCATTTATGAAAATTCTTTTATAATTTTTTAATAAACAATGAGTGACTAAAACCTCTTGACTATTACTCAGGAGAATCTCTTTGATAATATATGTAACAGGTAAGATTATTGGAGATGGGTCCTCTAAACAACATATTTCAATAAATTGACAAAATTGACAAATTGACAATTAAAATAAATTGACTAAAATTTGATGTAAATCTCACTATTATAAGCAAACAAGAGCACGTTAACATGTTGATTGCCAAAATGACATTAAGGAAACATCGTATATTTTTGACGCGTCTTGAAAATCAGTGTTATTTTAATATGCTAATTAATTATATTTTTCATAACATACATTTATCAGTGCCGACAAATTAGATAGATTTTAAAATTACGTTTACGTGGATTGTTTATGCACTTTTTGTGTACACGCATATACACACGATCTTCTTTATGTAAATAACATAAACTACATATAATATAAATTATATTAAAATATACAGGAGAGAGGGGGAGATAGAGGGTGGGTGGGTGGGGTGTGGGGAGAGAGAGAGAGAGAGCGAGAGCGAGAGAGAGAGAGAGAGAGTATGGAACAGTTACAGTATTCGGGTTATTAATTA
>NW_022639507.1:1577461-1598052 GCF_010583005.1 Odontomachus brunneus | reverse complement strand
CGAAAATACAACCTACAGACATCCCAGAAATATCACTTATCCTTGACTCTGAGATGAATTGAAAACATTTGTGTTGTATAGCAAACCATTGTCTAATGTCAAACATCTTTATAATCTCAAGTCTGTGTCATTGCAAAAATTCACTGTTGCACTACATTCGTCCGCCGTGTTTTTTATATTGCAATTATATTCTTATATCCTCCTTCATTATGATTGACAAAGATAAAACGATTTATTTCACGATAGCGTGCAAGACACATAGTTCTTTCATTAAGCATTGAAAGCTTCTTTGCTTAATTATTTTGAATATTATTGGGTGTACAACTTAATTCAGTCCGTTTTTTTGCTTGAAAAACGCATTTATTTGAATGATAAAATGAATTAATACATTATTGAAAGTATTGTCCATCGCTAGCCACTACTTTTTCCCATCTTTCTGGCAATTTATGGATTCCGTCGCGGAAGAAGCGTTCATCTTTTGAAGCTAAGAATGAATCGAGCCAATTTTTGATACTCTGTTCTGAAGTGAAGTATATTCCAGTCAAAGCGTTCTGCATCGATCGAAACAAATGGTAGTCGGAAGGGGCAAGGTCTGGGCTATAAGGCGGGTGAGCCAGAACTTCCCATCCCCTATTTTCTAAATAGTTTTTAACCGGAACAGCCACATGAGGCCGAGCGTTGTCATGGTAAAAGATTATGGACTCGTGTCTGGTCGCATATTCTGGACGTTTTTCCGCTATAGCTCGCTTCAAACGGATCAATTGTCGCCTGTAGAAGTCTCCCGTGATGGTTTCACCAGGTTTTAGCAGCTCATAGTGGATCACATCCTTCTGATCCCACCAAATACAGAGCATTACCTTGGCATCATGGATATTCGGCTTCGGCGTTGATGTTCCCGGTTGGCCGGGCTTTACATACGATTTTTTGCGTTTCGGGTTGTCGTAGTGAATCCATTTTTCGTCCCCGGTAATGATTCGATGCAGAAAAGACTTCTTTTTGTACCGTTCAAGCAACATTTCGGACATGCAAAATCGTCGTTCGATATCTCTCGGTTTCAATTCGTATGGGACCCAATTTCCTTGCTTTTGGATGTATCCCGCGGCTTTGAGTCGTTTCGAAATAGCTTGTTGAGTAACTTCCAATGTTCTTGCGAGCTCTTTTTGCGTTTGACACGAATCTTGATCGAGTAATGTTTCTAATTCTTCATCTTCAAACTTTTTCGGTTGACCCGAACGCTCTTTGTCTTCAACACTAAAATCACCACTTTGAAATCGTCGAAACCATTCTCTGCAAGATTTATCCGACGGTGCAGATTCACCATAAACTTCCACAAGCATTCGATGCGCTTCAGCTGCACTTTTCTTCCAATTGAAACAGAAAATCAAAACTTCCCGCAAATGGTGCTTATTTGGAACGAAACTCGACATTTTCAACGCAGTAAAAATTAAACTTGTTGTGCAAAACTCAAAGGCTTGTAAACAATATTTGGTTGACAGATGTTGACACTTCACGATACAGCAAAAATCAGCTGTCGCCGTCAACCATTTATAACACCTAGAGCCATCCTTTGAAAACGGACCGAACTAAGTTGTACACCCAATATAATATTTAAACAAAATAATAAATTGCACGAAATTTTCATTTCATCATGCGACAGATTGATAGACTTTAGATGATGATGTCGACAAAGAATGTGGACTTTAACTTATTTAAGAAATAACGTTTATAAATTTACATTAGAATTAAGATAAAGAGTTTAAGAGGTTAAATATAAATTTTCCTTAATTAATTTTTTAACAAGTCATACGTTTTCTAAACAACATCAATAAATTTTCTATATAAATGACATTTCATACATAGTTTACGTTCTCCACGTATACAATCACAGTTTACGCGTAAACGCTCAATCCTGATATTTATTATTCAGGAAAACTCGTAAAAAAAAACTTACGGGTTAACTCGTAGCGGGAATATGCAATAGAGAATCCTTTTTGCATTTCGAAAAGAATTTCTAATCGCGAGATAATTCGTCAATGTGTTAAAAGCAGATATGTAGAAGTGAAAGATGTAAGAACCTTCGCTGACAAGCTCTTCGCTTTCCCGTCGTTCCGCGGTGAAACGAACTTCGAGTTAGAAACCGGGCTGACGCTGGCTGGAAGCGGCGACGTCGGTGCCGTTACGCTGCGCACAGGCGAATGGCCGATTTCCTTCTTCTCATTTTCCGTACCCTTGTCCGAAGGCAATATTGGCGACTCAGGTACACTACGATCGTCCTCTTCTAGCGAATGTAGCAACTGCAAAATTAATAAAATTATCTATAAATTATGATTTGTCTATGATATTAATACAATATTCATACAATATATTTGTGAGATACACATATACACACAAACACGCGCGCGCGCGCGCACACACACACACACACATACACACATATTCTTTATATTAATAAAATATAAATTATCCATGACATTAATAAAATTATCTATGACAAAATATAAATAGTGGTGACTTTTAAATAAAGCCAACAAAGAAAGCCAATAAAAGTCTAACACGTGATTATTTATGACATTTGTTCGGTCGATTGGCGATTGGAAACAAAGTTTCTCTGACATTCAGAATGTCTTATAATTTATGAGGTAAGTTATATAACCTTTTCCACCTCGTCGTCGAATTGTTCTTGACTAGGCAATGGGTCCTTTTGGCTTTTCTCCAAAAGTGTAGCGCGTTTTGCCGCAAGATACAAAGATCTCTTAACCTTCACGTAGAACACTTCGGTAACCGCGCGTACGGTGTAGTCCGGTATGAAGGTATGGCGCAACATGGAATCTAAATTAACGGACTGAATGCTTCCGACTGTCTGCGGATTTGCATTCGTAGGCGACTCGGCTGGAAATGACGAAATATATCGTAAATTTAAACGACGATCTATTTAAAAATAAATACATTAATTCAAATTGTAAAAGACATTTGAATTGAATTTTTATTAGCGCCATTTTCTCTATTATTATTGAAAAACATTAATATCGCTTAATTCTTAAGCGATTGCGCCTCTCGTTCAAACATCAGTGAGCGCGTACGGTATTGACGAAGTGAATTACGTTTACTTTTCAAAGATGTATATATATATAAGAAAAGTATTCATTGAGACAAGTTCAACGATATATAACAATTCTGCGCCAAATGAGAATACTGGTCAAAATTTGACCAATAATGGAACCAAAGTTGCGAGTATTTAATTATTTTTAAAATTAATTATCGTGTATAATTGACGATCAACATGTGCTAATTCAACTGAAGACATTTAATTGACAATTTATTTCAACAAATCCAATCGGAAACCGTTCAATTGATGGTTGGTTTCAACGAATTCAATTAAAGATTATTCAATTGACGATTGATATAAGCGAAGGAAATTAAAGATCGTTTAGCTAATAATTGAACTTAATAAATCTAATTGAAAGTCGCTTAACTGACAATTTAACTTAGTAAATTTAATTAAACGTTTAATTGATGATTGATATGAGCAAATTCAATCGATTCAATCGAAGATTGTTTGGTGATGATGGATATGCTCTTCTTTTAATGCAGGTCCTACTCATTGACATTTTTCACGATGTCATAATGCTTTAAGAATAAATATTATCCACGAAACCATTTGTAACTTTGAGTAATCGAACGCTCTTCGATTGAATTTGCTCATATATTAATAGTTAATTAAAAAGCCTTTAATTAAACTTGTTTAATCATCAGTTAAACGGCCTTTAATTAAATTTGCTAAGTTTAGTTGTTAATTGAATAATCTTTGATTTCCTTCGCTCATATTAGTCGTTAATTAAACGATCTTTAATTGAATTGAAATCAATCGTTAATGAAACGTTCTTCGATTTTGCTTAAATCAATCGTTAATTAGTTAAATTTAAACACATTTGTTCAAATTAATTATTAAATTGAGAAAAAATTAATCAATATTTTCATAACTAGTGAATAAAACCAATGACTGTTTATGAATATATAACTTTTTTATCTGTTCAGACGGTAGTGATATATATCGTTGATTTTATCTCAATAAGTGCTTCCCAAAAACATGTAGATCTTTAAAACATGTTAACAAGTTATGTATTCATAAATAGTCGCATGAAATAGTTTCATTATTGACCAAATTTTGATGCCCCACTTTTAGTCAATGTTTTTATTCCGTGCAGTAATGTTATATATTGTTGAAATTGTCTCAATAAGTACTTTTCAAAAATATGTACATCTTTGAAAAGTAGATGTAACACTGTGAATACTTTATATGAGAACTGCCTTACAAACTTATTATTTAGTTGTTTATTTATTTATTATTTACTTATTATTTAATTGTTAGAAAATTTTGATAAATTTATAAAAAAATTACAAATATATATATTTTTCTCTTTCTATTATTTATAATTTTCTCTGTTTTTATTGTTTATAAAAAAATGTATAAATAATAGAAAGAGGGAAAATATATTTGTGATAAAATATAACATTGAAATTTTGGACGTTTTATAAATTTGTTCTAATTTTTTAATTTGTTCTAAATTTGTTAAGTAAACTTGTTGACTAATCGTAACTAGAAAATGAAAAAAGGAGTATTAGCTTAAAACTGTTTAAATAAGGATATATTACAGTAACAAGATAAACTTTTCTGAATGCTTAGAAATATATAGTACAAAGTTCCGCAAAACATGACTTACTGGACTGAGAGCCAATGAGTGATCTCTTAATGGAAAAAATACAAAATATGTGCTATCTTCATAAGACACAATGAATAAGAAATACAAAAGGTTGCAACAGAAATGGAATTGCCATATATTATTTTTCAGAAAAAAAAGAACAATATTGTAATATTGAGTATCGCTACGCGCTCGTTTAAGAGTTAAATAATATATAAATTCGTTTAAGCATTATATAAATAAGCATATACATAAATTCGTTAAAGCATTAAAATCTCACCGATTCCAATGTTAGCAGTGAGTGCTTGAGAGCCAAAGTATGTGAACGGGCCGCTCTCGAACATCATGTTCTCTTTGCCTACTGTTACCTCGACACGACCTTCTAGAATCAACACAAAGTAGTCGACCGCTTTCCCCTGCTGATAGATTATCGCGGCTGGGTCGGTTTTGGCTTTCTCTCGCGACTTCACTTTAATATGATAAATAATGTCCTGTTTCAGTAAACGTCGTAAGATTGTCTCCGATATAACATCTGGTTTAAACGTGTCTACAGCTGGAAAGAGCACAAATTACATAATTACACAAGTTTGGCATGGTATTATGAGAAGTATCTCTCATATCTGAACATTTCATGATCTGCAAGATATTATCTCTCTTCTCATACTTGTGGACAAGTACTGATACATCGCCAACGTCAATTGCGGAGAGATGTGAATCCGTTGGTTCTCCTTTTTCTCTGCAAATATCGTAAAGTCCTTTGGCATTTTCGAACGAACCTGTCGCTTGCGTTTACTTCTGTTATCCACTGCAAAAATGAATATTTCGACGTTAAACGTTCCCTAGGTATTGATGTCCAAACGCGAAAAGGAAATCACAATTCAAGCAAAAGAAGTTTGCGGCGAGCGTGAATAAGCGATAAAACAAAACCTACTAAATACATCTGTCTCATCAATAATCTCAGCCTGAATTAATTCTTCGATAACATCTTCCAACGTAACCAAACCAATCACCTCGTAAAACGGATCACCTTCACCTTCGTTGTTAACTCTTTGTACAAAAGCCATGTGACCCTTGTGACCTGAAAATATTAGTTATTTCGCTCGTTTATTCCAGAATAATCTCATTATTGTTACTTGTACATTATGTCTTACGTTATTGCGTTATTATGTTATATCGTAGCATCGATATACGTTCGCTGATATCCACGTACCTTCTTTGAATTGCTTAAACATTATATCCAATCTGACATCTTCAAAGATAAAATTACATGGATTTTGATAAAATTGGCAAAGTGTCTTGAGCGGCATATTATCATCGGGATCGACAAATGCGAGATCCTTGATATACAACATTGTCACTATATTTGTCCTCACATTTTCATACACTGGTATGCGAGAAAATCCTAAAAGTACAACACGATTAATCCCACTAATCTTACGTCACTAAATAAAGTTAACACGAAAACCTATACTCAGTCGATTTAGGTAACTAACTGGTTCTAATAAGGAAGCGCTAAATGCTTATCTAATGCGAGATTTATCTCTGTAAGAAGAGCACTTAATTGAACTGATAATATCTGCCAGTTATACGAGCAATGTTTCTTACGGAGGAGCGAGTGAGTGAGAACGTCGTTAAAGCGCACTTAAAATGTCATGCATACCTGACTTCATAATCTCGGATACAGTTTCAAAGTCTAGAACAGCATTATAGTTCAACATATATACATCTTCGATTCTGGTCATTACGTCGGCTACGGTCTTCTTCCGCAGTTCTAACGCTCCTGCAATTATATTTACTTCATCTTTCTCTAAATCGTTGTATTCGGTCGTTACCTAGAAAGGTTCCTGTATAGTACGCGTTAATATATCAATTTCAAATAATCATGCACATTTCAAAGACATTTCTAACGAGATCTTTCTACAAGATGCTCCCAGAAACTTGCAAGCATCGTTAACTTTCACTTACAGTTAAATTGATTAACGAAGTTGCCTAATTACAATTATTCGTACAAATTAGAGCTGTGTTAATGTGTACTGTGAGAAGTATTCGCACACCGTGATAAATACATAACTAAAGCTATTTTCTTTAATGTGTATCATCATGCATTCACAGTTCAATTTAATTTCCGCTATTTGGTCATTTAATTTCTTACTTTAACTAGTTCTTTTAATCTTTCTCGATTGTAGACATTTCCTATTTCTTCGCCGAGAATAACATCTAGAATTTTGCTGATTGGATAACTTAGCGGGAAAGTCACTAACATTGTCAACTTGGTCAGAAAGATGGTTTTTGCACCAACGCATAATCCGTGCCTGCTACAGATAGCCTGTAAAACATACATGTGTCTTGAAATAAGGAAATATACTAACAATTAACTAATAAAGCGTTCAATTGCAATTAAATAATTTATTTCTAGTCTATATTAAAAAAAAGTTTGTTCCTAACTTGTTTCCCTACTTGAAGAATTTATTTCTAATGATCTTTAAATTATTTGTCTAATCTATATTACAAAATAAAATTTGTAACAAATCTATATTAAAAAGAATAAAATCTAATGCAAAAGTTATATCAATATTGAGTTAAGTATTTTTTTTACGTAATTTACTATTCACAAAGCTGTAAAATAATATTTGAGGATAGGGATTCAGTGTAATTTGGAAAGAAACTCTTCAATTCCCAAATAAGATCGAGAAAAACTTCAATTTAGCAAACGACACATACCTGTGGCGAAATTTCGCCGAAGATGACGATAGCTAATGTTGAGCAGATAACGGCGACTAGACCGGATGTCAGGTCATCCAATAATATCGTGAATACCGAATTGACAAGAACATTAGAGAACAAGATTGAACACAACAGATAATTTCCGTGATTTCTTACTGGCTGAATAGTTCTCGCGTATTGTTTTTCCTGCAATACAAAAACGTGTGCGTAAGTAGAAGAAGAAGAAAGACGCAACAGAAAAAACAAAAGAATGAAATCTGCTCACCTTTTCCGTGCCGGTGTTGCAAAGAATTTTCAATTCAGTCCTATCCATTGCCATCAAACCCAGATTTAGACCAGAGAAAAGCGCAGAAAGACTGAGACAAACGAGAATGATCAAGATAGTGACCCAGAGAGGTAACAATTTCTCATATGTGCGAATCTGAAATTTCTGAACTGTAAATAATTGTGTTCTCCCTACTAAATAAAACGAACTTTTTAATTATTTATACAAATGTATCCCTGAATGCAAAGGGGAAAGAGAGAGATAGAGAGGAAAATACTTACAGTGTTATACAGCGCAGTACCTTGGTGTTTAAACAGGACTACATCTTTCTTCAGATTGTCTATTGGTTGTTTTGCACATACATAAAATGGTGATCCTGGAGGAAGCACTACGTTAATAGTCGCTGTACTCCCTTCTATTTTTTCCACCTGAAAAAGCAAGTTTAGTTCTTATAAGTTAAACAAGTAAATGGAAGCTTTATTGAATCACAATTAAAGGTATATAAAAGTATATAAAAGGACGAATCAGAGACTTTAAATTCAGAATTTAAAGATTTATCGTTTTTTAAACAAGAGTTCAGGAAAGTACTGATACGTCTGAATTTATTTTTATTTAGTATATATTTTATATTTTTATTAGATTTTATCTTTCTAGTATAGATATGTCTGTAAATTTTATTTTTTAATATAGATTAAAGCTCCTGATCCTTCACTGCGCAACTCTTAACTGTCAAAAGCGAGGAAACGTAAGTCCAAAATTCTTGCATGCTATTTTCAAATAAAAAGTTATTTGTATGAAGGAATATTTGAAATCATTTGAGCATACTTGTAAAACGCTTCAAAAACTATTCTTTTCTCTTGAACAAAAAAATAGTCGTAAAATTTACGGAATATGCAACCTTCCTTTTTGATCTATCTTTTTCCATGATTTTGTCGCATTAATTTTACAACTATTTATTAATTGTTGAGGATAGTTTTAGAAGCATTACTCAAGGGATCGAGTGACCTTTCATTCAAATATCTTTTTATATAGACAACAGCACGCAAGAATTTCAGCGTGTCCTTTCTCGTCTGTGACGTCATGATCCATCGTGGCCGCGGCGAGTACTCAGAAGTTTTAAAAATAAGCTCTTCAAGTAGAAACATTAGAAACAAATTCTTCAAGGGAAGTTAGGAATATGGATTTTTTTTCTTCCGATAAACTAGGAATAAAAATTCTTTTATAAACTAGGAATAAATTCACTTATAACAAACGCTTTGTTGTTTATTAATCATTGATATCTCTGGCTTCAAGATTTTAAATATATCTTTTGCAGACTCTAACTGTACTTTTATCTCCATTATACTAGAAAAAAAAACAACGCTTTTCATTTGGTTTATTTTATTTTTACATTATAAAAGTGCACAAGATCCTATCAGTATTCTTGAAACTTTCACCATTCCTCCGCATTTTTCACACATGTACCTTTTTTTGCTCCAAAGTAAACGTATAATTAAATAATAACATAGGACCACAAAACAAATGTTTGGTAATTAAGACTCCTTGTAACTGGCCGGTCATGTCAGATTTGACGTCAGAAGCGAGGAGTGTGACACATGTTGACGAAAGTTACGTATCATTTCTGAATAAAAATAAATAAAGAGCACTTGAGACTTTTTGCTTGAGTACACTTGTAAAATTATCCAAAAGATATCATTTTCCCTTAATGATCAATAAATAGTTGTATAATAAATGAAGTGAGATACGTAAAATAATGAGTCTGTTTTGTTTGCATGCAGGGAAAAGGATATCTTTCAGATAAGTGTGCTCAAGTAATTTCAAATGCTCTTTCGTCTATATTTATTTTTATTTATAAATGGCACGCAACTTTCGTTAGCGTGTCATTTTTCGTTTCTGACATCACAAATCCAACATGGTCGCGACGAGATACAAGGAGCCTTAATTTTAATGAAAGTAGGTGTTTTTCACTTACAAAAAGCAATGTCGTTGGCCAAATTGTTCCATCAAGTTTTAAAGTTAATTTGAATTTTAGAATATGTAAGAAATCATCGATTCAAAGGAAAAAAATGTACAATAAATCGCTTACTCTCAATGTAGCAATAAAAATAAATGAGTATTCGATTTACACATTAATTCCTTATTAGTAAAGAATAAAAAGATTGTTTTATAAATAGCAAAAATGATTGTTAAGGATACAGCGCATAGAAAAATAAGCACTTTAGAAATTTACTTCTTCACATATATTTTCAATAAAATTTCAAGAGGATTTTATTTAGAAGAGAACAGAACCAATGAAATATATTGAAATCTGACCAATCCTTCTTATTGATCTTGTCATAAATGAGAAATACTCACACGAAATTCGTTGCTCTTGATTTTGTCGCAAACAGTGCCTCTCTTAGCCGGCACGTCGGTGAAGGTGATTAACGTGTCTTTCGTGATACCAGTGCCAAATAATCGGATCACCGCCTTGGTGCCGACCAGAATCTCGGGAATTCCCTCGTCACTGTAACTGGGCTCCTTGTCGGCCATCTCCACCCGTAGGCCTTCGATATGCGTGTCCGTGTCGTTTTGCGAGGTTTCGGAGTCATCAGGCTGGACGAGCATATCGAAACGTCGTGTATGACGAGATTTTCTACGGACAAAAATCACTCTCCACGTGAGACCCAGCTTCTCATCGCGCCCTTTTCATCGTTCTTTCCGTTAAGTCGCGGCCTTTTGAAAAGAGTCCCGCTCGGGAACTTATATTTATCGTCGTGTCGCAAAAAGAGAACAGTGGTCAATGAACTAAAGGCTAATGCGTCGAGAATCGACCGGGACGCGAGGCGTTATCAGCGCTCGTCTCCCCGAGATATCAATACCAGGCTAATCTGAGAATGAATCACTGAGAAGCATGTGTGTAACGAGAGCCCTTCTACAAATAAGGCTATCTGCTAACGAGATGTTCAAACAATGATATTACTTCGCGGATCGTCGTTGAACGCGAAAAGAAAGAAAGAAGGAAGAAATAATTCTTGCGCACGTTCGCAATAAAAATCGTCGCGCACAAACGATTTGAGCTTTTGTAGGAAAGCTCATTTTGTGAAGAAGTCGGATGCAACTGCTTCGGAGGTGTACCGATGTTTTCTTTTCCTGCTGATTTTACTTATTTCTCTCTTATCTCTTTCTTATCTTTCTCTCTCTTTTTCTTCCTGTTCTTCTCTTGCTCTCTTGCTTCCTATTGCACTTAGAGAGAAAGATTGGTCAAGACTCTAACATATCCGCGTTGACTATTGTTGTGCTGCTCTTACTCATAGCTAAACAGAATTTTCGTCTGCAGAGAGCGATGCATGTATTAAATTTATATTTATTTAGAAGAGATTCTACTATATCACCTCTTACTATAACAAATTGAAATGGTTGAAGATGCAAATAAGAGAGATTACTTTATTGAATGCCAAATTTATAACACCATTTCAATTGCTTCATTTTATCATTGGGAATGTTACATTTCATATTATTGCTATAAGATGAGAGCTGTGGGGGATAGACTTTGCCCTTATGTAGAACGGAATGTTTCAAAAGATGCTTCACTTATTATGCCCTATAAAATATCTCTCCAAAAATTCAAACTGTATGTACTTTGGATGAGTTCAAAACTGATTTTTACTTTTATAGCTTGAGTGATCTGTGATGATATTGTAGTATGTTTGATTTTTTTAATGTCCTGCATGAATTATCTGGATTTTCTCTCTCTGAGACACTCCGTATTCACTAATTATTCTATAATTATTTACGTTTCTTTTGACTTTTTGACTGAAACTCGGTTGCACCAAAATTATTTTGGTTTTAAGCGAAACTTAAATATTTATCTTTATTTATTCAGAAAGAAAGATAAAGATAGAAAGATAGTTTAAGTCTCACTTAAAGTCAAAATAATGTTGCTGCAACCGGGCCTGAAAGTTCTCTTAGAGCTTCACGACTTAACTCACACTGCTCTTTGCATTACGAATAATCCTATTCATTTTAAATTTAATTATTAAGGGTTTCTGTTATATATTGTATGCTTTTTTAGAGTTTGAGAGAGGATTATCCGAAATGCAAGAATAACAAATTATGCTTTTCTCTTTTCTCCTTCTTCCTCACTTTCTGAAAAGAAATTTACAAAAAATCACTTACAGTATAAACAGCATACTTATAAAATTCATTTTTGCTGAGAAAGTAACAAATTCGTCAACATTTTTTTCACTTTAAGTGAGTATTTATGAAATTATTGTTAGAATTGAAGCGACAGCAAAATTAAAATCTTTATTCTATTTTGAGCTTATTACATTATACTCTTAGCCTATCCAATTATTCTTACAGATAGCATCTCAAGTTTATATTTAAATTGCATTAGTTAAACATGTTTAATGTTCTTGATGATTCAAAAAACTATGCTCCTACTATTATTTTATATTTAAATCACACTAGTTAAACATGTTTAATGTTCTTGCGATTCAAACTGTGCTCTTACTATTATCTTGAAATTGTTTTTTATTTGCGTTTTTACTAATGCGTTCTATATATTCGTTTTTCTGTTATGTATCTTTTGTATTTCTTTTTTCCATTTTGAATGCGTTTTTCTCCACAATTAAATATGCTATTCTCTATGAAATACTTTACTTATCATAATAGTAATATTTGTTTCTCTTCAGGAAATAATTATTTCTATTGTAAAATCTTACATGATTTTGATGTCTACTATTTTACTAAATGTTTAGTAACGCGCGGATTCTAACATATTACAAAATATTGTAACTGTATGGAGTGTAAAAATCCCAAGATGTTTGATAAACTCTCTCTCTCTCTCTTTCTTTTGTTTCCTCCAAAAAATAGTGCAATTTACTGGATCGTACGGCTGTGTATGGGACGATAAATTTCTTTAACGTGTACGTAAATAACGTACTGTGCCACGCGACGTTATCGGCCGGGGAGGAGGAGCAGACGCACGATATAGGTCATACGGTAATCTATTTTTACTGATTTAGCACGGGCCAAGTTTGACTATTGAATCAGTTGGTCGGTTGGTCGGTCGACTGGTTGGTTAGCCCGCTGCCAACCGATGACGCGGTCAATGGGATACATCGGCCGACGTTGTCGTCGTCGTAGCGTCGTTATCGCCGACGTGTTTCGACGTTAACGGCGACGATAACAACGACGGCGACGCCAGCGACGATGACGATGACAAATTCCATACCCAGTCCTAAATGTATGCGTCTAAAGTTGCGCATTCTTCTCCAGGCCGATAAAATGTATCCCTTCTCCCCCTCTCCACAGCTGTCCCACGCCGGCATTTGTCATTCTTTATTAACAGCGTCTTCTATTACCTAATACAGGACGCCGCGTTCCGCTCAATGTTGATGTTGAGTAAACAGTCGCTTAGGGTGGAGAGCAGTAGACGCGATTTAATAAAAATTAAACGAGCCGCATTGACTACGAGAAACAAAGTTTCTCTATTACCTTCTCGTAAATCAGCGCCGTGATATTCGCGGGAATGAAGGATGTCGAATTCTGTCACGTGTTTTTTTGTTTTCTTTTTTTTGCAGTAACAATGTTATCCTAAAAGGCAGATTGGTCAAGGAGCACCGATATCTTGACTTTCAAGATCACTCAATCTTACAGCGTTAAACTTTTATTTGTAGGGGACAATGAAAAACAGTTTATCGAACACGAGTCATGTTAAGAGATAAACTAATATAAAGAATTATCGACGCAACTGCAAAGATTAAGTAAAATAGACACGAAATTTTTAGGATAATTTAGGATATTCAATATTACATTGATGTCAAGTTTTATTAACATAGGCGAACGACACTGAAATGCAAACATAAGTAAAAAATTGTTCCTTATAAATTTCATATTTTTGCTATAACTTTTTAATAAAGCGTTTTGGGATCTAGTTTTATGTATTTTTTTTCTTATTTCAATTCATAAAACACAAAGTTAAAGTTTAAAGTTTGTATAGAAAAACTTGTATATGTATGTATTTCAAGAGTGTCATTATATAAATTACTTTCTATGTTGTTTTCTAAACAAAACAGACAGTAATTCTGAAATTTGTATATAACAATATATGTTAGCCCTTAATATTATAATAACTAATTATTAAAACCTTAATTTTGAAGAAGAAATTAGAAATAGAAATTGGAAATAACATGCCTCCCTCAATCCCAAGGAACATATGTAAAAAGTGTCAACTTTAAAAAATTTCAAATATCTTAATTCTTAAACATTATCAATCTTTTTCTAATTGCATGAACAGTTAGATAATATTCCAATTTAAGATAAATGTTCCAATGCCCGGACATGTATCTAATTCCGGACACTCTTATTATTTTGAATATTTCCCTAAATATTTCATCTTTCAACGTATACTAAATATAA
Source organism: Odontomachus brunneus (assembly GCF_010583005.1). Lineage (NCBI taxonomy): Eukaryota > Metazoa > Arthropoda > Insecta > Hymenoptera > Formicidae > Odontomachus > Odontomachus brunneus. The sequence continues at coordinate 1,583,958 of NW_022639507.1, read as the reverse complement.
ATATTAAATGTATGTATGTATGCACATATATATGTATTGTACGTTGAAAGTTGAAATATAATCATACTCAAATATAAAAATAATAACAATGTCCGGAGATTGGTACATGTCCGGGCATTGGTACATTTACCTTATATAATGCAAGTTTCAATAAATTCTTAATAAATTTATTTTGCCTTACAATCTTTTTAAATGTAAAAAATATACGAATATACACAATTTGAGAAAGATATAAATTAAAAGAAATATATAAATATATCAATAATGAGAAAAGCACAAATTGAATATAAGAGAACCGACGTCAAAATGAAATATGATGGTCTCTGATTATTGAAACATTTATCCGTATGTTCCTTACATCGAGAACCTTTCGTTCTTTTCGTCATTTCGACCGTCCAATTCTCCTTAGGTGAGGAGAAAATTGTAGGAATTTAACTTTAAAGATAATAGAAAAGGAAAATAAAAAATAAACAAACAGAATATTCTGCACATAAAATCATTAGATTAAATTAATTTCTTCATATCATTTCGCACAAACGTTAATTTCGAATTCTATTGCTAAATTCCGTTCAAATACAAATTTACTTCATACCGTTCAAATACAAATTTACTGCAAGAAACACAAGATTCAAGTCGAATATTGTGTGATGATTTGTGTGTGATTATTCAAACATCTAAACATCCATTCATGTAATGAAAACATTGTAGAGATGGAATATTGTAAATAGAATACATTGTTTCCAAAGTATTAGTGCTACACATACAAGAAATTCAATTCAAAGTAGAACACAAGTATATTTTATTATATTTTATTATAGAAAAATTTTGTAAACATGTAAAATGGAACATTCAGAGTACCACACAACTTGGTGTATGAAATTTGTATATTTTAAGTCTGATATAACGAAAAGTACTAGAGCGTCTCAGATATTTTCAGTCTCCATTACTTTCTGGCTAGAGGATTGATTGTGTATTAATATAACATAGTGAAAATGATAAAAATGAGAAAATTCGTTAAGTTTTATTGATCAATAAAATTGTAAATTTTCTAGTAAATTTGTTTACTTTTGTAATTTTTATCAAGTTGCGTTAAACATACAATCAATCTCCAAGTTTCTGTTCAAACTTTTTACACAAGATATGTTTTTTCCCAACACATTGTCGAGTTAATTTTAGAAATTGCTCCTACGCTCGTTCAATGACGAGTATACCCTCAGAGTTACGGTATATGGGACTGGATAAAAAAAGAAACCGAGACGGAAGCACAGAAAGAAGCACAAAATGTAAGGAAAACTTGACAGACTCGACAGCGTCTCGGAGAAGCGGGAGGAGGAAAATCGACTGAGGAAAAGTAAGATGCGAATATAGGCAGATAGAGAAAGAGAAAGGTAAAAGATGAGACACGCAAGTATAGAGGAAAACTATCGAAGGCTTACTTACTCGGATCGTACCGGAAATTCTATCGAGGTATGTTCGTCGAGTCTTCTCCATATCTCGTCCGTGCCGTTTTTCAGACAAAAATAGATGACGGCGATAGACGGGTCGGGTTTGATGCGAAATTGGTAGATCCCGCGGTTGGCCATACGCGACGTCCACACCACGTCCAGCGTGTTGTCTGGGTGGTGTGGGCACTCACCACGCGGCCACGGCGACCATCGTAGAGCGACGTCGGCATGACTGAGTCTGGTGCCGCGAAACTCGATGAAAAGGAAGTCGGTGGAGGGCTTGACAGGCACTGACAACGCCAACAATTCCGACACCGTTACCATGCGCGCCGAGATTATCGTGGTTTGTGCGTTAAGCGTCGTGAACGACGTGTCGTCGTGCCAGTGATCGGTGCCGCTGTCGTTAGCGACGATCTCGGCTACCTTGCTGGACGTAGCCGAGGCGTTATTGCCGTTATTCGCTAACTGTGCAACGAGCGCGTGAACAAGTAGTAAAAGAATCGCCGGCTGTACTGTGAACGGACGGCCAACATGTTGCGCCATCATACGACCAACGTATCCTGACAAACTTCACTCGGCCCTGTCACGACAGTGTTATATTTATGTATAACGCGCCCGTTGACTGCGCGCTCACGCATGCGTATGCGTGCGACTGCACGCTTCCGCACCGCGCCGCTAGATCTCCATGCGCGGCAGCCGTCAATAATAGGTCTGTTCTTTTTCGCTCAACTGATGTATAGTCGGCTAATTACCCCTGGTCTACATTCAATCAATGACGTATATACATAAACTAAGCATTCTTATACTCTGCTGTAGCAGTGAGTGAAGCTGGAAGTTGGCAGTTTAAAACAGAGTAAGAAAGTTGATTTGCCCCTAGTGTTTTCTCATTCTATCGTATAGAAAGAATATGGCCACTGTCAAGCTGTCAAGTGCTATATATAATTTAGTGCAGAATTAAAAGAATAAAACCGTATATTTTACTTATCTCGACATAAAATTGATATTTATAATATTTTATGCTGTGTATAAATAATAACAGCAATTGCTTTTATCCTGTTCTCATTCTATTGTTACATGGAAAAGGTTAGGTTGCTATAACGGGATGTAGTTCTTGGATAAGGTTTAGTGCTGTAAATAATTTTAATTAGTGCTGTAAGTACTTCAGAGCGACGAATGGCTCAATCACATTGCTTTATTTAACGTATTTACAGTGTTAAACGAACTTTTCTTCTTGACAGTCAATAATGGCTATGTTCCAGTTGCATACACTGTGTTACACAAAACCAGTTTATTGGTTGCATATTATCTTACAAGATATTTTAGATAATATGTGACCAATAAACTGGTTTTGTGTACGTGTGTGTCAAGATGGTTAAGCAATTGAAAAGCACCCAATATAGAGTAGGTTTTTACGACAATTATGGCTCCTGCACACAGGACGCGGTAATGCTTGCCGCGCGGTGGAAGTCCGCACGACAGTCAATCAATATGTTGTTTTTCCATAAGAGCTAGAAGGTTATTACGGAAAGCAGCATATTGATTGGTTGTTGCGCGAACTTCCGCCGCGCGGCAAGCATTACTGCGTCCTGTGTGCAGGAGCCATTAGAGTTATAGCGTGTTCGATTGGCCCTTGGTTAGGCTGCGTTCGGAAACATCACTCGAGTACTTTCCCTTTTTTTTGATTTCACTCTTGTATTTTGCTCACTCCAGCGATTATCGTCTAGTAGTGTGCACACAGTGTGTGTTTCCGAACGCAACGTAAATCGCTCCGAGACCGATTAATGACGTCTTAAGTCTTTACTAACCAATCATAAAGCTTATAAATACATATCTGACCAATAAACGTAGGCTGAATAACACAAAGTGGGTTAACCCAGAGCCAGTTGAACATGCTATTAGAGTTAGTTCCACTAGGGGCGAAAATTATGATAGGCATGACCATATAGTACTTTTGTAGTTTATGACAACTTCTTCAAACTCAATGCCTTACCATAGGAACAAGTTGGAGTAAGAAATAAAGAACACGCATTCGACATCAAGTAATAATTCCGTAAAATCTCATGATTATATCCATATTTTTTTTAACGTGTGGTAAGATTATTTGTATTTTATTAAAGTCATATTTATTATAAACTATCATATGAGAAATCTGAAGTGTAAAATATAATCCTAATTTAAAATAATATGTATCCTAATATATTTACAAGAATTCTGTTTATACTATTCATATATATGACGGATTCATATAAACTTACGAGTTTAAAATTACGGTTTGAAAATTATTTATTAATTAATATTAATAATATTATTATTGATTAATATTAATATTAATATTGATATTAATATTAATCAATAATAATAATATTAATATTAATTAATTAATAATTTTCAAACCGTAATTTTAAACTCGTAGGGAGGGTCCCGATTGCCGACAGTATTGACCACAAATTGTAATGATTGGTTCGATCTGGTAATTCACTAGATAATTCTTATCATCGATTGGCTTGTGTGCAATCGTACAATAAGCAATCGGGACGCTCCCAAACTCGTAAGTTTAATTGTAACTTCCGTTACATATATGAATAATATAAACAGAATTCTTGTAAATATATTAGGATACATATTATTTTAAATTAGGATTATATTTTACACTTCAGATTTCTCACATAGTTTATAATAAATATGATTTTAATAAAATACAAATAATCTTACCACACGTTAAAAAAAATATGGATATAATCGTGAGATTTTACGAAATTATTACCTGATGTCGAATGTACGTTCTTTACTTCTTACTTGTTTCTATGGTAAGGGCTGTGGCATACAGAAAAACTTGAGTGGGTTTCGATTGACCACGGTACGATTGGACATAGATTGTGATGATTGGTTCGACCTAGTAACTCACTAGATAATTCTTTTCATCGATTGGTTATGTCCAATCGTGCCGTGGTCAATCAGAACGCTCCCAAAAACTTAAGCAGTAAAACGTAAGAAGTAAGCAAATTGTTTAATCACAGTCGTTGATTCTTGGACCGTAAGAAGAATCAATAACTGTGATTGGTCAATTTGCTTACTGCTTACGTCTTACTGCTTAAGTTTTTCTATGTGCCACCAGGGCAGCGATCATGTAACTTTTCCCCTAAGGCGGAAACATGAAAAGTGAAGTTTCACGTGAACTCGTAATTACGTAAAGCCCATTCTACAATTGCGTGAACGTGGATGTAAGTGGTTGTAAGTGATTACAACAACCAATCAGAGTAAAGCAATCAGTGAATAAAACATTCGGATTGGTTGACTCTTACGTTCACGACTACGCTTACGCAATTGTAGAATGGGCTTAACTCGGCGGAACGTGGAAACGTGAAACTTTTTACGTGAATTGTTAGCCATGAAATGTGCTGGCGGAAAAGTGAAAATCTAGTGACATGATGAATGCGGAATATATTATGCTACTGCTGTGATGAGATATATGAAACATAACAATCCTAAGGTTATAGCGATGTTTTTAAGGTTAATATGTTCTACAGCCGATGGATATAGCCGATATTGAAATCATATAGGAACCATGTTTAGTGATTTGTGCTTTTCACGCATAGAGTTACTTGATTGCGTGAACAATGAAAAAGTTTACGTGAAATCGATAAAGCGAAAAGTGAAAAGTAAAAAGTTCCGCTCGAAGTTACGTGATCGCTGCTCAGCTTAATGGCTCCTGCACATACGACGCGGTAATGCTTGCCGCGCAGCGGAAGTCTGCGGAAGTCCGCGCGACAAGTATTACCGCGTCTTGTGTGCAGGAGCATTAGAAGAAGTTGTCATAAACTACAAAAGTACTAGATGGTCGTGCCTATCATAATTCCGGTCCTAGTGGAACTAACTCTAATAGCATGTTCGACTGGCCCTGGGTTAATCGCTCCGAAAGCGATTAAAGACGTCATAAATCTTTACTAGTCAATCATAAAGCTTATAAGTACTTGTTTGACCAATAAACGTAAACTGAATAACCTAGAGTGGTTTAACTCAAAGCCAGTCGAACATGCTATAACTTTAAAGGAGCCTTTACATGGGAGCATCGAGCGTCGAGCGTTAAAGTAGACAATCAAATGCCACTTTCCGCCAGAACTATAAGTATACTTCTGGAACCTGATACGTTGATTAGCTAACGCTTTAACGCTCGACGTTGGAATGCTCCCATGTATTGGCACCTTAATAGCGTGTTTGACTGGCCCTGGGTTAATCTCTCCGAGAGCGATTAATGACGTCATAAGTCTCTACTAGCCAATCATAAAGCTTATAAGTACTTGTTCGACCAATAAACGTAAGCTGAATAACCCAGAGTGGTTGCGTTCTTTTATTTGCAACAGATGTAGCTGAATGCATCTCAAGGATGCATCAAGATTGCACTTTTCAAGGTTACTAGCTAGTGATGTACTGTCCCTAGAAAATAAATTTTTCTATTGGCTATTGGATCGTATGTCCAACGTCGGGTCCCAATTAGTAACGTATTGCCAGTAATCAGTATCAGTATTGCCTTTATAAGAATTGTGTGTGTGTGTATGTGTGTGTGTGTGTGTGTGTGAGAGAGAGGCGGTTTAATAATAATATCAAATAATATAAAAAATGTCATTAATTGAAATCGATTTAATACATGGAACATGGCCAGTTATTAGAGGATGAAGAGTCCTCAGAATTAATTTTAGATGCTGTTATTACAAACAAACCTCCAATAGCTCCCACATTTGCAGTATTCATCTATAACCTTTATAGAAATATCATACTAAGAATCATTGATTAATTACTTATTTTCAGTATTAAAAGTAAAGTATTTAGTAATATTCTGTGATTCAAATACAGCTTTTAGTACTTAAGTATTTCAATATTTAATGTTACAAATCCTACCTTATGATTGATTTCAATACTTAAATATTGATATGTAATACTTTGTTCAGTGATAAAATACTTACGCAGAACATTGTCAATATTTAAATACTAATATATAATACTTTGCTAAGTGATGAAATACTTACGCAAAGTACTGTTAAGATTAAAAGTATT
>NW_022639507.1:1577159-1577451 GCF_010583005.1 Odontomachus brunneus | reverse complement strand
AGCTCACCTACACGCAGCAGTGTATGAGTGACGCGTTATCGTGTGCGAGTCACACGGATATTCGGACGGCATTAACGCCGGTGCGTGTACACAATATGAAGCGTCTCTCAATCAAAGTGACAGTGATGCAGTAGGTAAGGTGAACGACACAAGAATCAACTCAAGTAACAAACTCACGTCAAACTGACGTAAAAAACTGGTCATAACTGGTCGAATGACGTCAAGTGACTAAATAACGACGTCTTTAAAACGTCTTTTTCGTGACATCTTAATGACGTTTTTGTATAACGTC
>NW_022639507.1:1576907-1577149 GCF_010583005.1 Odontomachus brunneus | reverse complement strand
AAAGCTTATAAGTACTTGTTCGACCAATAAACGTAAGCTGAATAACCCAGAGTGGTTGCGTTCTTTTATTTGCAACAGATGTAGCTGAATGCATCTCAAGGATGCATCAAGATTGCACTTTTCAAGGTTACTAGCTAGTGATGTACTGTCCCTAGAAAATAAATTTTTCTATTGGCTATTGGATCGTATGTCCAACGTCGGGTCCCAATTAGTAACGTATTGCCAGTAATCAGTATCAGTAT
>NW_022639507.1:1576732-1576897 GCF_010583005.1 Odontomachus brunneus | reverse complement strand
ATAAATAAAAAAGTGATTTCTTTGATTTAAAATATCTATATATAAGAATAAACAAATGATTTCTTTACAAAAAAAAAATTAGTGTTTTTAAATATAAAAACTGTTTAAATAAATATTTGCTTGTCTTCAAAGTAAATAAAATACAAATAAATCATTTTATAAATC
>NW_022639507.1:1576515-1576722 GCF_010583005.1 Odontomachus brunneus | reverse complement strand
CTGAAATTCTATAATATACGTAACATAAACTATAGATTTTCAGTACTGGCAGTGCATTTCGGAACGCAGCCTTAAAAATATATTATTGACGTTTAAAACATTGACGTTTATTAGAGACGTCATAAAACGTCATTAAGTCGTCTAAAATGTCGTCATCGATCTGTGACATTAGACTATCATTTTGACGATATTCTCACGATATTTTTG
>NW_022639507.1:1576175-1576326 GCF_010583005.1 Odontomachus brunneus | reverse complement strand
TATTTCAAATTCAGTAATGTTTTACATCAATAATACTTATAGAATAGTACTTAGAATAGTATTCGTTAGTGACAATCATTAATTTATCTTATTGCATATTTTTTATACTTCTTATACTGTTTTTTCGGAGAAAATACTTCTTTAGATTTAA
>NW_022639507.1:1576095-1576165 GCF_010583005.1 Odontomachus brunneus | reverse complement strand
AATAAGTAATTATCAATGATTCTTAGTATGATATTTCTATAAGGGATTCGTACTTGTTTAATTTTGTGGT
>NW_022639507.1:1575884-1576085 GCF_010583005.1 Odontomachus brunneus | reverse complement strand
TAATAATAATATCAAATAATATAAAAAATGTCATTAATTGAAATCGATTTAATACATGGAACATGGCCAGTTATTAGAGGATGAAGAGTCCTCAGAATTAATTTTAGATGCTGTTATTACAAACAAACCTCCAATAGCTCCCACATTTGCAGTATTCATCTATAACCTTTATAGAAATATCATACTAAGAATCATTGATTA
>NW_022639507.1:1573126-1575874 GCF_010583005.1 Odontomachus brunneus | reverse complement strand
AATAAGTAATTATCAATGATTCTTAGTATGATATTTCTATAAGGGATTCGTACTTGTTTAATTTTGTGGTTTCTTTTTATTTCATTAAAATATTATATTCTTAAACGAAATATCATTTTTTAAAATGATAAAAATAAAACTTTTATTTCGTTTAAGGAAACCATGTCATTTGATGAAACAACACTATTGTTTTAAATAATATTTTTTAAAAGTTTCTCTTAAAATTTAGATTTAAAATTCGATTTGTTTAATTTGGATTTTCTTAGATTTTTTAATTTTTTTTATTGGATTAATCATTATAACATTTTGTTAAAAATATAAAAGTAATTATCACTGGTTCACTACATTACATCAATATTCATCGCATATCAAATATTGCATTGTTTCAATATCTATCAACAAATTATCCAATAAACAACAAGTAAAAATGATATAACTATTATTTGGTGTTTGCTAGGTATGTTATAATATACTGTGAACATTATAAGGATACATTATATAAGCATGAATTGTAAGAACATCGTTGGAATCATCAGAGTCACCGCGTGCGCGCTCGATCGTCAGGTTAAGCAACAGTTTAAACAGTTTGTTAGCAACGGGAGCGGTGCACTTGGACACGGTGCATTTGAACACAGCCAATCACAGCACCGTGTGATTAGAGACATTTGTAGGGTCCCTTGGAACAGCGACTTGTGATTGGACTGTGTCCAATTGCCCCGTGTCCAACTGATATACACCCGTTAGCAACAGCGGTCAGGACATGGATGGATGCCAGTGGTATACCGCTTGGGATCGAAATTATCGCAGGAGGATTCATGAAAATTTGGAATATGTTGACAACCTTCGATATCTAGTAGTTTATGAGACATGAGCAAATTAGGAATATAAGTATATTTTTGTAAACATTATGATTTTCTCATTTTTCACCTTCGCATAATAATTTTCAGTATTTGATTACTACCAATATTTAACAGTGATTTTATTATCAGTATTCACCAGAAATTAAGTACTGGCCAAAAAATTACTAAATTACTGGTAATATTTAATCACTAATAATTTTTCAGTATTTCTTAGTATGATATTTCTATAAGGGGAACTCATTAATAAATTAAATTTTCTATATTTTTTACTACATTTATCCCAGCAAACACAAAATATAATTGTTATATAATATAGACGTAACGCATACTCTTGTTACTTCGATGTTATATAGTAGTTATGTCTTTCTTTGTTAGGATTGTAATATTTCGACTATATTTAATACACATATTTGTACATTTATTGAACACATTACATCAATTACTACTATTTTCTATCCTTTTTATCCATTAACTCAGACAGCACAAAATATTTATAAAATATTTACGAAATATTTATAAGATTTATTTGAATATTTTATGTATATTTACCAAAATGTTTCATAAATATATTTACAAATGTATTTACAAAATATTTTTGTGACCTGAGATTCAAAGGTGTATATCAGTTGGACACGGGGCAATTGGACACAGTCCAATCACAAGTCGCTGTTCCAAGGGACCCTACAAATGTCTCTAATCACACGGTGCTGTGATTGGCTGTGTTCAAATGCACCGTGTCCAAGTGCACCGCTCCCGAGATTCAATAGATGAAAAATATTTATCTCATAAATATTATAAAAATATTTATTAAGATATATATATTTATATACATTTTTCTCTTTTCCTGAATTTTTCTTAAAATTTCCACTTTATTGTTTCACACGCCCTTATAGAAATATCATACTAAGAACCATTGATAATTACTTATTTAATACTTATTTAATACCAGTATTTTTAATACTGAAAATAAGTAATTATCAATAATTCTTAGTATGATATTTCTATAAGGGCGCTACTTAATTGAATTTAAATTATACTTTGAAAATTTGCTTACCATTGCTGAGCTTCGAATTTCTTATTTTTTCATTAATTTAATAATTTTAAATAATTACATTTATTTTTTTATATATAATATTTGTAAATAGATATATTTACAAAATATTACTACAAATATTTATTTCTCGTTTACTATAAATATTGTGTAAAATATTTAGTCTGTATTTTAATAATATTTTGAATAAAGATTTTGATACTTTTTCCTTCATGTATATAAAATATATTATATTTATATAATATTTTTAAGAAATAATTCGAAATAAATATTAATCATAAATATTGTGTGCTGTCTGAGAAACGTACTACTTTCTGCAACTTAAATTAAAGTACGATCAAGATTTACGCAGTCTGCAGCTTGATGTGCGCTACTGGATATGCAGAACGATTAATAGCATGTTCGACTGGCTTTGGGTTAACCTACTCTGGATTATTCAGTCTACGTTTATTGGTCGAACTTATAAGCTTTATGATTGGCTAGTAGACACTTATGACGTCATTAATCGCTCTCGGAGTGATTAACCCAGGGCCAGTCGTACACGCTATAAATTATGCATCGGGTTGTATCTGTTACGAATAAAAGAACGCACCAAGTGGGTTAATCTAGAGCCAGTCGAACATGCTATAATTGTCATAAACACCCAGTGAGAAAGAAGTACGGGCAAATTAACTTTTTCAAGGAACGTCTACATTGGAAGTAAATAGCAAGAAGTAGGAAGTAAGAGTAAGAAATTGACCAACCACAGTCGAATGTGAGAAGAATAATTAACTATGATTGGTCAATTTCTTATTCTTACTTCCTACTTCTTACTGTTTACTTCCAATGTAGACGTCC
>NW_022639507.1:1557480-1573116 GCF_010583005.1 Odontomachus brunneus | reverse complement strand
GAGAGAGAGAGAGAGAGAGGGGGGGGGGGGGGGAGGGAGAGAGAGAGAGAGATTAGAGTTAAAAAGTTCTGAGCGTTTTTTCGCTAAAGACATCTAGCCGAAAACGCTCAGAACTTTTTACTTCACCTAATACATTACAGACGTGTTTCTGTCGTATCAGATTAAGTTATGCCAGATGTGTACATTGTATTTTTGTCGTCAAAACTGTGTTTTTGTTATTTAAACTATATTTTTATCAACAAAACTATATCTTTTTCAAAAAATTTAAGGTAAACAGTTTTATTAATTCCTAATTTTATATGTAGTATGATGACATATGTTAATTTTTTTATGTTTAGATTCCTAAACTCAATATGGACAGAAATTTAGAGATGCCTGGTTTAAAGATAAAGATTTAAAAGATTGGCTTATTTTGGTACCTAGTACCATCCCTAATAGCACAGATGTCCAGGGGACATCCAGAGTATAAGGTGTAGTAAAAAGAAATCCATTATTTTTGCATGAAATTGAAGACATTATTTAGCATAGTTAAAATGATCCGATTTAGGTCAAATATGCACTGTTTTGTTCGATAACTTGTTGCCATTTTAAAGGTAATTCCATTATGCCTCTTTCATAGAAACCCTTGTCCCTATTGGCAAAAAACTGGGACAGTTGATTTTCACAAGCTTCTCTTGAGGCGAATTTTTCACCAGCAAAATCATTCGCCATAGACAGGAACAGGTAGTAATCACTTGGTGCCAGGTCCGGACTATAAGGTGGATGCATAAGAACCTCCCAACCAACCTCCCGGAACTTCTGGCGAGTCACTATCAATGTGTGTGGCCTGGCGTTGTCCTGATGGAACACAATTCCTCTCCTATTGGCCAAAGCTGGCCGCTTCTGGGCGATTGATTCCTTCAGACAGTCCAATTGTTGACAGTATCGACAGGTCTAAATTAAGAGTTTGGCCGTAGGGGTGCAGTTCATAGTGGATGATTCCCTGCCAATCCCACCAAACACACAGCAAGGCCTTTCTGACCGTCAATCCTGGCTTGGCCACCGTTTGCGCCGGCTCACCGCGTTTCAACCACGACCGTTTTCGCTTGACGTTGTAGTAAGTGACCCATTTTTCATCACCAGTCACCATCCGCTGCAGAAATGGGTCGATTTTGTTGCGATTCAGCAGCGATTCGCAGATGGAAATTCGGTCCATGAGGTTTTTTTGGGTTAACTCGTGTGGCACCCATACATCGAGCTTCTTTTTGCATCCAGCCTTATTCAAGTGGTTCCAAACGGTTTTTTGTGCAATGTTTAGCTCCTGGGCAATCGAAACAGTGCTTACATGACGGTCGGACTCGACGATTTCCATTATTTTATCGACATTTTCGGCAATTGGCCTTCCAGAGCGTGGTGCATCTTTGACATCAAAATTACCGGAACGGAATCGACCAAACCAAAATTGCGCGTGATTGGCTGTTACAGTATCAGCACCATAAACACTATTCACATTTTCAGCCGCCTGGCTTGCGTTTTTCGCCTTTATCGAAGAAAAACTATAAAATATGGCGTATTTTCTCTTTGCTGGTGTCCATCTTTGACGCGCGCTCAAACAATACTGAGTCAAACAATCACAAAACTGTCTGAGAAGTTTTTTTAGTACGAAATGTTATCTTTCTAACGCCATCTAGCGTAAACCGATCGCACTTATACAACGCGAGATACACATTACTAAAGCCATCTATTGAAAAAATAATGGATTTCTTTTTACTACACCTTATATATATATTCTGCGTTAAGAGAGAGAGAGAGAGATCCCACACAGCACGAAGCTTTCAAAAAGCTTTCCGAAAGATAACTTGGAAATTATATTGAAATATAATTATATTGAAATAATTCAGAAATATTTATGAAACATTTCATCAAAATCTTTTTTACTAAAATATTTCAGAAATCGCTTATAATATAAGCATTGATTTATATATTGATACATCAATTTAATTAATCTAATTAAATTGATCTAATTAAATCTTATACAAAGACAGGTGGATATTTTCTTTTTTTCATTGTACTTTTTTATAATTACTCAGTTTATAGTATTTTATGACTTTATCTATTTAATAACAGTTAAAAAAATGTTTATTATAAAAAATGAAAGATAACGAAATGGAATGTGCGGGATTTTGTAGACCTTACCTCACTACCTAAGAATTAAATTAACAATAAAAGTACGAAAAATATAATTTTTATTAAAATTAAATTATTTTATTAAATTATATCAAAAAATTATATTACTGTGTTAATTACAACACATATAGACAAAATGTAAGACGTTTATATCGATCGAAGAAGTGATGTAGTGTTTAAAGCAACAGACTTCATAATCCAGAGATGCCTCATGGCTCAAGTTCGAGTCTCAGTACCGGTGAAAATTTTTAAGTGTGATGTAACATTGAAATCAAATAATCTAAGATTTTCAAATAAAATCGGCAAACATTGTAACATTTACGAATAATTTCTAAATATAAAAATACGAATAGTTTCTGCATGAAAAAAGTGTCTGAAATATTTCCCACATATTTTTGAAACATATTCAATAATATTTCAGATATATTTCAGATAATACATGATAGCGCGGACATTTTATGTATCTAAAAAATATCTAAAACAAGTCTGAAATATTTCTTTGAAATATTTCATATTTCATTGAAAGCTTTTTGAAAACTTTCTGAAAAATGTTGGTGCTATGTGGGATTATAAATTTACTTATAATAATTTATTACCTTAATATTAAAAAATTAATGTTTTTTAATAGAATAAATAATTTTTTTTATGAAACTAATTCTTTAAATTTAATTTTTATAAATAAATGTTCTAATATTTTAAATTTATTTAATTATCCTTTAAATAACATCTATCTTTTGTATATTTATAATTTTATTAGTTTTTATCTCTATTATTAAAATTAATTTATCTATTCATTCATTTTCAATACAAATTTTATTAAAAATTAAATATGAATAAACAAATAAAATTTTTTAAGAAAAATTAAATATGAATAAACAATTAAAATCTTTATTAAATATACCTATACCAATTAATATTTTCTATATATGAAATTTTGGATCTTTATTAGGATTATTTTTAATTATTCAAATCATTAGAGGATTTTTTTTATCTATTCATTATTGTCTTAATATTAATCTAGCTTTTTAAAAAATGATTTACATTATACAAAATATTAATACGTACAGGATGATTAATACATAATATTCATGTAAATGGAGCTTCAATATTTCTCTTTTATATTTTTATATTTCACAAGGTCTTTACTTTCAATTTTACATTTTAATACATACTTAAAATATTGGTATTTCTATTTTTATTATTTCTATAGCTATTACCTTTCTAGGTTATGTTCTTCCTTGAGATCAAATATCTTTTTGAGGAGCTACTGCAATTACTAATTTAATTTCTACAATTTATATTGGATTAGAGTTAGTTCAGTGAATTTGAGGGGGATTCTCTATTAATGCAACACTAAATTGTTTTTTTCTTTTCATTTTATTTTACCTTTAATTATTTATTTATAGTTTTTATTAATTTATATTTTTTTACATTTAACTAGTTCATCCAATCCTTTAGGAACAAATAGAAATTTAAGAAACATCCGATTTAACATTTATTTTATTATAAAAGATTTATTAGGATTTAATATTATTAATATTTTTTTAAATTATAATTTTAATGTCCTTATTAAAATGATAAGAGATCCAGATAATTTTCTTCCTGCAAATCCTACCCATTTATATTCACCCATTTATATTCACCCATTTATATTCACCCATTCATATTCAACCAGAATGGGCACTAATAATTAATCGAATATTTTTTTTCTAGTTTGGGACATTCGGAAGAGTACAAGCGTACTATCGTTTAGTGGCACAAAACGTTGAGATCGACTGCAAAAATTTTTGTTGCTATAAAAACGGTTGCTATAACCTTATGGCAATATTAACGTGCTATGAGGGAACCTTTTAATATTAAGACAATTTTAAAACTAACCGTACGTAATAAATCCATATGACTGCCAGTTAACGTCTATTAGTCATTTATTTAAGTTCCATGAAAAATTTAAAATTAATCTATATTACGTCTAATATACATCTATGAAAACCTCTAATAGACGTCTATGAAAACCTCTAATAGACGTAGAATAAAGGTTTGAAATGCGGAACTGTGAATGTCCAGTAGATGTCTGTTGGCAGTTTCATGTATCTCTAGAGCCCATTCTACAATTGCGTGAACGTGGTTGTAAATGATTACGACACCAATCAGAGTAAAGCAATCAGTGAATAAAACATTCGGATTGGTTGACTCTTACGTTCACGACTACGCTTACGCAATTGTAGAATAGACTTAATAGAGGTTACGAATCTCTATGATGGACTTCTCTTGGACATCTACTAGAGGTTTTTGTTCCGTGTGAGTCATTATGACGGCTACCTATTACCTGGGACTGATTGATTTCTCTCGCCATTCTATGTACAAAAGTATCAAGGTAAAGTTATCGGAAAGTATTTCATGAGATATTTCTTGCACTAAAAAATATTAGAATAAAATGTAAAATATTGGCAAGAGAATTTACTTTTCGATAATTTTATTTCTTTATTTTTAAATGCAAAATGATTCTAGGAGTCAACTTGTGTTAAAAAAACCATATAATTCCATTAAAAAATTAAAAAAAGATTCCAAGAAATAAAATTAAAATTGACATTAAAAGACCTTAAAAAGACTTTGGCGCATTTATCACGAGTTCAAGCCAACAGTCTTCCTTGTATTCCTATTACTTTTGTCTAAAACATTTTTATATTTTGCTTTATTTTTAATATATTTCAAAGTATCGATTAAAATCCCAGACAGCACAATGTTCAAAATCGGGCCATAAAACGTCTTTAAAACATCTTTAAAACATCTTTAAGATAAGTTTATAAGGTATTATCTTAAAGATGACTTAAAGATGTTCTAAATACGTCTTAAAGATGTCCTAAAGACGTCTTATAACTCGATTTTGGACATTTGTGCTGTCTGGGATGCTACATTCTGTATATTTCTGCAAAACTGTATTTCTATGTGGGTAATAAACAGTCGGTAACGCCACGCGTATCAATCAGTGATAGAAATTTTGACTCCCGTACTGATACGTGCTGCTCAGTAAGCTCTATACATACTGGAGTGAGCCATTATGGCGTTTGGTGGAGAGGCTATCCAGGTAGCAGATAGCAGTGATAATGACGTGAATTTTACGTCATCTGTTACGTCATTTATCTTTCAAGTTAACCAAATAATGATGTTTTTTTGACAGACCTAAGTAACAGACCAATGACGTCATATGTACGACGATTTAATAATGTCATTTTTTTACATAAAATGACGTATGACACTAGTTAAAAAAAATATATTTTGCAGAAACGCTTGCAACTAGTCAGCTTATGTTGATTTTAAACATAATTTAGCTATTTTATTTGATTTCTTACTACTTCCCTTATAGAAATTTAATACTGATAAGTGATAATTACTGTCGTTCAATAATCTTATTACTCGTACGAGTAATAAAATTACTATTTATTACTGGCCAATTTATCACAGCCAGTGATATTTTTTTATAAGTATTTCGCACCTGAAAATTTATTCAGTACTGGTCAGACGCGAACTCGAGACCTCACACACCTCCAGGTTCCTAAAGTCTACCACTTTGGCTACTGCGCTATTTCCTCAACTGATACTAAGCGTATTTTATTATCCCCATATGCGCGCGCGCGCGCAGCTGAAGTACTAATTATAATTTTCTTATAATATTATTTAGTACAACCACAAAAATAAACTATTTATATTTCTAATATTTCATATAATAAAAGTGAAGTTAGAAATACATGCATAAAATATTTATGTAAAATATGTTTACCTAGGTGTTGACATTACAAAACATTACAATTTAAAAAACATTTGAAGAAACATTTTTAAAATGTTAAAAATAATGAGATAAGTTCTCTTTTTTCATTAAAAAGAAGTTTTTTAACGTTTTTAACATTTTTTAACGTTTGGAAAAATGTTACTTTTAATATTTAATGATTATTTTAACGTTTATTTTAATATTTAGAAAATTTTTTAATGTTAAATGTTAACATTTAGAAAAATGTTTTTAAATGTTGAAATACGTGTTTATTAAATATTAAAAAACAAAACATTCTTCCAAACGTTAAAAAACGTTATTTTAATAAAAAAGGAAAACTTATCCTCTTATTTTTGACGTTTTAAAAACGTCTTTTCAAATGTTTTTTAAATGTTTTTTAAATGTTTAAATATTGTTTGTTTATTGGGTAACAAAAATAACTAGTAAATAAATAAAAAATATTATATTATATTCGTAATAGTTTTTAAATATTGCTATAACATTGCTAAAGTAATATTTTAAATTAATGTCACTGCAATGTTTCTGCAACATTGCATTGTAATGTGCAATGTTGCAACGTTATTATTATTTATATGAAAATATATTTATAAGAATAGCAAACTTATTTTTTTATTTAAAAAAGAAATTTGTCTATAATATGGTAAAATAAACGTTATCATAACGTCATTTTGCAAAATCATTTTGACGTCTTAAAATATGACATTAAATACACGTCTTTAAAGGACAAATGACGTTACTGATTAATAATAATGACATATTGACGTCAAGATAACGACAGCTTGCTGCCTGGGTATTTTTCTCTAAGTTTCGCGATTGGTTAAGTATAAAGTGAAATAGCTAGAGTGTGCCATCGAGAGGCGTTTGGTGGAGAAAAATCTTCTCTCTCTATCTTTGTCTGAGGTTCGCTAATTGGTTAAGTATAAAGTGAGACAGTCTTACCACCAATCTATGTAGACCGTAGGCTGACGGTTCACTCCAGTATGTACAGGAGCCCTTATAGAAATATCATACTAAGAATCATTGATAATTACTTATTATCCAGTATTTTTAATACTGAAAACAAGTAATTATCAATGATTCTTAGTATGATATTTCTATAAGGAGAATCAATGCACGAGAAGCGGTAGGACATTCGATAAAAACAGGTACGTTGCATCCACGTCGAATCCACGTAATTTACGTGGAATACGTGGATGGACATTTATCCACAAAATATCGATAGATACAACGTTGATTTCGATAAATCGAGGTATCTCATCTTCGAAATATCCACGTAGATTCCACGTTTACCATATCTCGACAAAAGCAGATATGTTGTATCCACATCGAATCCACGTAATTTACGTGAACTACGTTGATGGACGTATCCACGAAATATCGATATAGATGCAACGTTCCTTTGTCCTTGATAAATCGAGGTATTTCGTCTTCGAAATATCAACGTAAATTCACGTTCACCATATCCCGATAAAAACAGATACGTTATATCCACATTAAATCCACGTAATTTACGTGAACTACGTTGATAGACATATCTGCAAAATATCGATATAAATGCAACGTTTATTTATCCTCGATAGATCGAGGTATTTCATCTTCAACGTAGATTTCATGTTAGCCACATCTCCATGTCCAAGTAGAACAAAAGAACACAATGACGCTAAAATAAATAAAAAAATAATCGAATCGTGATTGAAAAGTGAATTTTTCAGTCATTTTCTCATTTTGACATTATTTTGACTTCAACGTGATTTGATGTTCGATCTGGGCAGTACAGCTTTTATTATAATAGAAAAGCATCTCAATTGCGCAAGTTGCAATTGACTGCAACTACAGATTATATAGGCTACAGATTATAATGATTAATTATAATATATATCATTATAATATTCATTATAATATATATTCATTATAATATTCATTACACTATATATTTAATAATTCATCAAATCTTGCTATGTCCATCCATGTAGTCCACGTAAATTACGAAAATTCGACGTGTATATAACGTAATAAAAAATTTTACTATAAAAATTTTAAGACCGAAATGGAATGTGCGATGTTTCGTAGGCCTTACTTCACTAGTTAAGGTTTAAATTAACAATAAAAGTACGAAAAATATAATTTATATTATATTAAAATGAAATTATATTATAAAAAAATTATATTACTGCGTTAATTGCAACATATATAGAAAAAATATAAGACGTTTATATCGATTGAAGAAGTAGTGTAGTGTCTAAAGCAATAGGTTCCATAATCCCAAAGGTGCCTCAGGTCCAAGTTCGAATCCCAGTGTTATTGAGGATTTTTAAGTTGATATAACATTTGGAATCAAGTAATCTTAAATTTCAAGTAAAGTCAGCAAACGCTGACTGGTCTTTTATTTCAATCAATTTGCCAATATTTGTAAAAAAGTGAAACTTTTTGCACTTATTTGAATATTCCTTATATATTCTATGAATATTCCGGAATATTTTGGGATATTTTTGGAATGCTAATTTTGGATTCTAGAAACATTTTATAAATATTCCAAGAATATCTGGCGTTTACTGGGAAATGTCCATCCACGTGATTCATATAAATTACGTGAATTCGATGTGGATATCTGTTTTCTTTTCCACGTGGATTCTAATATCATCATTTTCGAGCGGATGATCCACTCGATGTTCGACGTGGATATCGACGTCGATGATCCACGTAATAGGGACGTGAATTCCACTGTTTTTGTCGGGCAGGCTCTGTATGTAAAAGAAATGGCTTACCTCTTAGCAACGATAAGTAAACAGCTGATTTCGAGGCGGAGTAACAAGCGACACGTATACGTTGCTCCGCCTCGAAATCAGCTGTTTACTCATCATTGCTAAGAGGTAAGCCATTTCTTTTTACACACAGAACCTGTCCTACCGCTTCTAGTGAGCTTATTCGTTTATACATTTTAATTATTTACGGAATAAATATTGAGAAAGTTTAAAAATGATATATAACTTTTATGATTATTTTGATCCGTTCTATCCGTATACGGCGGTTGCTCGATCAGTTACCGAACACCCTATATACAGGGTGTCCCGAAGTCCCATGATGACCCTTGGTGAGAACGTAGAACGGATTGAGGTGAGCAAGAAAGTCCTGTGCCGTTTTGCGATATTCGCAATAGTTTTTGAGAAATTAATTATTTTGTCTCAACAAATCAGCGTACAGAAAGCGGCAGCGGAAAGAAAGATGCCTTCGGTCGACGTGCGACCGTGACACTCGCGAATCGTATCTCGCCGCATCCCTCCGCCCATAGCTACGAGACATAGCGAGTCTATGTCTCGTAGCTATGGGCGGAGGGATGCGGCGAGATACGATTCGCGAGTGTCACGGTCGCACGTCGGCCGAAGGCATCTTTCTTTCCGCTGCCGCTTTCTGTACGCTGATTTGTTGAGACAAAATAATTAATTTCTCAAAAACTATTGCGAATATCGCAAAACGGCACAGGACTTTCTTGCTCACCTCAATCCGTTCTACGTTCTCACCAAGGGTCATCATGGGACTTCGGGACACCCTGTAGAGCTCATTGGTGCTGCTCGGGAGTTAAAGTTTCTATCACTGGTATCAACAGTCGATAATCTCGTAAAAATCGATCAATAGTAATAAGAATTTCCGCAAGGACAACGGTTTTTAACGGTCTCGTCGGGGCCTTGATTGAGTACTTGCACAACTTTTGCATCGAATTCGCGGGACAGTTTTCTAAAACGAGAAAATCGTGCAGACAATCACAGATGTAAGAGTATTTGCATAAAAATATATTGGATTCTACATAGAAGATTCACACAACATATCATACTATTCCAACTAAATATTTAATTTTCAAATTATACATATTTTACGCGTTATATATCACGCGTTTTGTTCGTCTTTGCAAAAAGACGGCAGACTTAGCCGGGGACCAGTGAGAATCTGGGGTCGTTCATAGACGGAAATTCCATCGTCCACGTAGCGCGCTAAAACGTGTCTCTGATGAATTAGCGGTAAGCCGAAAAAGGTCATGTAAACATATCTTATCCGCGCTTTTCTTTTCCCGCAGCATGGCTTGCTGTCCCCCTCACATGAAGAGAATTACGAGAGTATGAATCATCATAAACGCACGCGCGCGCAGTCACGCAAGCAAGCGAGTGAGTGACGGAGCGAAGGACAGAGAGAGAGAGAGAGAGAGAGAGAAAGAGAGAGCAAACGACGCGACGAATACTCGATCACTCTTTCTGCGCGTTGCCGGAGTCGCCGGGACTCCGTATATGCGACAATGAGAGTTGTGTGAATGAGTGTGCGTGTGTCGCACAACGCAGGCGGGGGGAACAGCCATCCGTTGCGAGTTTTTAACTGAGCGCGTGTCGTATCGCATCGCGTGCGCGCTCGCGTTGCGTGTTGCGCAACGCAGACTTGTGTTAGCGCGGAAACGTACGGTGAGTTTTCTATAAATAGAGGTATGCACATATTTCGCCTTGGCAGACGCGCGCGCGCCAAGCAGCGGCGAGATTGTATCTCGATATGTGTGTAATAAGGAGAGAGAGAAAGAGGCACGATGGTAGAGTGATGCAGTAACGTATTTGATGTTGATGATCGCTGCAACAATCGGCTCTTTCACGAATAGTCGCGTCGCGAGACTACAACGAGGAGTGCTGTTGATAGTGAGTGTCGAAGGGAGCTGCGCGTGACCGAGACCGCGGTCGGTTGGTCGGTGAATGATAAAACGTGGTTTCTCCGCGTTCGGTCGCGATGGTTAACGATAATGTCGGGCGATTGGTGAGAGCGCGTTATCTTCGTGTGTGAACTTCTCGGGGAGTTTTCGGCGAAATCGCTCTTAGGTGGGGAGGAGAAAGACTAGAAATAGGAATCCAGTGAGAAGGACCGCGCTTGTCCTTCGGGGAGAGGACTATTTTTAGCCGTAGTTGGGCATATGCTCGCCAACAGCCCTTCTATATTGCTTTCCTGAGGGCGACAGATAACCTCTGGCTGCGTTACCCATGACCATACCGCACCACAGTTAGTCTTCAGGGCCGCGCAGCTACCACGCTGTTTCACTTTGGCTTGCTCGACACCTTGGTGTGTTTCGCTGTTTGACAGGAAAATGGAGAACGAACAACATCACTATGAGCTGCGCAGTGGTAGCAGGTCACGCTCGCACACCCCCATGGTTCCGAACCGTCCTTTACCAGACTTAGAGGTAACAGAGCATCACTATGATCTCAGGAGAAGGAGCCGGGAGAGATCTCATACACCTGGAGATGTTACGAGTAGCAGGAGATCTGGCACTAGGTCCTTGTAAGTAGCTGGTTTAAGCCTACGACTTCTAGGCTAAAAGTATTCACTATTCACAGGCCTATTCTTTTTAGCTGAACTGCTGCATTGCAATGTTGTTTCTTTTCTTGTTGATGCTGACTTGTATATTTACTTAATTGAAAAGGCAAGAAGTACAATGTAAATTATCTAAAAAGAACAGACCTAACAAAAATCATAGATCCTTATTCTAAGTTCTTGTTTACTAATAATAGTATTTCTAAATAAAACTTATAAGCCTTCTATATGTGATTGGCTTATAAGTACATTTAAAAATATTTTTATTGATGAAAGAGAGTTCAAAAAGTACAAATTAAAAGGCAAAAAGTACAATTTAGTTCAACTAAAAAGAGAATCTAACATAATAGTTAAAGGCTCTTATTTTGAATTCTTTTTTATCTATAAAAGTGCTTCTCTGTGGGTTGAGTCTTCTGATTAGTTTATAAGTATATTTAAAGATGCTTCTACTAATAAAAGAAAGTTTAGAATAATATTGTGCAAAATATGTATATTTTTTATATATATGATGAAGCATGTTCCATTTTGATATATCACTTGTATTTTTGTTCCTTCATAACAGAACTGGGAGTAGCAGTAAAATGCATGAGAAGAATATGGAAACAATAGAGGAGAGTAAGGAAGGATCCATGATAGAAAGTGTAACGGATAATCAGAGCACCAAGTCGGAGAGCTCGATTGTAACTCCAAGGAAAGCTGAGCGACGGTCAGAGCGCCAAAGAGCTAAGAAGCAAATATTTGTTAATGGTCAGAGTGAAAGTAAGGAGGATATATCTGGTCAGAAGGCGGAGCGAAAGCGCAAGAGCGTTACACCACGCAGGATATTTACTAGTGATTACTCATCTGAAGAGGGAGAAAGAGAAGATCCTCCCAGTAGACCAGGTTCTGCTTATGAAATTTATAAGCAGGCTGGTGAATGGTGGAAGTATGTACATCATACTTGAATTTCACATTATATATGTTGCGTGTGTGCACTTGATTATCTAAGAAATAATTTTTCTCACTAGTTTGATCAGTGTGATCCATTTTTCTCTATCTTTTTTCTATGTTCTGTTTGACTGTATTATGGATCCACATTTGGGAGTTATATAGGGTATCTTTTGTGATAAGAATTTTCATGAATGTAAGAGGCAAGAGTACTCATGTTAATTAAGCACCCTAAAGGACATGAAAACCTACTATGTCTACACTATTGTTTCTAAGTAGTGCTAAAAGTAGGATAGTAGACAGAAATTTAGATAGTAGTATAAGTTTAGAAGAACCATATTAAAGTCTCTTGCAAAAACAATACATACGGAGCCACTAGCATAAATTTTGAAGCTTTATATTTCTGAAACTGTTTATACAAAAGATAATTTTAAAAAGACAGTTTTGAAAATAGCTCGAGATTTACAACTTTTATCTCAGGATAAAATCAATTTCCATTTAGGAAATTAGTTGTCTTTAAAATTTCTTGAAAATAACGACATTTACGACATAATTCAGAATTACATGTCTCTTCAAATCAAACACAATTTTTGTTTGAAACATTTTGTTCTACAATCAAAAATAAGTTTTTTTGAAGGAAGAATAAGTTAAAATGAGACACCCTGTATAATCTTTCTGTCGGAGAAGAAATGTTTGTAAACAATAATAACTTTATATAACTTTAATTGATGATTTTGAAATTAGTTAAACAAAAGATACAAAATAATAGAAAATATGTAAAAAATGTAAAAGATTCACAAGGCTTATGTTCACAATAAGGTTGTCAGAATGTCTGAGCATTTTTTAATTGTTTTAGCGTTTTTCCAAAGACAGACTATACATATTCGCAAACGTCGCAATGTCGTTATGAGATCGCCCCGGGTGTGTTAGCGATGCCCAACATGTCGAGGCGATCTATACACATGGACGACAGTGGAAACAATTTCGTACCTCAAAGCTGCAGTCAGACTTCGCGACGAACCACAGAAAGTGGATTCAGTGATGGTGTAGATACTGTCGACTTGAAGGAGCCAAGTTCTCTACTTCATTCGGTAATCTTATCTGCAGTTGTCGTTTCATTATATTATTTTCTACTGGTAACATTTTCTATATTTGTGTCGTAAAACGTGATTTGTTTCTTGAATCTTACAGTCCGAAGATTTCTCGCGTATGCATATATCAGATTCTGCAAGAAGATCGACTCTATACAAAAAGACGCATGTGGAACAATATATGAGTCACAAGGAAGTAGTTTATACCGATTCTGGAAATCCAAGTTTTCGGCAAAGGTTTTATATATTTTCTTTCATTTCTGAGACAATTAGTCCAAATTCACAATGTATTCTTTGTATGCTTCATGTGTTTTTTTTATCTCTTTTCTGTTTCTTTCTCTTTATCTCTTTTAGACTTAAATATTAATTCAGGAAAAAAGGACAAGGAACCGGAAGCAAAGAGTACTTTGTAAATGAGGCTTTAAAGTGTCGAAAAGAGAAAAACAAAATAACATAATTGTGTGTTTCTCAACAGATATTCTTCTTGGTTTAGTACTCCTTCAAAGTACACTGATGTGTATAACATATCTCAATACGATTCTGATGCTGAATTTGACCAAATTACGACATCATCGGTGGTCAAGACTAACCAAAGATGGAAAATCATGCAATGGTTTACATATTTCACGACCTTCATTGCCGTTTGGTTCAGTAAAACCGTCGAATTCTTTAAGTTTCGTACCGACAGAAGGAGCCAGTATTATGATGCACAAACTTATCGCTATTTTCACGGTATCGATATTTATAATCGATATTTATAATTTATAATACTTATAATTTTTAACGATGTTAAAAACAACACATTAGTTTCATACATTATCTAAATACTTTATATATAATTTTATGTAATATAATTATTATTTTATATATGATAATAATTTTATAATATATATAATAATTATATTTTAATATTAAGTGCGGTTTTTAACTATAAAGTGTAGTTTTTAACTATATTTTTTATTTTTTACCACTTAGATTCCAAATGGAGCACATTGCGGAAAACATTGGAACGTTATTCGCGCAACATATATTTCTTCATCGCTAGATTATTTCTTTTCGATGCTTGGTTGCTAAGTCAATTCACCGGCGTTAGGAAGTGGCTGCAAGAGAAAACCCCGAAGATCCTCTGGATTGCTCTCATATTGTTACTTTTTCTGCTTGGTGAGTCTTACATCTCAACTGTGTTTTGCTACAGAAATTTACATACCAAGTAAAAAACCGGGAAAGAAAACTAAGCAACTCCGGACACGTTTTCACTGATCCATACGATATCTAAACCAATCATCCAATCACAAGACCGATGTCTTTCACGGGACCGTACGAGAAAGGCGCGCAAACCTATCCTGGCCTTCGTCTTCTTTTTGTTTCAGGGGCTTACATCGCGCAGGAGTATTTCTTTACCTGCGTGGACGCTCTGCGCAAAGTCCAATACGGTGTCACTGAGACGACTTATCACATCTTTAACGATATTACTACCAACCTAACATCTCTTGACTATGAGTTATTCGCAAAATACATTGCAAATCTTAAAAATTACACCATGCACCTCTTACCCAGTGTGAACGTGTCTTTGCCTGAAATGCCTCCCATTGGATGGAACATATCGTGGTGATTAATTGAAAAACTGGTTTAGGAAACATAGCAATAATCACAAAATATACATTATATATTTTTAACTTAAATAAAAAATGGATGGAGGTGGTATTAAACATTTATATATTTTCATAATAATCAAAGTAGCACGTGACGTGATATTATATAGAGTTGTATAGGATCGTTTATTAAAACATTTTCACCTTACAAGTCGATTGTAGTAAAAAATTATATAATGAAAAGTAATTATTTCTACTTATGAACACGCTCTGACTTTTATCAGGAGATATAACATACCTCTTTCGTCCATTTATCCTTTGAATTATTCGTGTGTAACTAATTGTTTTTTTATTTTTTTTTAATTTGCTTGATGATAAAGTCAGTATACACTGCATTATTGTTTGTTTTATAATTGTGAAATCAAATAGTCCTATGAACGTTTGTTTTATAATCATAAAGTTTATAATCATAAATATCTCTGCGAACGTTAATTATTTATTTATGATTTTTTTTGAGTTATATTAATATAATTGAATCTAGTTTCTGTCATACAGATTGAGATAAATGGTATAGACATGTTTCAAAGATTCTATCATATGATTTTTATATTTTGTGCATTTGAATTAGTTAACTAAATCTTATATATATATATATATATATATTTATATATATATATGTATGTATGTATGTATGTATGTATATGTATATATATATATACATACACACACACACACT
>NW_022639507.1:1518653-1557470 GCF_010583005.1 Odontomachus brunneus | reverse complement strand
CATATATATATATATATATATATATATATATATATATATGTATATGTACTGATGTTATTGTCAGTTAACGCTTTGTTATTTTTTGTTTTGTTATACTAATAAACTAATATTATGTCATGAGAAGATATATTTATATATCTATGTTATACTTCTACATATTATACTTTTAATTATATGAATATATTCGTGCTATATTTCAAGATATAGCTGATTATTAGTTCACATCACAGATAGTAATTTTTCTGTTATAGGTGTCATATATATTCTATTATATATTTTATGCTCACTACACACACAACAGACTCACACAAATATATTTTATCTGTTTTTATATTAACTGGGTGTACTGGAAATCATACGTACATAAAGTTTAACAATACGATCATTGTTGAATTAAATTTACCATTTTTTCAGTTAACCACCACATTTTTTTTCTTTTTTTCACACACATTAAAGATATAATAATCCGATAACATATATTTTGGTGTAATAATTGTCGAGATAACAATCATCGTATTAGGTTAATATATTGTACAAGAAGCACGTTCATGCTTAATAAAATATTTTTCATATATATACGATATTAGTAGTTCTTCAAAACAGAATCCGTTAGAGTGATATAGCGTCATAGTGTCACGATTTCAAACGTTTTTTTTATGTTCCAAACTCTTTAAAAAGCGAAAAGTAAAATTTTACGATGGGAGAAGGATAGAGGGAGGATTACTCTACTTGGTGTTAAAAAGTCGGAGTGTGTTGAGTGCTTGAGAAACGTGGAACGGTGATTGCAATCGATCGTCATCGAAACGGTGAGTTCCTTCGTCTGTCCTTCTCTCAGTTACCATATTGTATAATAGTTGTACAATAGCTCCATTGAACAAATTACATCCAGTTACGCCGTGCAATCGGCGTACTTATCATGGAAAATATAAAATATCACACTTGTGATCGTAAATTGAACAATTGGTTAATCAGTTGGCACTGCATTTTGCTTTGTAACACTGTATTTCAATACAGTAACAGGAGAAGGAGATAAGATTTCTTTCAACCATTTCATATAAGTATTTACAGATAATGTATTTCAGGTGGTTGGTGCATAATGGAATATTTATCGCTCTTACCTGCCGTTGAAAACGTGTCGCAGACATCGACAGAAAAAGTATTACCTAGTATACAATGGAAAAATCGTGAGAGTAGGGAAGTGAAATTGACTAATAACGAAGGGAAATTGGCTAATAACGATGCCTTGATCGGTAGGATAGCGGCTCTCGAGGAGGAACAAATGTATCAGATGGTACAGATTGAAATTCTCGTGCATTTCACTCTTACGTCTTGTGTGATCTTCTACTTGAAATTTGTATGCGTATGTGTAGGAATATCTCATGAATGTTACACGGATCTTGGAGGACTATAAACGAAGAGACGCTGATTTTCAGAAAAAGTACAACGTAAGTCTGTCATTTCATTGGTGTTTTTCGGCGAGAAAGAAACTAAAGTTTTGGTCAAAGAAAACTTCAGACAATAATTACGAGACGTTTTCACAAATTCTATGATATGCCCTGCAGGACAAAATCACTGATGTAGCAGATAAGCTGGATGTTAGCGAACTGAGCAGCGTATTGAATAATGAGCTGAGAGTTATTAAATACGAGTTTGAAAAGTTACGTGAGTTATACGCGGAGTTGAAGTCTTGTTGCAACGCTAATAAGGAGACAGTCGTAAATGAGAATATAGAAAAACATGTGGAGAAGATCTTATCTGGCTATTTCCCACCCGGAACTTCGAAGGAGGATCTGGTGAAGAACATTCAGAAGATTTTTGCGTCTCGTAACGGAGAAGGTTCGACAATAAGATACACAAGATATCGTAAAAGTCAAAGATAACATTAGGTCTGTTCTTTTTAGCTGAACCTAGTTGCATTTTCTTCCTTTAGAATGAAATGAGTATACTGAGTGAAACAATAACCATCTATCTATATTTCTATACTATATCTTGAATATCTTCGAAATAAAAAACAAAGGTGACCTTCAAATCTTCGAAGCTACTTCATCTAAAAAAATGTTTCTATTAAAAGGCGTTTTTTCTAAATAAGATAGCTTCAAAGACTTACAATTACCTTTGTCTTTCGTTTCAAAAATATTCAAAGTGGTAATAGTTATTGCCTAACTCTGCATAATTGAGCATATTTTGTTTTGCATTCAAATTGCTTTCGAATCTCGCGAGTCTGTTTCAATCTTGCTCTATCGAGTAGTGATAGGTTTTACGAATATATTGTCATAGATCAGGCAGTTTTGAGCAACAACGCCGGCGATTCGAGCGCTTACATGTCGGAGGAGCGCGTTCGTAAGATAGTGAAGGAAATCCTACGAATATATGACGCGGACAAAACGGGCCAAGTGGATTACGCTTTGGAGTCAGCAGGTATCGTAATCGCGCTGATAAGCGCCTGGTGAGCAACCGTAACACCTCATTAATCGCGTCGCATTTACAGGTGGTCAGATCATTAGTACGCGATGCACCCAGAGATACGACATAAAGTCGCGAGCCTTCCGCTTGTTCGGCTTGTTCACGTTGTACTATGAAAGCAACAATCCACGGACGGTGATACAAGGGAACGCACTGCAACCCGGCGCCTGCTGGGCGTTTCAAGATTTCCCTGGATATATCTTGATACAATTGCGCTGCGTTATTTATGTAACCGGTTTTACTCTGGAACACGTTTCCAGTTTGATCTTGCCGAATGAGAATATGCTGAGCGCGCCCAAGAGGTTCGACGTCTGGGTACGTAGAACGATTGCTTTTGTGGATCGAACTGGCGACACAACGCACAATTATACGTTAAAACTCTTGGATATTCGCGTAGACTATCCTTGTTTGATGACGTCAGAAGCAAGAAATCGCATGCTCATGATTCCTGCATTAGACGTTGAAATATAAAAAGATATCTTCATATAACTACACTTATAATTGTTTCAGCAAATTTATAAAATGCTTCAATTCTCTTTTTGCTGACAATCCAATAAATAGCCATAAAATTATAATAGAAATTATAAGAAAAATTTGATTAAAACCTGAGTTGCATTTCACACTAATTTTACAGTTATTGATTTTAACAGCAAAGGGAGAGCTTTCACAGCATTTTACAAATTTGCTGAATCGATCACACAGATATCATTTTCTATATACAGGTCCCAGATCACTTTCACAATCTCTCGTGAAGACGTAGAGCGGAACGAGATGAACACAAAAATCTCATACCGTTTTACGATATTCGCAACAATAGTCGAAATATTAATTAAAGAAGATTGATGAATGATCACGCGCGATATGGTAGATGAGCTGCAGTGATGCCGTCTGCCATGGTATACTTATACATAAAGTCAAACTGAACACAAAAGTCCTCTACCATTTTGCAAATGACCACATAGATTTTTAGGTATTAATTAAAGGAAATTTGTACATTATGATACACAATCATGTAACAATTTTCTTTAATTAATAATCTAATCTAAAAATCTATATGGTCATTTGCAAAATAGTGGAGGACTTTTTTGTTCAGTTTGACTTAATGTATAAGTATACAACAGCAGACGGTGCCACTGCAGCTCTTCTACCATATCGCGCGTGATCATTCATCAATCTTCTTTAATTAATATCTCGACTATTATTGCGAATATTGCAAAACGGTATGGGACTTTTGTGTTTATTTCAATCCGCTCTACGTCCTCATGAGAGATTGTGAAAATAATCTGGGACATCTTGTGCGTGCGTGCGTGCGTGCGTGCGTGCGTGCGTGCGTGCGTGCGTGCGTGTTTATTCAACATATAACGCGCGTGTAAGAGTCTTAACATGTTTTATTATACTTTCTAATATGAAAAAAATATAACATATTTCTTTTACAAATTCTCATGATTAGGAAAGTTGCTTTCAAAAAATAACTTGTTATTGTTATTCAAGAAGTAACGAGTCGTAATGAAAACAATTTCTGTTATTTTTCTCGTGAAGATTTTATTTTAGAATATTTATTTTTGCTCATTTCATATACACGTATTTTACATGTGTGAAATAACAATGAAAGTAACAATTATATTCGTTAATGTTACATAAAAAAATCATTACCATTTTTTTTAATTTGTTACTGTTACTAATGAAAAAAAAAATATAACATTGTGACAAAAAAAAGTAAGTAATGTAACGGTGTTACAATCTTCTAAATTTTTTTTTTTTCTAAATATTTCAATTTTACTATTTAATATTTTATGCAATATTTCATAAATTAAATTATTTAATATTTTCTAGAAATATAAAAATAGACTGTCTCAGTATAATTTATCTTGTTAAGGAATATAGTAAATTTCTAATATATAGTAGATTTAAATTTCTGAAAAATATAAATATAGCATGTAAAACGCGAGAAGATGATATATGAAGGCAAAATATCATTTCTTGGTCTATATATAGGAATTTTCATTGTAAAATTATCTAAAGTATTGGACCAAGTTGATATGATGGTTGGCAACTTTGCATGTTTTTCCTTTAACTTCTGACCTTGCAATTTATTCTTGACAACTATCTTCGCGCTGCAGACTTTGTGTTATGTAAACTGTATTATCATTAGTGAAGAGAACTGAAAATACGTTCAAAACGTTTGACTGGCTTCAGAGTGAAATTATTGTTTATTTTGAAGACAAAATGTGCAACAAACAACTTGCATTGGCTCTTATAGACTTTACTTTTAATATATTTAGCAATTGTGTATACATGTGTGTGTATGAGACTTTTAATTTATCGGTGATCCACGTTAAAATATTAATACTTATGAGAATATTTTATGATCATGTTTTGTTTTAAAACTAAGATAACAAATGGCCTGAATAAAAAGTTCAACGTGGACCACCAATGGCTCACGCGGCATGAAATGTGTTAAAAGAAATAATATTTGAATTATTTTTATTTGCGATATAAATTAAATTTATATTGCAAATGAAAAAATAGGTCTTCTAGTAAATACTAATAGTTTTGTCATAACATTTTTTTCTTTTACTTTAAATTATTCCGACAAAAATCAAATACTTCTTAAAATCGCTGTATCAATTTTTACTTCGTTCTTCTGCAGGGTTTGACGGACGAGAATGATGCTGACCCTGTAAGATTCGGAGATTATGAATTCACATATTCCGAAGACAGTTTACAATATTTCCCAGTGCAGGTAAAGTTTACTGATAACATTTATTGATAACAATAATTTTCACGCTACCAATATTACGTAAAAAGTTTCTCGTGATATCTCGAGTTTCGATAAGTTCTCCGATTTATTTAATCATTATTATCAATTTATTATTATAAGAATTGAGTTTGCATTTATTAATTATACAAATGTTGCAGTTGACTATGAATAGATAAATTCATTTTATATATACACATACATACATATATATATATATATATATATATATGTATATATATATATATATATATATATATATATATATATATATATATAATTGTTTACATCATATATGTATGTATGTATATATATACATGTATATATATATGATGTGTATGTATATATATATGATATAAACAATTTAATTGTAACTGAATTGGTTAATATATAATGAGTAAATAATTGCAATACTAAATAATTACAAAGATGCAGTGATATGCAATAGTTGATTTTTTCTCATGCAGAACACAGAGATCAAAAGGCCATACGAGTACATTGAATTGAGGATACACAGCAATCACGGGAAGTTGGACTACACGTGTCTTTACAGATTCCGCGTTCATGGAAGACCAGCTTAGAGATATCGACCCGATAAAACGTGTAAAAGTTCATGAGAACGTTGGAGCAAAAGCCGTTCAGCGGAACAAATCACACTTGTCCTTTAATATGTGCCTTCAACTACCGTTTAATAGTTTGAACTCGACGATGTGTCTTATTCCTAGCACTCGCAACTACATGAATTAGATTGGATATTTAACATTTTTGTAATAGATCGCGCTACAAAGTGTGAACAATATATCACCGATGTGTGAACGCTTACGCGTATAACAACGTCTGCTCTTACCGGTGAAAACGCCTGCTGTAAATTATTCAATACCGATAATATGCCGACAATTTATACCGATTTATACCGTTTGACCAAACTGCACGGCTGGCTTCGTTAAATCGAAATGACAAATGAGAACGTTATCGATGAACGTTGGCCCGACAGTATCCGAAAAATATCACCCGTTTATAAATCGACGCCTGTACTATGGCCTTGCTAGTAGTTTAGTTAAGTAAAGCGCACGAAAAGATGGAAAAGAAAGCAGTCTCATATGAAAGAACTCTCAATATGAAACAACAATGAGAGGTATGATACTGATCCAAAAGAGAAAAAGAAAAAATGAAACTTTCAAGATGTCTCGAAGAAAAGAGAGAGAGAGGGGGGGGGGAGAGAGAGAGAGAGAGAGAGCAGGAGAGAAAATGTGTTCGAATGATCATTTCTCACGTAACACCAATCCGGCAGCGTCACGTGTAAGACTGACACTTCAAAAGTTACCCCAAAGCAAAGTGTGAGTCATAATACTTGTAATAACGCGACAGTACAAATTCTAAGGAACACTAATTAATTAATTAATTCTAGAGTAAGGAACATAGAATTGATCTTAGATTAAGCGTGTGTATCGCGCCGCAGGCGGTTTTCTTTCGTCGCAGCTGAGAAGCGAAGAAGCATGTTCTTCGTGAAAGTTCAATATTCGATGCGCGACGCTAATATATCTCGATTGTGTACATATATTAAGTATTTCCAATACGTTTGTGCCGCATACGTTCTTCTCTCTGATTTTGGCTATTTTTACAATGATACATTTTTGCGTTTCCCTCCTTTTAAATTGCGATGCGTGTTCACTTGGACAGAAAGCGCCAGATGAAATCTATCTGTGAGTATGATTTCGCTCGAGTATTTGGGCTGAATATGCGCATCTTTTGCTTCATAGTACTTAGTGTGGTAAAAGATGCTGGTAAATTGAATTGTTGAGAACACGCTCGATTTTAGCAATGCCGAAAGATGCGACCGTTTTTACCATTCTCGTATGTGTTAATAGGATTTTTACATTTGCAAATAAAAAATTGCGTTACACTCAACACGCTTCCACCGACTTTTTCAATCAGATATTTTTTTTTAACTCGATTAGATTGCACACTTGTCTTTAGAGTGAAACAAAAGATCATGATCGTTTTAGCCGAAAGTTACAGGCCGACATTCATAGTCGGCTCTTATTTAACACCGTCTTAAGTTTCTTTTCAGATACTCCATAGCCAATGAAATGATCCGTTCATCATCTGAAAATAAATTGAAGACGGTTTTAAATATAAGATCCGACTATGAATATTGGCCGTAGTATACCGGAACTTTGTTCCTTTTCCTTTCAATGCTAGGTATATCCAGGCGGTTAGGTAATATTTTTAATTAAGGTTCCTTGTATGACCTCGCTGGTCATGTCGATTTGTGACGTCAGAAGCGAGGAATGATTGCTAATGAAAGTTTGCCATTTTTGAATAAAGATAAATATGGACGAAAGAGTATTTAAGATTACTTGAGCACACTACTTGTAAAATTTTCCGAAAGGTATCCCTTTCCCTTGATGATTAATAGTCGTACGATAAATGGTGAAATGAAAAATAATGTAAGATAGTAATGTAATAAGGAATAAAAACGTGAAATAATAAAATTAGTTTGTTTTGTCTGCATGCTTTATTTCGCCATTTATTATATGACTATTTATTGATCATCAAGGGAAAGGGATACCTTTCGGACAATTTTACAAGTGTACTCAAGCAATCTCAAATGTTCTTTCGTCTGTATTTATCTTTATTTTAAAATAGCACGTAACTTTCATCAGTATGTCATTCTTTGCTTCGACGTCACGACAAATCCAACATGGCTGCAGCGAGGTACAAAGTGCCTTAAGTTAAAGTTATAAATAATGATCCATAAAATCAATTTTGTTATGTTAAAAGTAAGTTATTTATTATAAGCATGCATGTTGCTGAGTAGCAACAAATTAATCAGTTAAATTCAGTTAAAATCAGTCAAAAAATTAATAACTCAGTTACTTTTAAATAAGTTAGTTTTTAATATAAACTAGTTATTTTAAAATACATTAACTTATCAGCTTTTTTTATACAAGTTAAAATTTGCCAACATTAAAATTATTCTGAGCTAGTTATGAATAGAATAAGAAAAATTAAAAAAGTCAGCAGAATTTTTTTTATTTCCCTGAGCACCAATGTCCTTTTATTATATAGGATCTTAGGTCAAAAATAGTTGATATTTTCTTATAAAAATTACCTTTTTACAATCTTCCATATAAATTTAATCTATATTTAAAAATTTATAAAAAAATATATATATTTTTGAATAATTAAGTTTTAACTTTAATAAGTTAATGTAATAGATGATTAACTGTAAACTTTGTGAAAAAGAAAGATTAACCCAACCCTGGTTAAGACATGCAAAAAGTAACTTAATTAAAAATTAGGCGAAAATTATATTAATTAAATAAAGTTAAAAATTAATTATATGCTCAGAAAAATAAAAAAACTTTTTCTATCATTATTTTTTATTTTTCTGTTACATTGTAAGCAGTTTATAATTATTTTAATATTAATAAATTATTTTAGCTTGTACAAAAAAAGTTTATACAAAATAACTAGTTTAAGTTAAGAGTTAATGCATTTGAAATTAACTAGAAGTTATTAACTTTTAAATTTAACTTTCAACTGATTAACTGCTTATTAGTCAAGCTTATTTTACTTTGAGGATAAATAGTACAGCTAGTTTAGTTAAAAGGTACAAATCTAAAGTATGTAATCTCTAACAATCTTTTTCTTCTTCCAATACTTTGCCAAGAATCTTATAAATCTCGCTTCATGTTGAACGATTTAGTTACAGAGTTGTCATATGTAATAATTTAGTGTTTCAATGTTCAATATTAATTCTACAGTTTTTCCCAAAATCATCAATAGCAGTATATGTATTTCGTTTCGAATTGAAGGTCAAATCTGTAATCGTAAGCTCTAACGTTGAAACGAAAATAAAGAAAAGAAACAAAGCAACATTAGCTAAAAAGAACAAGAGATTTAATCATAAATCTTTTTTTCTGATATGAATTTGTGAAGATTTCTTAATATAGAAATTTTCTAATTTAAATGTTTATTTTAAATGTTTATTTTTCACGAGCATTTTTCATACGTTCGAGCAAAAGATTCAAAATCGCCTACCAAATCTAACGTTTCCGTCGCGAGGAGTTCGATCGCTTTCGAAGTTCCCGCTGAGAGCGTCGTGCGCATGCGCGCAGCGCGGCCGCAAGTCGCGTGAGGGACGTCTCCAACCGCGTTCGATCGTTTAGCGGAGCATCCGTTCTCGTGAACCGGCCCACGATCCGGTTTTGCCGAATTTCCCGAGTGCGTCCGAGGGCCGGGGTCTCACAGCCGCGATGAACGCAGTGACGAGAGTGCGAGAGAACGCGATCCTGTCGACACGTGTTGCCATCGGCCATCTCTGAAATTTTCGCCTGTGGAAACCGACCCGGACACGGGAGAACAAACCGTGCTCGGGGACCTGTGAGAAGTCGTGTCGCGCACCGCAGCGACCATAAGAGCCTGACATTCGCGGAGGAAACAAAGGAGGCGTCGAGGGAAGGAGAAACAAACAGACAGGCCGCGAAAAAAAAAAAGAAAAGGCGGAAGAGACAAAGGAGCACGTTTCAAGAAGTGGCAGAAAAGTAGACAGAGAAGTGTGAATATACATCGGCCGAAGGGTGTGGCGCCCCCTCGCAGAGCCACGGCCCTGCGAAGTCCGCTGTTCGCAGGAAGCTCGAGCGCTGTCGCGACGGAGGGACGGGAGGACGAGGTAGATTGGTAAGGACGTTGGAGAGGGGGACCGTGGGGAGCTTCCGTTTATCTGCGAGGTCGAGAAGTTTGGTCGAGCGTTCGTTCGTTGGCGGTGCTGTTGAAAAACACACGATGAAAATGGCGTGGCAACCGCAGGAGGAAGGACTCAGGCAAATCCTCACGCTGCTCAAGGAGTCGCAGAGCCCGGACACGGCGACTCAACAGGCGGTGCAATTAGTATCCTTTTCTTCCTTTTCGCCCGCTCGTCCCCGTGTTCTCGTCTCGCCTGTGTCGTGCTCGCCGCTGTCGTCATCGTCATCATCATTATTGTCGTCGTCGTCGCCACCGCCGTAGCCGTTACTCACACTTACGTGGCCCCCGTGAGTAAAAGGGACGCGCGCGCGCGCGCCCCATCGTCGTCTCGCTGTTTCTCTTCGGTTATTCTGGCCGTGCGCGCGGGTCGTTAATTGGGAGATTCATTATGCGCGAGCTCGCGGTGAGAGCCCGTCAGTAGATCGAACGCAATAGCTGGCAGCGCCGATTCGGCCGCACGCCTCGTGTGCGCATCCTGTCACGGCTCCTCGTCGTCGATCGAAATGCCGTGGCCAGGCTGCGGCCCCGCGTGCGCGCCTCCCGGTGAGGACGCGACTCGGAAATATGGTAACGACGCGCGACCCGACCGTCATCGCCACCGCCGCGTCGCGTCGTCCCGTGCGAATTCCGGCTCTGTCTCCGAGCGCGCGCGGGACTTGTGTTCCCAGCAGCGCGGCCCTCTCTGATCGATAGCTTTCGCGGGACTTTCCTATGCCGGGCCCGGGCGCCGCGGACTCGCGTGCAAATGCAGTGTGCGGGCGAATCGATGTGGGAAATGCACTTCTTCGGGGAGACAGGTCGATCTGTGTTTTTCTTTTTTTTTTTTGCAAAGGGGAGAATTGTACGAGGATTTTTTGAACGTGCGTGTTGCCGCAACAAAATCGCATTCGGCCGTCCGCCATTGATTTTCCTTAACAATCGACGCGACATAGAAACTGGAAGAGCTGAACAAGTTTCCAGACTTCAACAATTATCTGATTTTTGTTTTAACGAAGCTCACATCGGAAGGTATGTTACTTGAATCTCATTTTGCCTTCGAGATGTGTTTCTTGAATTTCTCATACATACACGTACGTACGCGTGCGCACATACATATACATATACACACGTGCGTACGTGCTCGCACGCACACGCATCATGACCGTGCGAGAATTTGCACGCGACTAATGTGATTTTCTTTTTATTGATCAAGATGAACCTACCAGGTCTCTGAGTGGACTGATACTGAAAAATAATGTGAAGTCTCATTTTCATAAGTTTGTACCGGACGTCATAAATTTCATAAAGCAAGAATGCCTGTTGGCCGTGGGGGACCCGTCGCCTCTTATCCGTGCGACCGTCGGTATCTTGATCACCACTGTTGCATCGAAAGGTGCGTTTTGCGTCGTACATTTTGCGAGATCCGTGAGTCCGAGTGAACGTACCGGGTGTATTTGGGAGTGCTCTTTTTCTCTCCGTGAGCAGGTGAGCTGACTACCTGGCCGGAATTATTGCCCGCGTTGTGCCAAATGTTGGACTCGGAAGATTATAATGTGTGCGAGGGGGCGTTCGGCGCGCTGCAGAAGATTTGCGAGGACTCCACCGAGATATTAGATTCGGATGCCTTGAACCGCCCGCTGAACATCTTGATTCCGAAATTCCTCCACTTCTTTCGGCACTCGAGCCCGAAGATCCGCTCCCACGCGATAGCGTGCGTCAATCAGTTCATCATTCAGCGCACGCAAGCACTCATGATACACATAGACAGCTTTTTGGAGAATCTCTTCCACTTAGCCTCGGACGATGACTCTGAAGTCAGAAAGAATGTGTGCAGGTATCTGATCGCGTGTATTTGTAGACACTCATATTTTTTCCCCTTCTCTGCTATTGCTAGCTTCATTCGTTTTATCAACTTTTGTATATTTAATAACTAAAGCATCAATCCACTGACACATAACCAATTCTAAACATTCTTATTGATTTGATCTTTAACTACAAATGTTTGAATATTTAACATAGAATATATAGTAATGAGGGAAAAGAGATTGAAGACCTCTTGAAGTGACAATAAGGCAGTTCTCTCATTGGATAACTGATATATTCTGGATATATTCTTGATATATTCTGGAACTCACACAAAATACACTCGTCAACCCTTTTTGTCCACAACTATACATATTCAATGTATGCATATATATCTTATGTTGAAAGTTTGAATATATTCACACTTAAAAATCAAAACAATAAGAATGTCCAAGATTAGGTGTGTACCCAGGCATACTTTTAGTATATACAAATACTTTTAGTATATATTTTAGTGTACATCTTATTTTATTGTAGATTTTGAACCATTTTTGATTGTACTACTCTCTAAATTTCTTGGAGGGAAATTTCATTTGAAAAGTAAAGTGACTACTGAATCACTCAAGTGATTCTTTATTCATATAATTTTCTCACAAAATTGATGAGTGGATCTGATGTTATACTCTATCATCACAAGAACATTCATTCTAATCGATTGAAGTATTCACTCATGCGCAGTCAGAATCCACTCTAAGTTTTAGTGAAAATATTCACTCCTGCAATTTTGAGGTGTTTCATTTGAAGTAATAGTGAAAATACTGCCACTTTTCATTCATTTTGTGTGTAATTCCACTCCAAGAAAGAAAGTACATTTTACTTTAATATGCATTTTTTATTCTCTATATCAGTTCTTTATTATTATTATTTACACAAACTTATATCTTTCAAGACTAATCTGTTCTGTATGTTGGTCACAGGGCTCTAGTGATGTTGCTGGAGGTGCGAATTGACCGACTAATACCAAATATGCATTGTATAATAGAGTACATGCTAATGAGAACTCAGGATGCTGACGAAGGAGTCGCATTAGAAGCCTGTGAGTTTTGGTTATCATTGGCGGAGCAACAAATCTGTAAAGAAGCTCTCGCACCCCATCTGACACGATTAGTACCTATCTTGGTGAGTCTTGGTTTATTGTTATGAAAACAATTTGATGTAAACAATCGTCTTTTTGTGACCTTTGCTGACTTAACGCTTCTTTGTCTCGCTAGGTAAGAGGTATGAAGTACTCGGAAATAGACATAATACTTCTCAAAGGAGACGTTGAAGAAGATGAAATGATACCAGACAGGGAGGAGGATATCCGACCGAGATTTCATAAATCAAAGACGCATCATTCGCATCACGCAAATATGAACAAGCACATTGACGAAAACGGCGACGACGATGTGGGAGATGTCGAAGACGACGATTCAACCCTGAGCGATTGGAATTTAAGGAAGTGCTCCGCCGCCGCGTTGGATATGTTGGCAAATGTATTCCGGGAAGATCTGTTACCTGTATTGGTGCCTATCTTAAAGGAAACTCTTTTCCACCATTCCTGGGAGATCAAGGAATCGGGTATCTTGGCACTTGGAGCAATTGCAGAAGGTATGAACGTTCTTCTCAGAGCTTTCGCGCACAAATTGCCTTAACCGTGAACGTGTGTCCTTGTCCACAACCTTGCTTTAAGAGGTAAGTTGTAAGAAATTGACCAACCACAGTCGATTATTCTAAAAATCAACCATGATTGGTCAATTTCTTACGGCTTACATCTTAAAGCAAGGTTGTGGACAAGGGCTAAGACGTAACCTTAAGCTGAAAAATTAATTAAGATATTGATTTAAGATTGTTCTATTTAGAAGAAGAGATAATGACCGAGTTAGTGGAATTCTCAGATCGACTAAGGTTTCAATTGGTTGAAGTCTAATTACTCCTGTTTATAGTAAAATTTAAGGTGACTCGAAACTCCGATTAATCTAATCGACGATTAACTTGCAGAATTGCCAACACGAATTTCTAGTTATATAATTTATATGACCAGATATATTAAATAAAAAAAATAATTCCATATATATTAGTAGGATAAAATAATTAATATATTCGACTGATAGTAATTTTAAATTAATTTATAAGGGGAAATTTCTTACTTGTTCGAACCACAACCATTTTTTATCTTCCTTTTACACACACACACACACACACACATAAACTATTATAACTTTATTTATTTGTTCACAACTTTGCTGGTTGAATTAAATTCGATTAGCTTAATCAGAATTAGAAGAAAATCATTCTTATTTTCAGTTGTATCTTTTTCTAGAATACAAAACCCCCTAAAGATTGTGGAGTTCACAATGTATGAGGTCTGTTATTTTTAACTGAGCTAATGCTACACTGGAACTTTGTTCCTTGATCCTTTAACGCTAAGTTATATACATACTTGATTTATTCTAAACCCGGAGAAAGTTTACATATAATCATAAAAGTATATGTGATTTTATATATAATTATATGTAAATATTTTTTGTTCACATATGTTATCGTACAAATGACCATATCTAATTATATATATATCCATATATAAAACACTATTGAAAGACAAAAGGAAAATATAATTTGACTGTCGATTGTCAATTAACTGTCGATATTATAGGCTACTATAAACATAAGCATTTATTTCAATTGTATCTTCATAACAGAATTCTTTCCAATGTGGATATATATAATTATATATGATCATATATGACCATATACGGACAAAATTCATATATCTTTTCCTGGGAAGACAAAAAATAAAACCTAGTTCAGCTAAAAAAAAAAAATAGATTTAACTTCTTTATTGATTTTTCAACTTAAATTTACATCTTACGTTTACAATTACAACAATTTGCATGTGAAAGCTCTTAACACATTACAGAGTGTGTGCATTATAAAATAAAACAAGTCACCTAATGTTTTATTCTAAAATATTTCTGTTGCTTTTTATTTGTTTTTTATTTCTTCATTCTGTTTCTTATATCAGAAGAAGATGTGATAAGAAACAAATGTGTAAGAAGCATTGGCTGATTATAATATTTAATTTCTTTCAATCACATAATTTAATTTCTTACACATTTTTATCTAATATAGGACAATAGAAATATTTTAGAATCTAATGATGAGTGATTTATTATCATATACAAACTCTCTTCTGTAATTTTTGTGAAAACGTAGAACAGATTAAGACAAACAAAAATTTTATACTGTTTTACGATATTCGTAATAATAGTTGAGATATTAAAGAAAATTGGTGAATGATCACCAATATGCACGATTTGGTAGATAAACCGTAGTAGCGATATGTGCTTGTATATTAGGCTAAATTGAACAAAAAAGTCTTTAATCATTTTGCAAATAATTACATAGATTTTTAGTTATTAATGAAAGAAAATTTATATTTATAATTTGTTACAATTTGTACGCGATAATGCACAAATCTTCTTTAATTAATATCTTTAGATTAACATCTAAACGTCTTCCGCCATGAGTCTTTGATCTAATGTATAAGTATATAACTGCAAACGACGTCACTACAGCTTATCTATCATATCGCGTGTGATCATTCACCAATCTTCTTTAATTAATATCTTGAAATTTATTGCAAATATCGCAAAAGGATATGGGACTTCTATGTTCACTTCAATCCGTTCTACATTCCCACAAGATTTAAGATTTGTTAAAAAAAATTGTCTTATTTGTTTCCAAACTTTAGCAGATTCCAAAGAAAATTAAAAGAAATAGTTGTCCACAATGTGTTAACATGTTATAATCGTGTATTGAAGTAGAAAAGACATTGGACCAAAGTAATTGTGCAAGATGTAATTTTTGTCACAAATGATTGGTTGCAGGTTGCATGAGTGGTATGATTCCACATCTGTCTGAACTCATTCCTTACCTTATCAACTGCCTCAGTGACAAGAAGGCTCTTGTACGTGCCATAACATGTTGGACATTGAGCCGTTACGCGCATTGGGTTTGCGCACAACCGCATGAGACACATCTGAAACCTCTAATGACTGAATTGCTCAAACGAGTCCTTGACAGCAATAAACGCGTCCAGGAAGCTGCATGTTCCGCCTTTGCCACACTGGAAGAGGAAGCGTGCACAGAATTAGTTCCCTATCTTGGATTTATTCTTCAAACACTCGTCTTTGCATTTGGTAAGGAATTTTGAATTTATTCTCTAAACACTCA
The DNA here is from genome assembly GCF_010583005.1 of Odontomachus brunneus. Taxonomy (NCBI): domain Eukaryota; kingdom Metazoa; phylum Arthropoda; class Insecta; order Hymenoptera; family Formicidae; genus Odontomachus; species Odontomachus brunneus. Next base: position 1,541,440 of record NW_022639507.1, on the reverse strand, counting down.
TTTGATTGATAACGCGCGAAATATAATTACACAATTTTAAACCGTTGTTCAGTAACAACCGTAATCTATGTTTACATGAACAGTAGAAAATTAATAATTTGATATTATAATTATTGATGTTATATCGATGTTGTAACTTATATATTGATCGATGTATCTTTTGTATTGAAAATATCAGGATAAAATGAAAACTATCTCGTAAAGTATTCGATTTTTGATGATTTTATCTCAGTATATTTATACGTAAAAGGATCAGAGAAGTCAATTTATATAAAAAAAACTCTGTTAAATAATGTAATTCTGTTAAAGAAAAATTATAACGAATTTTGACAAGGTTTTTCAAAATCATTTTGAGATCAAATAATTATAACTGATAGATTTTTTAAAATACTTTTGTTTGAAACATCTTTTTCAAAGATACATTGTTGATGAGATATTCAGATGTTGCGATACATTTTCCACATCTTGTATAAGTATAAAATAAGATATGATATGGAATTGACCATGAATTATTGTGGTTTTATACTACCATGTAAAGTCTACGATCGAGTTTTACTTCAATATCCCGTTATTTATTATTATCCTTATTTGCAGGTAAATATCAGCATAAGAATCTTTTAATACTGTACGACGCGATTGGCACACTCGCCGATTCTGTTGGCCATCATCTCAATAAACCAGACTACATCAATCTTCTGATGCCACCTCTTATTAATAAGTGGAACGTACTAAAAGACGAGGATAAGGATTTATTTCCGTTACTAGAATGCTTGTCATCGGTAGCCACCGCATTGCGTTCGGGTTTCTTACCATATTGTGAACCTGTCTACAGGTATAAGCTATACATATAATTATGCTACTAACTATGCTACTAATTATGCTAGAATATTTGCCATTTTGTTATCGGTAAATACGCGTTAATTCGCAACTCTGGCTCTTATTATTCTTTTATGTACTCATCGATTGTGTATTCAATAAGGAGAAGTCGATAGACGTGTATTGTTGATAAAAATATCAAAAAATTTGAAAACTGGAAAATTTCCTAAAGTCGTAATACCGTCATTAAAAAAGTTATTACACCGAAATATTGAAATTATCTCGTACAACCGGGTGTATTGATATTTATTCATTTCTGTACCCAAATGGATAAAAATTGTTATTTTTAGTTGAATTAGTTCTACATTTTCATTTCTTTTCTCTTCAATGCTAGATTATAATATATTTGTTTCATTCTAAAAATAAAAAGTGCAACTTAATTCAGATAAAAAGAATAAATAAAAAGAACTTATTAATATATCTATATCTATTGTTCTTGGGGCAATAATTCCTCCTCGGAACAAGTGTGTATTTCGAGATATTTTGGGTTTCGATGTGTTATAACTTTTCGAGAAAAAGTCTTATTTTATAGATTTCAAGATTTTGACTTCTCAGAACAATAATGTCCACCGAGATGTTATACATGACTTGTGTTTTTTTGTCTTTCGCAAGCACAAAAAAATTTGCATGTCATAATCTCTTCTTACGATAGTTCTCGCCGTAGTTACTTGATTCTCGTTTTATCTTGTAGGCGATGTGTATCGCTTGTGGAACAGACGTTGAATCAACATATAGCAAGCACGCAAAGTCCAGAACAATTCGAAGAACCAGATAAGGATTTTATGATAGTTGCGTTAGATCTCTTGAGTGGACTGGCAGAGGGCCTGGACGGTCATATGGAACGTTTAGTGATGAACAGTAATGTTATGCAATTACTATATCAATGCATGCAGGACACTATGCCTGAAGTCAGGCAGAGCAGCTTCGCTTTACTGGGAGATCTCACGAAAGCCTGCTTCCAACATGTGCTCCCGTGTATACGTGAGTAGGCTCATAACTAAATCGCGATTCACATACGCGTATATAATGCTAATCAATTATGTTTTTACATATTTAGCGGAATTTATGCCTATTCTTGGACAAAACTTACACCCACAGTTCATATCAGTATGTAATAACGCGACGTGGGCAATCGGTGAAATATCGATAAAACTTGGTAAGTTGTGCAAGTGACGTTTCATTTCATTCTCTCTCTCTCTCTCTCCCCCCCCCTCCCTCCCTCTCTCTCTTCTCCCTTTCCCTCTTTCTCTTTCCTTCTCTCTTCCTTTCTTTGTCGTTTGTTAGTCAACGAAGAGAAATGATTCTTATTCTTATTTTGTTTTCTTGTCTGTTCCGCAGGGCCTGACACAAGCGCGTATATTCCGTTAATTTTGCAGCAACTTATCGAAATAATTAATCGACCAGATACACCAAAAACACTGTTAGAAAATACCGGTGAGTCGTTAATTCAACTTTTTTCTGCGTAATATACATACATGTATATATATATATGTATATGTATATTTAGTTCTTAGCAATAATATACATATATATGTATATATATAACCGTATATATAAAATATACAGAGCATATATACTTTAAAACGAATAGAAGGCAATGTGTAGTGAGATTTGATACGACCAACAAGAATCTGTCGATTCCTATGTACATCGCTATCATTTACCCGTGATATTTTTGTATTACACTCGGTCAGGACTGTGTGTGCTCTTCGCGTGAATCGCGATATATGTCTGATTTGCAGAGCTCGTGCTTTGACAGCATCCGCTAAAAGTTGCTGACTTGTATTGCAACCGTTGTGTACGATTTTATACGTAGACTTTATCACTCTGAAGTATCTCTGATAATTGTTCAGATCTCCCCAGTACAATTTATAGTATCTTACGGTATATTGAGCATTCGGTGGCATACAGTTTTCTAGGTGCACATTATATATATATATAAATGCATACATACATACATACATACATACATACATACATACATATACATATATATGCATACATATATGTGTGTATATATGTATACATACATACTTCTCTCTTTTTCTGTTCTCAAGTAATTTTCTGAGCAAATGACGAAACACACAGTTCAGTGACTTGTTGACGTGATTTCTAGGCAATCGCGATTGCACGTTTATCGACAGGTTTATAAAATATTAGTACTTGTATATTGAATCTTGATTTAGTGGTGTGCGACTGCCTGTAGGCTTAAATACGTGTGTGTGTGTGTATATATATATACACATATATACATACATACATACATATATATACATACATACATACATATACGTTTGTATTGCCATGTAGAGACATTACAATGCAGCGCATATATATATATATATATATACATATATATATATGTGTGTGTGTGTGTGTGTGTGTGTATTATATATACTGTGCTTGCATTTTTTTAAGCCCCAGACATCGTTTCGATTGGATTGTTTGAATTGGCCTTTATATGAAGATCATAATTGCAAATTTTGTTCCGTGCTCCTCTTTATTGTTATATTATTTATATATCGACATTTATATATATGTATATATATATATATATATATATATATATATATATATACTGTGTGTGTATGTGTATATATATATATACATATATACATACAAGTAGAGAAATCATTTGTGGTAACCGGCTCTTTTTACAAATCATATGGGCTCGCACGCTGCTATCTAATTTTGATTATTGTTTCAGCAGCTACAATAGCACGGTATTGCCTATGTTTCATTGTCGGTATCTCATATGTTTCTCACCTGTGTTCTCACTGTTCTTCGATTAATTGTTAATGTTACTTGATTCTGATTAATTGAGTGATTAATTATAATTGAGAGTTAATTATTACGGAAGTTTATATCTCTCGATCGAGCGGAGCATATATTCGCCTGAGTTTAATCGTTGGTTCTCTATCAGTTTGTCTTATTGTTTGTGTTTCCGGTCACTTCACTACACTTCACTTGTCTACTTACCGAAACCGAAACGAAAATGAAACCGTAGCCATTACGATCGGTCGCCTAGGTTATGTGTGTCCCCACGACGTCGCCCCCATGTTACAGCAGTTTGTCCGCCAGTGGTGTGTAACTTTCTTTATATTATATTCTATTAATTATATTACCTTCTATTTTTATTAGCACTCTTTATTATTATACATTATTATATTCCCGATTCCTGAGTAATTGCATCAGGGGCTGCTAAGAACTCTTGCGCAAGAACATACACACAGATTGCGAGCTACACCGTAAACTTTGCCGGGAACAGAACAGCGACCATAAATTCCTCCTACTCTCATTGTTATTCACAAAAAGGAGAGGAAAAAGTATACACTGTCACGGGAATGCTCTCGCGAACTTATCAGCATGGACTTGCTCAATGGTTTTTCGCAGTATTCGACATCTTATATTTGAATTCGTTATATAATATAATTCTAATCTTTAATTTTGCCACCATGCAAGTGTGTTATGATGGGCTCTCCTGTTTATCCGATTCAAGACCAGGATAGGTTTACATTTGTCACTTTTTCTCGTCACGTCACCGCGTTGTTTCTCGTCGCTCTCTATCTTTTCTCTCTTTTGCTGCCTCTGTCTCTCTTTCTCTCTCTTTCTCTCTCGCGTTTTTAGTCTGTCTCACGAGCAAACGTACGATTTCTTTTCTTTCTCTCCCGTGCGTATACTCGTACTCGTGTACACTTGTAGATAGTCACGATCGAAATTTAACATTGCATGTTGGTAATTTGGCATCTTGATTAATATACTCGTCGAATCGTTCAGTCTGATTATCTTTCTCGTCCACGATACGATCATGATGTGTACTGTTATTGTAAATGTCAAATGTAAACCCAGCCTTAAACGAGACAGTAAGTGAAATATGACGCCAGTCATATATCCCGGTAATTATATATAATACATTACATCGTTATATTTTACACGTAGGCTAGGCTCTCTGTCTCTTGAATTATAGTTCAGGGACCCGTGACTTGTGCTCTATGGTTTGTATGTTTGCAACATTGGCGCATTCGTTAACACAATTGGTCGTAACTTAACGTTAACTTGACAAGATCGCGTATACATATTGTACGCTTGCATATTTATTGTTAATCCAGATGTAGCGATCTCTTAAAGTCATGAAAAAGTTTCAATTATCGCATTGAAGATTGGCCTCACAGCAAGCCAAATCGTTTTTTCGCCTCTCGTCGAATGCTATTTAAAAGAGAGAAAAAAAGAACCCGAAAAGAATAAGAGAAAAGAACATATGTGTGTGACTTGTGGGAATGAAAGTAAATGGCTAGTTGTCCAATTTTTGCCAGAGCCATGTTATATTATTATATCTCTATGTAAATATATACATATATATTATACGATATCTCTCGATCTGAAGAAAGATACTTTGATCATTGTGACGATGCTGAGCGTTTCTGTGTCCTTGCGACCCATGAGAGCGCGACGTGTGATCGTTTCTAGATCGAACGTGCGCCGGAACAGCGTACGGCGATTTCTTTCACTGATCGAAGTATCTTTCACTTGGACAAGAGAAATTCGAACGCTCACTAATCACCTGTGTCGACATAAATTCAAATCCAATAGGTGCACTTCGTTGCGAAGCATAAGAGATAACGAAGAAAAGGATTCCGCGTTCAGAGGTATGTGTCAAATGATCACCGTCAATCCAGCTGGCGTCGTTCCGGATTTCATTTTCTTCTGCGATGCTGTGGCGTCTTGGTCGGCGCCGAAAGAGGATTTGAAGGACATGTTCCAGAAGGTATGTCGACTGGTGTTATGAGAGACGCAAATTTAATCTTTTCAGGAATTTATTAAAATTCGAATTCAAAATTTGAATTTATTAAAATTAGAACACAATTATTGAATCATTTAAGCCACGAATTTCTTTGCACAACCTTTTCCTTTGTTCAATCGATATCTGGGTTTTTGGAGTCGCTAATTACGAATTCGAAATCACTTTTTTGAAATTCAAACTATTCATAGACTCAACTTTACTCATTTACGGAAAGAAATATAACTTATCCCGATTTTTGGTATTTTGTCATATTGAGTTCGCCATCTTGAATTTTGAAATTTTTGAAGTTGCGTCAGCATCTACAGCTAAAAAAACATCAACCAAGCCATTTTTTCCATAGGTTTGCTGTGTAATATTTTTGGCAAATGAATTAAAAAAAACAATTTTCTTACATTAATTTGTTTATGAATAATTAAATTTGTAAAATTTAATGTTCTATGTAGATGATTCTGTTAAACGAAAATTTAAGCTTCACAATAAATCCACTTTTATCGCCTCGGTCTTTACAAATTAGTTAAAAATTAGTTACAAATTCGTAAAAACTTTCCGGGATAAAAAAGTTTATATATGAATTTTATTTATGTCCATATATGGTTATATATGATCATATATAATTATACAGAGTGAGTCATTTTAATCGAACCAGGCAAATATCTCGAAAAATATGGAAGATACAGAAAAATATTTCAAACAAAAGTTGTATGGTTTGGAGGGGGACATAAGATGGTGCAATTGGCTTGACCCTGGATAGTCGTTTGAAAGTCACGTGAAGGTCACCTTCAATTTCTTAAGTGGAAACCTCCATTTTTCATTGCATATTCTTGTAGCTTACCTCGAGAGCTTTCTAAAATACTCCGAACCATACAACTTTTGTTTGAAATATTTTTCCGTATCTTCCATATTTTTCGAGATATTTGCCTGGTTCGATTAAAATGACTCACTCTGTATATATCGACATTGAAAAGAACACTATTGTGAAGATACAATTGAAGTAAATGCTTATGTTTATGGTAGCCCATGATGTCGACATTTAATCGAATCAAATTATGTTTTCCTTTTTTCATTTGACAATTTTCGTTTTATATATGGACATATATAATTAGATATGATCATATATAAGGTCACATATATGAACAAAATTCATATATAATCATATATATTTATATATAATCATATATAAGTTTCCAGTGTGCTCTAAGAAAAGTGTATCATATATGATATACTATGACTTAAAGGATTAAAATGATATGATCATATAAATATGTCACTATTATATGTACATATTTTATATATTATATTAATATATATTATATAATATATATTGTTACTATTATATACAAGGTATCCGGTAGTTTACAGAGGAACCGCGGCGTACAGGTAGATTGGGTCAAACTAAATAAAAAATTCCTCTATTATTTTACGAACAATTATGTAAAATTTTGAATTATTAATCCAAGAAGATTCATGAATGATTACGCGTCATAGATGAGCTGTGATGGCGATATTTGCCACTGTATGCTTGTATATTCAAATTGATAAAAAAAGTCTTTGCTACCATTTTCCAAATGACTGTAGATATTTAGTTATTATTAATTAAAAAAGAGTTGTGTATATTCTGTGACATTTTGCAGATTTATTCATGCATCAGTTTTCAAGATTAGTGTCACCGATCGATTTCTCTCGTCACTCCATGTACAAAAATATTAAAATATGGTTATCGAAAAGCGAATAGTTTACGAGATATCTTATATCTTATGTAGAAAAATGTTAGAACAAAAATATAAAATATCTCGAAAAGTGTTTATTTTTCAATGATTTGGTCTGAGTACTTGTATACGCATAATAACTAGAGAAATAGATTTATATTTAAAAACTATATGATTCCATTTAAAAGATTAAATTTGATTTTGACAGGGTTTTTCAAGATTACACATTCCAAAATCAAAGAAATATAATCATTTTTTTCTCCCTTGAAATACTACCACTTTTTTAGACCACGTTTTTGTATATTTTTAAAAATAAGCAAGTTTTATATAATAGTGACATAAATATTTTTCATTTCATATGACATTATGTGACGAGATTTTTCTTTTTCTTGTGGGACTCTGAGTGATTCTGAAGTGAATGTTTATTCACAGTACTGTCTGTTATAACTCTGTCGACAATGTGTGAATTAAACAAAAACTGAACGTATCTAAACATACACATATGTGTCAGTATCTCTAAAATATGAATGCCACGATAATTAGCATTGATAATATTCAATTTGTTATTATGTGCGGTTTGATAACATTGCAATTAATATTTCTTTCGGGATTCTATGTTCGACATCACGTTTTATACTAGTTGATTTTATAAACCTGTTTTTTATTTATTGATAGTGTACCCAATATATTAAATATATTATTTGTATTATATATATATATATATATATATATATATATATATATATATATAGATATACATATATATATACACAAATAATATTATATACAAATACATACAAATATATTATACGCAAGCTATGCGATATTGTCGTGAAGTAAATGAATTTCTCTGGAATAATTGAGGAATAGGGATTGAATAAGACGTAAAGTAAAAAATAATTCGAATCGCAAAGTATTAATATATTTATCGTATATTTATTTTTATTTTCTTTCTCTTTGTATATAGATACTGCTCACATTCAAGAATCAAGTAGGTGCGGACAACTGGAAACGTTTCGCCGATCAATTTCCACCGCAGCTTAATGAACGGCTGCATAATATGTACGGCGTCTGAGCACTTCCGCCTAAAAGTGGTAAGTGAAAAATGATTTGTCCAAATGCAAATATATATACATATATATACACATATATACACATATATAGGATGTCTGACACGAGATTGTCAAAAGCACGTGTGCGGATTGAATAAACTGGACAAAGAATTCTTTTATCTTTCCTCAAATAACCATATAAAATTTCGAGAAATTAATGAAAAATAAATTGATAAACCAGTGCATGCGATGTCATGGGACGAGTTCTGTCTCATCGAAATGGCCCCTTTGTCCAGAGCCAAGTAAATAAATTTTGGTACCAAATACTAAAAAATGTTTAAAAAAGATATTAAAAGATGTTTAAAAATAAGATATTAAAATGATAAAAAATTTCAATAAGTGCTAAGACAGGAGCTTACGTGAAGTAATCAGAATTCTAGAAATTTAGAATTTGTCCATTGCCTCATATATTCAATGTCTTCACTTTGAAGGTCTTCACGGGATCATAGCATCATTTTAGAAGTACCAAAATGATAATTAAAATTTCAACTTTGATGATTGTTTATTCTCGGGAAAGTATTGTCATGATTTTGAAAACCTCTTCGTTTGTCACTTCGCAGGTTGTACTTGGATTTCCAAATTCCAATGTGCAATCTGCGGTCAATCAAAAATTGGTGCTTTTGTCAGGCATTACCTCCTAGATGAATTGTACGTGAATTACCAACAATAAATTTTAATTATCATTTTGGTATTTCTAGAATAATGCCATGGTCCCTTCAAAGTGACCAAATAAAGTCACTGAACATATGGGGTAATGGATGAAATTCTAAATTTTTGAAACTCTAACGAGTTTGCAGACGTAACCTTCCGTCTCAGCACTTATTGAAATATTCTTTATCGATTAGTACCAAAATTTATTTATTTGGAAAAGGGAAAACGGGTCCCTTGTCAGCCATTTTTTATGAGATCACATCTATAGACCTCGTGTTTTTGGCAATCTCGTTTCAAACATTCTGTAATAAGAAAATAAATATCGAGTATTCAACGTGACGTCACTTACGTCGAGTATATTACGTTTCTTTCAGAAGGCCGCTTAATGCAGCAGGCCGAACGGGGTTGGGCGGGAAACCATGGGCGGATGGGATGGGTGGGTGAAACCACGGCCTCTTCTCATCAACATCGTTGTCGTTACCGCATCGTCGTCGTCGTCGATGTTTTATTCGTCGTCGTCGTCGTCGTTCTTTCGGGGAGGGTGATGCATGCGCTGCCTATAGCTTCAATAGCGGGGTAGCGAAGGGTGAAGTACACACGAAAGGGAAGAAAGAAACACGAAGCAGGGGAATCGAGGGGTCGAAGCAAAATGAGAACGACAAAGAGATAAGCATTGGCCGAAAAGTTAAAAAGCGTGGGTGGGCGGGGTGGGATATCTTCTTTCGGGGTGGGAGGGAGGAATTCTGTGGTAAAGCATCGACCACAACAATTACAAGAAAGCAAGGAAGAGAGCAAAAGGTATCGTGTTTAGACAACGCTACGCAACGTACTGCACTCACAGTGATACCTTGATGTAGTGACGTACACAAAACACTCCGTTTCCATTAGCGCTACAATAACACTGCGACAAGTGTTTGATTCTCGCGTATCGAAACGTGACAACGTGCTGGCGCAAATAGCCAACTTCTAGCCCAGCTCTAAGACGTAGATTATAGATACATATATATATTATCGAGAAATATCAACTCTCACACACACATTGAGACGGTTGAGAAAAAAAAGTTTAAAGAGTAAGCATAGATCTCACGTTATAGAGCTCGCCGGACACTGTGATCGAAAATTTGTATGCATTAGATATCGATCCTTTCTTCTCTTCTTTTTTTCTTGAGAGAGAGGGAGAAAGAGAGAATGTGAGCGAGAGAAAAAGAGAGATCGAGAGAAAGATATTGTGAACGAGAGATATGAGCATTCTACTCGAATGTGTTTGTAGAATTTTAGAGACAAGTTAGCAATTACTTATTTGATAAAGATACAAAGTTAGAGTACGTTATATAGAAATTTCATAGTGTACAGAAGGTTTTTCGAGAATATTGTATTTTTATACGTTGAGAAACACACACAAAGAGATACGCAGAAAGTGCCATTCCGTCGTCGTCATTAACCAAAATTTTTCTGCTTATTTTATTCTTGCTGATTGTGATATTAGGTTATGTGACAACTCTTTGTCATCGTGTGTAAAACATTTCAAATATATATTATATATATATGCATACGTACGTATACACGTGCGCGCGCATTTGTGTACGCATGTTATGTATGCGCAGGTGTGCGTGCGAAAGTTACGCAATACGTATGTATACCCAACATATTTTAACTCACAGACCACTTTGTGATCACTTTTTTTTGTTAAACATATATTAAAATTAGTATCATATTAGCATTAGTGTAAATAGGTAAATACATTTTAGAATGAACGTTTTTGTTATCAATTATAGATATCAAATCTTCGCTTATATATATATATATATATATATATATATATATATATATATATATATATATATGTATAAATATATATATATATATATATCTCAAGTCTCTAGAGTTGTGACATTGTTCAATCACAGTCATCGGTAACTATTAACAGATACGATCCACAGAGTCACGGATCTATGACGTGAAATCTATGGCGACGTTGACTTTTATTTGGGCGGTAAAATGATCTCTCGATGTTTCATCTTCGAAGAACATATTGCGATAAAACCGAAAAAAATGAAGAAAAAAACATTTTTACGAGAGAAATCGAGCGCAAATTACATGTCATTCCAGTCCCACATTTGGGCCAGTTTACGAAAGTGAGCACTTTCATCATACGCGACTACTGCTTTTATCTCGGTCGTTACTTAAAAAAAATAGAAAACGAAGAAGAGGGAAAATAGGAAGACTTAGTTCTTCCAATTCTTCTAACGTTGTGACAAAGCAAAAAAAGCAACATCTATCGTCGACATTTGAATATGTACATATACACATACACATCTTCGAAAAATGCGCTCCAAAAGCAACTTCTAAATAGTTTTATGACATGAAAAAAACAAGAAAAATCATGTTTTAATTTTCATACACACAATTAAGTAAGAAAGAAAAGAAAAGGAAAAGTACACGCCACACACAAAGGACAAAGCTCAAGGAGAACAGTGGGATTATGAGAACAAAAAAAAGGAACTGACCATCGCTGTTGTCAATCAAACTTTGAAGTTATTAATAAAATAATCAAGTGACTGGCGGGAACAACCGGGCGCAGGCGAGACACAGACGTTTTCGAAAAAAAAGAAGTGTGATTACTTTGACATTTCGTCTGTAAGAGGAGATCGAAACAAAGAGAGAGAGAGCGAGCTCTCGGGTCCTTATGACGAGCTTCACTTCACCTCACCTCACGGACAAAACGAACAATCGACCATGCATCAAGTTCGTTTTAGACGATCTATAAAATCCGCGAGGGTAAACGCGAAACAGAATTCTATTTGCGATTTTTTTTTCACGTGGTGCGTTATGCAGAGAAAACGAGTATGAGACGATTCATACATGTATATGTACTTTACATAACTTAGGTAATAACGTATAAATAGATGTAATTCTAGAACATTTATAGATGTAATTCTTATTCAAGTATATAAATAAAAATCACAATTTTATAAAATAAAGAGCAAAATTACAGATAGAATTCTGCTGCGATTCGAAGGTCGTCTAAAGCGATCTTTATATCGAGTACAACGCGGCGACAGGGTTAGCACTCCCCCGTTTTTCTCTGTCGTCGTTTTATATCGAGTAAGAATCATTTTTCGCTGCTTCCTCTTGCTTTATGGCCCACGCACGGCGAAATACCGCGGTCTCTCTTCGCTCCGCGAGGACAGAAAGGGATCCTGTGCGACGTAGGACGTGAACTTATCGTGACCGCTCCTTGACTTAATCCACTCGTTCGTCAACTCGGCAATATATATATATATATATATATATATATAGATAGGTATTCACGTGTGTATATTGTCGTAACTATCCCTAAACTTGGCCCCTTTCCTTGCCCTGCCTGCGCGCCATTTATGTGATATTACTGTTTTTTATATTACTTAAGAGCTTGGAGGAGAACAAAAAAAAAAGAAGAAAATAGAGTTCGGGCCACACGACACTCGACGCAAGAGTCTGAGACTAAAAAGAAAAAAAGGAATCATCGCCACGACGAAGCGCGCGAACGGATTTTATTTTCTTATATACTATATTTTAATTTCCCATCTATCACGTATATATTATAATAAATATATAAATATATATATGTAAATACCTTCGCGTTTATATATACGAAGTCGACGTCATTAATCTCGATCGCGCCGTCTCCATCGCTTCACTTCGAGTTATATTTTAAGAATTTAATAGCGGCTTTAAGGACGGAGTTATATATTGTTCACCTCGATAGTTCCTAAGATAGACGAGAGATTTTGTCGGTGGTAATAATAATTGTAATAATTGTTCGTTGTCGATCTCAGGTTGCCGCGCGAAATTTCGTATCGCAATAGAATCTAGAAATGTAATATCGCGTCCTTTCCCCACGTTCACGGTTGTAAATACGTTTCTTTGACTTTGGTGTAGTTTCGAATAAAGTCTGCACAAGAATGTCCGTAACATTTTAAGGTGCGTTAGTCTATCTATTTACAATAGATGATTTAAGTCCTAAACCTTAAGAAATTGACCAATCGCTCAAATGTAAGAAGAATAATTGACTGTGACTAGTCAATTTCTTAAGGTTTAGGGCTTGAGTCATCTATATAGACCGGGATTTAAGCGCTGACCGTAAACTGAAGTTTGTACGTAACAGTAAACTTGTTCTTTAAATTTTTTGAAGTGAAATTTTACTCGAAGAGTATGAGAGAGACTACCGAGTTGAATTCAAATGATTTTTTATTCATACAGAATCAATTTTCCACTCTGAATTGTCGAGGGAATATTTTCACACGAAATTTTGAAGAGTGAATTTGATGTACTTCACTGTTATAGGAACACATTCATTTTAATTGATCGATTAATTGATTAATATTCACTCTCTTTTCCTCTTTTTCATATAGAGTGTTGTAAGTTTAATTAAAATATTCATTCTCGCGATTTCGAATGGTAGCATTCTCACTAGTTTTGAGTGAGATTTCACTCCAAGAAATTTAAAGAATATGCTAACGCACAAAGAAAATCGTAACATAACAAAAGCATGATTACGTGTAATCATCTCATTACTTATGAGGTACATATCAAATATTTTACGTAATAAAAGGAAAATTAGGAGAGAAATATTTAATAAATTAAATATCTTAGCAAAATTGTTATTTTGATAACATTTTCTATAGTATACCGTTTTATTCTTTTTTCTATATTATACTGTTTGTTCATTTAATTGTTGCAATAACTAAGTCAAAAGAACGTCATAATATAGAAAAAATAATAATGTTGACAAAATATTTATTAAATTAAATATCTTAATTATTTCATTTTATAAAATACTTGATACACACTTATCTACATGATAATGTGCTAATATATCTACATAATAATATGATAAAATTGCGCGCAAAATCGCACAAAATAACGCTTTTGTTACGTTATACGATTTTTTTGTGCGTTGACTTAAATTTATTATTACGTATACGACTTCGGTTTACAGTGAGCACTTAACGTAACTTAAAATGTCGCGAACGTCCTGGTGCGGAGGTCCTAACGTGACTGGACATGACGGATATAATTGTCGCGATTCATAGTCTATTTCCGCACGACGTCGATGGCACATTCTGCAAAATGGCATTCTGCTTGTCTCTCGTTCGAAGAGTCGTGTGGCTCGTGATTATTTATTACACTCGAAGCTCTCAATCTCGCGCACACACACACACGCGCGCGTGCATACATACACACATACACATTTATACACATATACACATGCGAGATAAGACAAAATAGCAAATTTATGAATGATTGTAAAGAGTATAACGGTACGTAAAGCAGATCGTCGTTACTATTTATACATAAATATTGAATATTGCAATTGTGAGAGAGGTAAAAAGAAAAAGAAAGACGTCGATCGAACCTCGAGAAAATTTCCATTTCTTTTTTTATCGCCATAAGTAAGAGAGTAGTACGGGGAAGTAGGCGTGAAAATTACACAACGGGACGATCGCAAAAAAGGGGAAGAGATGAGAAAAAATAGAGGTTTTCAAAACAAGTGAGAAAGAAAGAGAGAGAGATTAATATAAATATACGAGTTACACAAACACGAATCGATAAAGCGACGTCAAATCGATAGCGGCAGATTCACGAAGTAAAGTATATTGTTGTATCTTTATTGTTGTTGTTGCATGAGACTAGCGTAAATAGACTGAGCCATACACGTGGTTAAATAACTATTAACATAATGATCCTTAATTAATACGCTATATTATTGTAATTATATTATATACGGTGTGTATATTATATTTATAATTGTAACGAGAGAGTCCGTGCGGGCAGCGTTTGGAGCCAGGTTCCTGTCCTTTGAGGATTATCGTTCACCCTTCCATCCCGATCGCGCACAGTAGAATCCTCACGGCGACCGAGGCCGCTCTTTAATCCAACAGTAGCGTGTCAACGTGTGTGTACCATCCCTCAGCGGGAGACACACCACCTAGGGAGTGCGTGTGTGCCCCGAGTAATGTTCATATACGCGCATGAGCCCGCGAATTCTCCGGGTGTTCTCCTCATCACTCGACCGTGAAACAGTCAATCAATCAATATCCGGGTACAATCAATCAATATCCACCGAGCGACTGTCTTATCGCGTCGCCGCGGAATTAGATTAATATCCTAGATTTAGAGACTTTACAAATATTATCCAACACCACGCTTCGTATTGTGAAAGAAACTATATTATAGATGTGTATATATATATAGCTATATACATAATATATTCCCCTCCTGTTTCGATCGAGATCTTCGGAAAAGAAGGAGGAAAGAGAGAGGAGGAATGAATGAACGAATCTTGTCGAACGCCGAGCTTCTCGATCGAACGACACCGACATCGCCTCATACCCACTCACTCCCCCTCCCCCGTCATCCCTCTCAAAGGATCGGAATTCTGTGCGATGGGGCTGTTCCTAGTACCTGATTATCCTATCCTTGCGGCACGAGAGCGCAGTTCCGTCGAGCGAGCGCGAGCGCGGTTCGAAGAGAACAATCTCTTTGCGTCGTGTTTTTTTCTTAGCTTTCTCCCTCGCGTTTTCCCTTCATTCTCGCTCTACTTTCTCTCGCAAGCGCCAGTGGATTCCTCTGTCCAGTGTTTGCACTCAGTATAGAGTACACGTACACGGTGTTCTTTTTTTATTGTTGCATATTACCTTGACTGCCTAGTACTTAAGAGTAATCACTAGCGTCTCGCGGGAACAGGTCACGTGACACACGACGCGATCCATCAACTCCTCTCGCCTTTCGCGTGCGGTTCTAGGGATGTTGGGCTACTAATATGATACTGGTATCGATATTTTTTCTTTGATACCTCGTGTATTTTTTGTCAATATTTTCTTCCGATATTCGTACTTATATCGGTTCCACTTCGTTTCAATATCTTTTCGATATCTTCTTTTTTATTTGCGAGAAATCGTGTGACAAAAATTATTGCAGTATATGTGAACAGAAACAATGTACCCACAAAATAACTCGTGATCGATTTAGCACACTTGTGAAAATGTCCAGACGTTTTTCTTTTATTTCAATGCTCAATAAATAGCCGAAAATTAATGTAACATGCAACTTTTAAAACTATCTTATGATTTCTGTTACATACATTTTTTACAGTTATTGATTTACTGAAGTAAAAGGAAGATGTCCGCAGACATTTTTACAAGTCGATGTGGAGTCGATCAAGAGTGTCATTTTGTGTGTATATTTTTTATTCCCATGTATACTGTAATAATTTTTAATATACGATTACTCGCGCTTCTGATGTCATCAAACAAGGACAATAGCGAGGACACAGAAGCCTTAACACATCTTTTTTAAGATTTTTAGATCACAAACCGTAAAAAGTTTAATGCAGAAGGTAGAAGTATCTTTGTATCATAGTGAGATTATTATACGTGAACGTACAAAATCTCCCTAAAAGTAGCTTTGCAAGACCTAATATTTCCCTGATTTTTATATTCCCTTTAATTTTAAGCTTTTTTTTTAAGTTTTGATACCAGTATCGAATATCGGCATCGATATTCTGTTCTCACATTGGTATCACTAACTATATTGGTATCAGCGTAATGGCGTTGGGGCAAAATTCTTAGAGAAGCCTGGAGCCAAATATTGAAGTTGAACTATATTGGTACTCTTGATTCGACATCCGTTTTCAACACTAGTATCGATACTTTCATAGTGTCACAACATCCTGCGGCTCGATTCGGACAGAGAACAAATCAGGCGAGCTGTGTCGTGTCGCGACCTCTTCTTGCTTTGTAGTAGTACGTCGCATGTAAGTTTTTCGCACGGACAGAAAAAAAAACAATGACTACATTCTTCATTCTTTCCTACGCAAGACGTCAAGGTGCAACGAAAGGGTGCTGCCGCGATCTCGGATGAGCGAAAGAGACTGTTGTTTCGTACATACACCTGTTTGTATAACTCGAAGCGTCGTGTGACGAAAGGATCAGCCGTGCGCGCGATGTTCTAGCACTTGATTGTCCGCAATTGTTCTCACCTCTAGGCCTATTCTGTAACTTTTAACGACAGTGTCGTTATCGTTACGTTGTCGTCGCACAGGTATAATACATAATAAAAAAGCTGCGTAACGACATATGCTAATGACATTGTCGTTAAGAAGTTACAGAATAGATCTACTAATAGTGCGATTCTATGACCTGTTAATTGTCATTAATGACAATATTACTAACACTGTGTGTCGTTGCGCATCTTTTCTAGCACATACTATTCTGCGCAACGTTAACGACAGTTAACAGAATCACACTGCTAGCTTGAATTTAACGTTTACTCGGCGAAAAAAGCATTCTTCTCCAGATAGATGGGTTCCAAGCAGAACAGAACATCACGATCACGTCAAAATTATGAGAAAATGATCAAATTATAATTGAAGAATAAGTCTTTTTAATCATTTTGACGTCGTCGTGATTTTTTCTCCTATCTGGGGTGTACCTAAATTTGGCAGTAACTTTAGTTGATGGGTAAAGGATGCATCTTCTTTGCAAGTGGTTGATATTTATCACACCGATGTGATGTGTAACGTAACCTTTGTATGTGATGTAACATATTTATCAAACACACGCAGAGTAACGAAATAGAAATAAGGAAAATATCATAATTTAATCCAAACTCCACAGCTCATTTTGAGTAAATCACAAAATTTATTCAAAATAAACAATACGTTATGCAAAGTGTACTACGAAAATTGCTGAATAACTTGGAGAGCAGCTTATTGCTGCACATCAATATAACAAAAAAATTACATAATTTGATAATATATAAATTTAATGATTAATTCAACACTCACAATACGTTTGTTTCATAAGTGTAATGAAAAAAATTGTCAAGTATCTATCGTTTTATATGATGATAATCGTGAAAGTCTATCTGGGTTGCCATTCTCAACGTTAAATATTTTTTTCGATTCAAATCAAATCAATCAATTAAAGTACATTTCAATTAAGTAAAGAATATAATGTCAATTCGGATACTCACACGAGTGTTTGTGTCCTTCGACTGACGGTCGTTTAAAAGATTTTTCCATTGGATATAAATCAACGCAAATTCGGCGTGGAGAGACGTCAAATTCATTAAAATTTCGACTGGATTCCTTGGAATATTCCGTGCGCGGCTAACTCGGTCGTCACAACCGTCTTGAACCCACAATCGCAATCGCACTGTAAATCCATCATCTAAGGCTGACTGTACGCTCGATACATCCATATTTTATAGCCACGGCAATTTATCATCTCATTATGTGAAATCGCAATCTCTTTTCCGTACGCGAGCTCACACTATTGTAATCGAGTTGGACGGCTTTATGTACTATAAAACGTCACGTAAGCGCGTGCAAATCGATTCGAATGACGTCGAGGATCCATCTGTATTTCGAAGGGCAAACCGAAGGTTATGACGGAGTATTAAGGCTTCTGAGTACTCATTGTGGAGCTCTGAATTGATAACGTCAGAAGTGAGAAAACTCATGTCCAAAAACCTTGCATGTTATTTCCAAATAGAGTTGTGTGTGAAAATATTAAATTTTTCGCAAAACAATTGATTTGAACAAATATGTTTTAATTCAACTAATTAACGATTAATTCAAGCAAAATCAATTGAAGAATATTTGACAATCAATTTCGACGAATTCAATTAAAGACCGTTTAATTGACGATTTATATGAGCGATGGGAATCGTTCAATTAACAATTAAACTTAACACTTTATTGCAGTTGAAGGCCGTTTAATTGACGATTGAATTTGGCAAATTTAATTGAAAGTTGTTTAATTGATGATTGATACAAGTAAATTTAACTGATTCAATCGAAGAACATTTGATTATTCAAAATGACAATTGAGTATGTGGATAATATTCATCAAAATATCGTGACATCGTGGAAAATACCGATAATTGAGTAGGACTTGCGTTGAAAAAAGCACTGAGCATATCAATTGTCGTCAAACAATCTTTGATTAAATCAATTGATTGACGATTTTCCATTGGATTTGTTAAAATCAATTGTCAATTAAGCGGCCTTCAATTGTATTGGTTCATATTAATCGTCAATTAAATACAATAATTAATTAAAAAAATAATTACTCGCAACTTTGTTTCTAGTTAAAATAAATATTTGTGTGAAAGAACATTTTTGATCATTTAAACATATTCTTATCAAATGCTCTTATAAAACTACCTCTTTCCATTGGCAGTCAACAAATAACTGTAAAATTAACTTAACCTACTTTACCTAACTTTCCTCTTTAATTTACTTTTCCTCATGATTTTGCCCCACATTTATCTTAGAATTGTTTATTAACTCTAAAGAAAAAGGATAGTTTTAGAAACACTTTACAAGTATGCTCCAAGTAATCCAAAGTATCCTTTTATATAAATACTTTTTACTTGGCAATAGCACGCTAGAACTTTCGGCGTGTTATTCCTCGCTTTTGACGTGACAATCCAATATGACCACGGCGAGTATCCGATAGCTTTAAAAGATCATAGGCTTAAGATTTGTTGATGTATTTACGGAGGGACAGTCTATCGCTTCCTGCCGCTGAGCTTCTTCCGTTTTAATTAATCTGTCAGTCGCGTGCCACTATAGACAAGCACGTGTCTAATCGGATGTTCCGTGTCGGAGACTGAAACCGGTAGAACTTTTCTGTTTGCCCTTTTAGATTCTCCTTACTGTGCATAAACGCGTGGAGATGATCCCCGTGAAGAGAAACAATGACGTACGGTCACGTTTGTTGAAAATATACTTTGCCGTCGATTCTCTCGATATATCTCGTGTGTCTTACGAAAAATATTAGTTATATTATTTATAACTTGAAACCCGCCTTTTTTGCAAAAATTAAACCTTTATTTGAAAAACAAATGAAAAAAATACATCAATTAAAGTATTTGCCATCGTTAGATATGACTTTTTCCCATCTTTCTGGTAATAAGTGGATCCCACGGCGAAAGAACGACTCATCTTTAGAAGCTATCCAGTTAGAGACCCATTTTTCGACGCTTTCATAAGAGTTGAAGTGTTTCTCTGCAAGTGCGTGTGCCATCGAACGAAACAAATGGTAGTCGGAAGGGGCACAGTCTGGTGAATAAGCTACTTCCTAACGAAATGCTTCCAATGTTTCCTTGAGGGCCTTAGTGACGTGAGGTTGATCGTTGTCATGAAGCAAGATCACTTTATGCTGTCTTGTCTCATATTCTGGTCGTTTTTCGCGCAATGCTCGGCTCAAATGGATTATTTGTTGTTGGTAGAGATCCCCTATGTTTGATCATATACTAAATATAGAGCATGGCCTTCTTTCCATGAATATTGCGTTTTGGCGTCGATGTCGATGGTTGGCCTGGATTGCAAATGATTTTTCGGCATTTGAGGTTATCGAAATAGATCCACTTTTCATCGCCAGTCACAATTTGATGTAAAAACCCCTTTCTTTTTTGCCTGGCAAGCAGCATTTTGGAGATGGTTTTTCGCCTTTCATTGTTTTTTTTCTTTCAATTCATATGGACTTCCTTATATACCTTTCTCATGGCTTTTAAACATTTGAAAATGGCTGCTTGAGTAACATTCAACATTTCTGCAAGTTGATTTTGTGTTTGACATGGATCTTCATCAACCAATGCTTGCAGTTCTGTATCTTCGAATTTTTTTGCTGGCTTGGACATTCTTTATCACGTCAAAATCACCAAGTTTGAATTGTCGAAACCATTTCTTGCAAGTTGTTTCCGAGCAAGCTATAAGCTTCAACAAGCATTCGATGAGATTCAGCAGCAGTTTTCTTCAAATTGAAACAGAAAAGCAAAGCTTCACGCAAATGACGTTTATTTGGTTGAAATTCAGACATTTTCTTCGCAATAAATAATTATGTTGTCACAAATACAAACTTTTATACACTGAATATTATTGACAGAGGTCAAAACTATAAATGATGCCTTGTTCAGCCATTACAGTTGACGATTGTCAAAGCTACAGCTATTTATTACTAGAGGGCGGGTTTCAAGTTATAGACCTAATATATATTTTAATTTATCACACTCGCGTGCGCGTGTCTCGTATGCATAGAGAGTAACCGCAGCAGCGTCCGAAATCAATCTCACTGAAAGTGTACCGGTTTCAATTCTCGCTTCGTATCTGCGCTCATTATCTTGGTTCTCTGTGCGCTACGTGATATTTCATTCGAAATAAATCTTGACGAGTACTCCGAGCATCGTTGCGAGTCTTCTTTAGCATGAATTCTCTATCTCCTCCCTCGATTCGTTTTCGTTTTTCATTACATCTTCATTTTTATGCGAATGTTTTATGAGAGATATTTTTCAGCTTCTTTATCGACAAGATACGTATGTATCTACTCCCCGTTACTAATCTTGAGTTACTTGAGTTACTCGTTTCGTAGTTGTTTCTCGGGTTTCTGCAAATTTGTTGTAGAAGGTGTACATATTTTTTCGTTGCGTCGTAAAGATACTGCTATAATTTTTCATTGATTTTGACTATTGCAGAATACGATCTGATACTGCAGATATAAACGAGGTAAGTACTCAGTAAGAACACAATAACATAACTGTTACATTGTCGTAATGTAATGAAATGTAATGTACAACATAACATGTATGTATTATTTAACGTACACGTTAGCCGTAATTTCCCATTTAAGTTATATTACAGTTATACAGGGTGTCTGACGCAAGACAAACAATATCACGTGTGAAGGTAGAGCACGTTCACCTAAGCACGAAAATCTCTGGCAAACAACCATGTGAAATTTTAAGATATTAAAAAAAAGGATTGAGAGATTTCACTGAAAATTACGGAAACGCGACCACCTCTTAGCACGAATGGACATCAGCTGACAGCTAAAAGCGAAGTAACGATGCAAGCGGTGCATAGGCAATTGTTTTTCGACGTATCGCGAGCGTGTTGTATACATGTCGCGTCTCAACCATTTTGGTATAACTTTTGCTGTATCGTGATTACAATTCTTCCCAGCAAACACAGCCTAACAGCACAGATATCTAGGAGACGTCTAGAGTACGTCCTAAGAACGTTCTGAGGACGTTTCTATGTTCTCAGGATATTTCTGAGATGTTCCCAGAAGATTTTGTGTTGTATGGGCAGTCATAATTGCTATATAGCATATATGTAATAACAGTATGTTTTATATTATATAGTAGTTATGACCTGTATTTGCTAGGTTATATGCTTTAATATATCATATTTTACGTACGAAAAACAGACGCCATTTAAAGGACTATTTGACATCTGCATATAAAGATGATATATAACATAAATGTAATGTATACGAGGGTGGTCTGAAAAGTTTCCGACCTCAACGTGAAGATAGCAGCACTTGTAAATAAAAGCTAGTGAATTTCGTTGTTCATCTGTTGACAGTTACTCACCGAAGTTTCAGCCATTTTGGACTCGCAGTTGTTATGTAACAGTCGTTTGAGTAAGTTGATGTGAGTGTTTTTGTGAAAATGGACAAAATCGAGTATCGAGCTGTCATTAAATATTTGTTTTTGAAAGGCAATACGCCTACGCAAATCAAAGATGAGTTGGATTCTGTGTATGGGGACTCTGCACCATCATTTACGACAGTGAAATTTTGGGCCGCT